>NC_054832.1:8751432-9056432 GCF_018345385.1 Vulpes lagopus | reverse complement strand
ACAATGAGACATTCATACTGTTTCCTCCAAAATTCACATCACAATTATTCTTCAAATCAGTCATCCGAAATACGATGCTGCGAACACTTTGGGAAAAGAAAATCATTTGCTGCTTTTAACCAAACAAAGTTAAGCAGAAAGTAAGCTCCCATAATTTGATTGCATGTAGAGTAGTACTGACATTTCCATACCTCTGTCCCTCATAACTCCTCCCCTCAGCTTCATTTTTATCCTCTTCTGGAAGGTTCTTCAGAGCCTCTTCCTTGTCTTTGGCTCGTCTGAGGCAGTAAGCTTTCTCTTGCTCTCTGATTTGTTGTTCAATTACTGGAAAGTTCTGCAATGCCTGAATCCTCTCAGATCGCTCTATTTCTTTACCGTCCAACCACTTGAATAAAGAACAACCAACATCGTGCAATTATTCAAAAGTCACAATTTGAATCAGCCCGAATTTGACTTTGATTGGAATATTGTAAATTTAGAAATAAGAAGTAATGCACTATAGTGATATGGAATTAAAAGCTAAGTAATTAATGGGAAACATCAGAAACTTTGATCAAAACCAATGCTTATGTCATGCATGTAACAGAGTTACAAAGTATATTTACTGGCAAAATAATAAGTAGGTCTTCTGTTGAAGCCAATTATTAACTACAAACTCCCAAAATATATTGATTTTTATAGCTGCTCACTATATAAAGAATATCAAAGCCTCAAGTCAAACCACAGCTCCAAAGTATGACGATGACACTTCTCAAATGCTCTCTACAAAAAAGGGCCTTGTGTGCTAACACAAAGTTGGGCTCTAATATAGAAGGGCACATGTTCTACCCTCCACAACAAGATGCATACACTACATTGTTAACTATTACGTCACCGTTTATACTTGGTGTTTTTATACTGATTTTCCAAGCTGAAATATTAGAATAATTATCCTGATGGGCCCATTGGAATCACAAGGGTCCATATAAGGAAAAGAAGGAGAAGTGTAGGGTCAGAGTCAGGGAGAGATTGGAAGATGCTATAATGCTGGCTTTGGGGATGAAAGTAGGGGCAAGAGCCCAAAAATGCAGGGAAATGAATTCCCCCATGAGAGTGACAGAAGGAACACAGCCCTGACAACACCTTGATTTTAGATTTCTGGCTCCAGAACTATAAGAGCATAAATTTGTCTTGTTTTAAGCCACTACATTTATGGTAACTCATTACCACAGCAATAGGAAACTAATACAAAAGGGAAAATGCACAGAGAATGGGTAAAATATAAATTTAAAAGATTATCGGGATCAGTAAAATTATAAATCGAAATTATTATCTTGATATTTGGAAAAATAATTCGAGGTATGTTTTGGAGACTCCAATGGCTGGGGCAGATGGGCTGCAGGTTTCAGGCACCTGGCCGACAGCTGTCCCAGCTTCTATCCTGAACACCCAGCAATAACAGGGGATGCGGCCCCCTTCCAGGGAAGTGGCTCATCGTGGTATGCTACAGGATCCATTTCTATGATATTCTGGTTCTCATCAGTTCATTTTTTTTTTTTTTTTAGTATGTAACTGTATACTGATGATCAGCTTGGGTTATGTTTGAGCTAATTTATCATTCTATTCTAAATATATATTCCAGATTCAATTACCTGAGTCACTCATTCTCTTAATCAAAAAGATTTTACATTAGAAGAAATGTGTTCCATAAATCCAGTAATCTTGACTATGCACAACACAGCAGTCTAAAAACAAATGTCCTCTGAAAATAAAAGAAAATGCCAATCACAAAGCCAATGCATCCATGCATTTTCTTGCAGAAGCACCGGGCTGCACACAGGTCAGAAACTCTCGGAATTACATGAAAATTAATATTACTAGTTGAACAAAATCAGGTATATGATTTCTCTAGAAACTATTTGTTTCCTTAGGTTTCAAAAGCATTAGGTTAGGGGAGATACTGCACAACAGGTTAATACATAGAGTAAAGACTCTCAAAGTAGTCCTTGGACCAGCAGCATCTGTGCTGAGAGTTTATTAGAAATGGAAACTCCTGGGTGCCAAGTCAGACCTATGAATCAGAAACTCAGGGGTATGGCCCAGAAAACATCACCCAAGTACTCCGAAGCATAGCGAAGTCTCAGAACCACTAACCCAGCGAATGCATTAAGAGAAAACAATGATTAAAAAAATAATTATTATTATAAAAGCACAGTAGTTTAAAACAATGTACTACAAAGGTATATAGCTGTAGTCATCTCAAAAATTCTAAGCTTCTGGTTTGCTATTAGCAAAGATGAATGCCCTCCATGACTGTGATTTGCATTCATCAAGGAATAGCTCAGCTAAGCTCTGTTGTGTCCTGAACAAGCACTGAACAAGAAATGTATTTATTTTGCAAAAGTTTATTAAAGCTATTAAAACAACATTAAGTTTAGTAAATTGAAGGATTAGTTTTGATTTTCTGGGAAAACTCCATTCTCTAAAACCACACATTCCCTGACAATGCTGTGCATAAACAGGCATTATTGCAGTTGCTTGTTTTCATTTCTCCAAGATCTCCGCATCATTAAAAGAAGCGTACCTTTAACTGTTGAAGAGTTGCCACCACAAACTGCCTGTAGCCGTCAAAGTCAGCACATGGATTACCCATGAGAAAGAGCTCCTTCAGGTGGATATTGCGCTGAAGGGTTTTAATGCTGCTCAGCTCCCCAATGAAATTTACAGTCAGGTCGAGTTTTGTCAGCCCTTCACATCCTGTTGAAAGAAGTGAAAAGAAAACAAAGAGAAAAAAAAATCACACTGGTAATGAAATGTGTATAATAGCTCATAGCAGGAACAACGGTTGCAGTATTTTAAGTATGCTGATTAATTGCATGGCTTACCAGGAAGTGGGTTTTCAGAAATATCAACTCAAAGTGTTAGCCCCTGACTCACTTCTCCAGGTGCATTTCCCCTTCATTCCTCCAGCCAGGGGAAATCCCTTTCCCTGCCCGTAGCTGCAAGCCCTGGGTTGGTTAACATGTGGATTTGGTCACTATGTGCTGCTGGGGTGGACACGACATTGGGACAAAGCTCCCTCTAGAGAGGACACCTGCAATCTGTTCTGAGAATTTTGCCAGGTAGGACACATCTCACCGTGAAGGGTGATGGCAGGAGGGGTCATCAAAAGGAAAGGCAGTTCATAAAACCTAGGTATCAGAATTAATATTTACAAAGGGTAGTAAATCTGCCCCATCCACCTTCATCACAGAGACGGCCCGGGCTACAGAAATCTGAATCAACGCCCTTTGCTCACGTGCCATGGGAACTTGGTAGTTAAGGGTGCAGACTTCAGAAGTAGGCAGATAAGATTTCAAGTCCTATCTTGGTCACATCCTTGCTGTGTGATGTTGGATAAATTACAAGGTTCAGCCTTCTTATCTGTGGTATTCTAAGAGCACTGGGACCCAACTCGGGTTGCTATGAAGACAATATGATTCATGTGATGTACTTAGCACAATACCTGCCACCTAGAGCTTCAGTAACCATTAGCTAGGATGAGAAATGACCCAATAAACACTCCAAGGATTATGTTGGACAATGTGCCTAAGGGGGAAGAAGGATGCTTGCTGTCCCATGAGCAGAGAGTTTGCAGTTCCTCACTGCGGACTTAGGAAGAGTTGATCTGGTTCCTACAGCAGCCTCTGTGAGCTAAGTAGGATGGTGTCTCCTCCGTGGCTAGCTCGTATTTGTCAGGCCAACCTGGCAGATTTTGTGGCCTTTAATATATAAAGAGCCATCTCCAGCTGAAAACCCAGTCCTACCTTGTTGTGTACTCATTTCTTCTAATATCTACATGCTCCACTCTTCCCATACATTTCCTGACTATATCCTGTTTTTCTGCTGTTGTTTTTTGGCTATATAACTTAGGGCAAACGTTGGTTCCTGATATATTAACCTCACCAGTATGATGCAGATTCAGATGGGTTCACAGTTTTGCATCTGTTTCACCTTTGGCAAGGTTTTTCTCACATTGCTGAAGGCTATCCTATGGAACCAGCTCCATGCTAGTATTCTCTTCCTTACCCCCCCTTTTTTTTTTCAACATTTTATTTATTTATTCATGAGAGACCCAGAGAAAGAGGCAGAGACATAGTCAGAGGAAGAAGCAGGCTCCTGCAGGGAGCCCGATGTGGGACTCAATCTCAGGACCCCGGATCACGACCTGAGTCAAAGGCAGATGCTCAACCACTGAGCCACCCAGGCATCCCATTCCTTACCCTTTCTTGATGCTAGCACCTGACTCCACCTTGTCCAGAATTCCATGTTTTCCTCCTATCTAGTCTTATCCCATACCAGAATCTTTGAAATAAGATAGTTCTACCTGAGTGCTTCCAGATGTAGGGCCTCACCCAATAGTCATCCCTCCATTCCTTCATTTATCCATTCATCCAGGAGTTACTGGGTACCTGCTATGACCAAGTTACTGAGCCAGGTCTTCAGAATAAAGTGGTTAAAAAAAAATCTCTGGAATTTCACCTCAAGCTTATGTCTAATACGGAGCAAGGAGAAAAAAGATGGGCATTCCAGTAAAAAAAAAAATTCTTGGTGCAAAGAAGTGAATCTGGAGAAGCAGGCAGAACCAGAAGTAGGCAATGACCGTCATTACATTATAAGCCAGCCTAAATCAATATGTACTGGTTCTTCTTTCTCTATCCCCATTTGTTGTCCAGCCCACTGGTCCTGGCTTCCATCCCCAACATTCTACTAGATCTGTTCCTCTCAAGGTGACCAAGGACCTTCATGTTGACAAATCCAACAGACCCTCTCAATCCATTATGTCACTAGAACAGTCTGTGCGGATGGCACGACTGACCATGAATTCTTTTTTAAAAATGTTTTTAAAACTCTAGCTTATTTTTTTAGCTTTATTTATTTATTTTTAAATTCTTGTTTTAATTTCAGTTAACGTAGTGTTTTATTAGTTTCAGGTGTACAATATAGTGATTCAACACTTCTATATATCACCTGTTGCTCATCACATCAAGTGCACTATCTAATGGACCATGAATTCTCTCTGAAATGTCTCAGTTGTGTTGGAAAACAGTGATACTACTCTCTCCTTGTTCTCTTTTATAATGTTTATTCCCCTTGATCTCTTTTACAGACTTTTCCATCAATGGTAATATGTCCCAGATTTCCATCCTTGACTCAGTATTCTCTTGCCTCATGTTTCTCTTGATAACAACAGCCGCGTCCTTCAATTCTGATGAGTCCCAAACAACAATCTCATATCTGACCATCCAATTGAATGTCATACTCCTGTTTCCAAGTGCCTATAAGACATCCCATTAGATATGCCTAAAAAGAATTCTCCATATTTCCTCTCACTCTCCTCTCAAGACAGTTTTCCTGCCTCCTTTATGTCTCAGTCCTACTAATGTCACCACCGCCATTTTGGTATCAGATGTGACTTTGATGCCAAGAGTCAAGTCACAGCGAACTTGAGATTCAAGCTAAATTGTTCTCTCAGGCCCTTCACTTCATCAGTCACCAAGCCCTGCAGATCTCAACCCGTACATCCCTTCCACCTGCTTCTTATCTACTGTAATCCTATTGTCAACAGTCCAGCTCAGGTTCTTATCCTCCTGTGCATGCAATATGGCATATCTCCTGAATAGCCTCCCTATATTTTGAGAAGAGGAAGGAAGGAAGGACAGAAGGAAGAAAAGGGTGACATTTGAAAGACTTCAACATGTTCAAAAATTTATGCATTTTTGATTTTGTTGTAATTTTATAGACGAAGGACCCTCCAAATGTCTATTATATTTTTCAAAGTGATAGATCTTACTTGTTCTTCTACTTGGCCTAACCATAAGAAAGGAAACCACATCTACCATCCTAGTGAAAAATTCTTGCTGAGCTAGTGAGGCTAGAGAAAGCCTCTTCTTCGGAGTTAGGTACTCCTTCCTTCAACGGAGTCCCACCCTCCAGCTCCTTTTATTCAAAGATCCACCTCAGGGGTTCATGGGGGTGAGAAGGTCATTGAAATTGACAACATTGATTTCCCGAGGGGGCAAAACTCACACTGTTAGAAACCCCACCTCTCCTTCCAGGTTAGGGTGGATAAGGAGGAGGGATGGAAAAAGAAGGCAATTCATTACATCCTGCTGAATCCAAACCAGGTCAGGGAGTGGGGGGCGTGGGGAATTATGCTAGCTAGGTTTTGCCACCCAGCAAAACATAAAAATAAACAAGCAAAAATCCATCTTATGTTTAAAATTATATTGAGATTTACTCAAGTAGGTGGGCTGGGTATGTATATCCATCTTCCTCCTCTCTTACTCAAACCTTTAAAATAAAATAACAAGTGCCTATTTACCAGCACATTTACCATATGACGCATCCTGCCTCCCTACTGCTCATCCTTCCAAACATATCCTCCAACTACCCTGCACCCAGGGCCTCCCTCTTAGAGCTGGAAGGTGGTGCTCTCAAGAAGTGTCCAGGTAGAGGCCTGCAGAGGGCTGGGGGACCTCGGTTCCCAAAGCTCAAAAAGACAATAGTGACGCTGCTGCCCTCTCGTGGCAGATGAACAAAACATATCAGGAAACAACTGTCCTTTTCAGAGCCTTCCTTAACAAAAACAAGCCCTGGACAAGCCAACTGAGAGTGAGAGTTTTAATTATTCCTCTGACATTACAGACTGACATTTTGCCATCACAAAACATGCATACAGAGTAAATTTCGTTTTTCCACTTGTCCACATGAGAATGTGGAATGGGGCTGTAGAGTGGCAGCTGGAGAAGGATGATGGATTCCATTTTTAATGCAGAAAAATGTCCATGATGGAAAGAATCTTCCCAGTTCCAGCACTGATGATAGTTTTGGGGCCCTTGATCATGTTGGTGTTTTTGATTTTGAGGATGAAAATTAAGAACATAGGATGAATACTTATGTCTTTGTTGAAGTATAACCTTGAAAGGCACCAAAATACCCATTTGTACACTAGGAGGCAAACAGGCTAAGATCCTAAGTAAAGTCCGCCTAATTTTAGCTATTGGCAGATGGGGGTGTGGCAGAGAGGGCAGCTTGCTTGCCTCTGCTCCAGGCCTCTGTACTCCAGAGTAAAGCCTGCCAGTCACCATGCCCTGCCCTCTCACACAGAGCCCTCAGTAGCCCTGGCAGCCAAGTGAGAGGCCGGATGTAGAAACAGAACCTCACAACCACAGAACAAGCCCACCAGCCCACACCAGCCACCTAATTAGCCAAATCCTTTGTGATTATGAACAGACACAAAGTGTTACCAGGCATTTTAAAAATAAATAAATAAAAGCACAAAATAGAAGCCTGCAAAGTAAAACAGGAAACCTTCCAGAATGTAGAAGAACAAGACAAAGAGGTTTAAATAAGGAATACAGGGTAAGAGAAATGGAAGATTAATCTAGTACAACCATTTTAAAGAAGTTCTAGGGGAGATGAGAGGAAACAGAGGTGATGGATATGTCTACTACCTTGATTGTGGTGATGGGTTTCATAGTGTGCATATACCCAAACTCAACAAATTGTTTACCTTAAATACCTACAGGTTTTTAAATATCAATTATGCCTTAATAAAGCTATTTTTTTAAAGATTTATTTACTTGAGAGACAGAGAGAGAAAGAGAGAGTGCAGGAAGGGACAGAGAGAGAGAATATCCAAGCAGACTCCCGTTGAGCACAGAGTCCAACACAGGGTTTGATCTCACCAGCCATGAGATCAGGACCCGAGCCGAATCCACGAGTCAGATGCTTAACCAACTGAGCCAACCAGGTGCCCCAAAGCTATTAAAAAAAAAAAAAAAAGACTATGCTCCAAAGAACACCATTAAGAAAGTTGACATGAAATCCCACAAAATGAAATAATATATCTACAAATCATATATCTGACCATATTTTAGTATCCAAAATATACAAACAGACCTTACAACTCAACAATAAAATGACAAACAACCTAATTAGAAAGTGGGCAAAGACTCTGAATGAACATTTCTTCAAATAAGATACACAAATATCCAATAAGCACATAAAAAGTGCCCAGGATCATCAGTCATTAGGTAAATGCATATCAGAATCAGGATGAGATGCCACTTCACACCCATCAGGATGGCACCTATAAAAACAAACACGTAAATAAAAGCATAAAACAACAAGTGTTGGCGAGGATATGGAGAAGTTGGAGCGCTGAGAAATTGTCGGTCAGAATGTAAAATGGTGCAACTACTTTGGAAAACAGTTCGGCAGTTCCTTAAAAAGTTAAACAGAGAATTATCATGTGATCCGGCAATTCCACTCCTAGGTGTACACTAAATTAATTGAAAACACATGTTTAGGTAAAAACATGTACATTAATGTTCAGAGTAACTTTATTCACAATCAAAAAGTAGAAGCAACTCAAATGCCCATCAACTAACAAATGGGCAAACAAAATGTAGTGCATCCACACAGTGGAATGTTACTCAGCCACAAGAGAGAAGGAAGTACTGATAACGTGGCACCGTGTGGATAAGCCCTGAGAACATCATGCTATACACATAAAGGACCACATATTGTGCCATTCCATTTTCATTAAATGTTCAGAATGGGAAAATCTGTGGAGACAAAGAGTAGAGCAGGGGTTAGGGCAAAGAGGGAATGAGAGGGATGCCAATGGATACAGGGTTTTGTATGGGGTGATGGAATGTTCCAGAATTGGATAGTGATGATGGGCGAAGACCCTTGTGAGTACATTAAAAACCACTGAATTGTATATTTTAAAATGATTAGTTTATGGTGTGTGAATAATATACCAATTAAAAAATAAATGGTTCAGAGGATCCCTGGGTGGCTCAGTGGTTTAGTGCCCCCCTTCTGCCCAGGGTGTGATCCTGGAGTCCCGGGATCGAGTCCCACATCAGGCTCCCTGCATGGAGCCTGCTTCTCCCTCTGCCTGTGTCTCTGCCTCTCTCTCTGTGTGTCTCTCATAAATAAATAAAATCTTTAAAAATAAAAAAATTAAAAATAATGGTTCAAAAATTTCAATTAAGAGACATTTTGAGAAAAATTTCAATTTTCCACATTCATCCTATTTTTTATTGAGGTATAATTGACATACAGCATTATATTAGTTTCAGGTGTACACCATAGTGATTTGATATTTGTATAGACTGTGAAAGGATCACCACAAAAGTCTAGTTAACATCTGTCACCTTAAGGAGTTACAGATTTTTTTTCTTTCTGTTGAGAACTTTTAAGATCCACTCTCTTAGCAATTTTCAAATATGCAACACAGCATAATTAATTATAGTCGCCATGCAGTGCATTACATCCTCATGACTTATTTATTTTATAGTTTTAAGGTTCGTACCTTTTGACTCCCTTCATCCATTTTGCCTACTTCCCCCTCAGCCCTGCCTCTGGCAACCACCAAATCTTCTGTTCTGTGTATCTCTGAGCTTGGTGTTTTGCCTTGTTTTTTAGATTCCACATGTAAGTGAGATCATATAGTATTTGTCTTTGACTTATTTCACTTAGCGTAATACCCTGGAGGTCCATTCATGTCAAAAATGGTAACATCTTATTTTTTTTAATGACTGAGTAATATTCCAGTGTGTGTGTGTGTGTGTGTGTGTGTGTGTGTCATATTTTCTTTATCCAAAAAATACATTGGTTTCTTTTTTATGTGATAAATTTGAGATGCATTAAAGAAATTAAATGTAAAAAATGCAATTATTAAAACCAGAACTTAACATAGAATATATTTATATTTAGAAACTATGAAGAAAAAGATTAATAAAGTTGAGTATATTAAAATATAAGAATTCTGAATGATACTAGCATCATAATTAGAATAAAAGAAATAGTGGATTTAGGAGAAAATATGTAGAATACATAAATAAAGGACTGATATCTGGAATGCATATGAGCACATAAAAAAAAGATAAATCAACATAAAAATGACCAAAAAATATGAAGCAGTAATTCACAAAATGAGAAATACAAATACTCAATAAAAATCAGAAGGGCTATATGGATATTCAATAAATGAGATACAAATTTACTTTTATTTTATTTTATTTTTTAAGATTTTATTTATTTGAGAAAGAGAGAAAGAACACATGAGAGGTAGAGAGAGATAGCAGGAGAGGAACAAGGAGACTCCCCTCTGAGCAGGGAGCCTGATGCAGAATTTGATCCCAGGACCCCAGGATCATGACCTGAGCTGAAGGCAGACGCAGATGCTCAACTAACTGAGCCACCCAGGCACCACAGTGAGATGCAAATTTAAAAAATTATTTGATAACAATGCCTTCCCATTAAAAAAAAAGATTACTTGTAAAAAGTGTTAATGACTTGTGTAAAAATGGGTACTCACATGAACTACCAATACAAAAGTAAACTGATGAAACTTTTTGGGCAACAACTGGGCATTATTTTTCAAAATGTGCATATTTAAACCCAGGAATTCCATGCCTAAGTGTGTGTCCTATAAAAAACATGTACACATGCACACAGAGTAAAATGTAGAAGAATCCTCATTGTGGCCATGCTTATAATAGCAAAATGCTGGAAACCACCCAAATGTCCATCTGCAGAAAATTTGTGAGATATACCAGTGTACAATCATTCTAGTAGAGAGCTCCCACATTTCCTGGATATCAAAGAACAAGGTAATTTCATGGAAGAAATCAATCTTTAAAACAACAGTCATAGTACGATCCTATTGGTACAAAGTAAATGAAACAAAACTACCTTCTATTCAACCAGGGGTTCATTTTAACACCGCTACCCCAGGAAAGGAAACTGGGTTAGGATGGAGGTGAAGTAGACTTTCCGTTTTGAAATGTATGTACCTCTTTATTGTTTGAATTTTTTATCACAATAATTAAAACATAAGTCTCAGGTAAAGTGTTAATTTGAAAAGTATATCTATTGTTTAAGTGATACTGTTTAAATTTAGTTGCAATATATTCATAATAAAATATAAGAAGAAAATTCTTACCTTCCAAATTTTCAATTTTTTCAATGTTGTTTAAAGCTAAATTCAAATATTCAAGTTTCTTGAGTTTGCTAACATTTTCTGAAATATACAAACAATGTAGTTAATTAACCTTCAAGATAAAAGCTATTTTTACATAATCTGCTGCGAAAAAGATAGAGGGAATCTAAGGATCATTACGGTTATCAAAGCCATGTTGCTTTTTCATGTCTACACCTGGACTGGACATTAGACATTGTTGGTTGCCAAATGCAGCATCATGTCTTCCTCCATCCTTCCTAATAGAATCCAGTTCTGCTCTTGTCTCTAGCCAGCTCTAATTCCAGGGAATCTGACTTAACCAAGCTGGGCCAGGGCATAGCAATAGCATGTCCCTTGCTAAGGACACCTCAGGAACCTAGGGTTCGGCCAACCAGCCCACGACAATCTCCTGGCAACTTTGTGATGGAGAAGAGGACATGCACAAGTGCTCCCAGTCAGATGAGAGGCGAAGATCTATATTCCATGCTTGGGGATTGCCTTTTTCTTTCTCCTGATGGATGTGAAAAAGGAAGAAAGTGATATCCTTATTGCTACCACAGTCATGCTGCAGCCATGAGGAAACCAGCTGTAGGCTGGAGCCCACGCTAGGACAGGTGGAGCAGAAAAAAACACTCAACTCTGGAGCCTGCCCAGTCTCTAGACTTTCAGTTTAGATAAGCCACATTAAGTTGGGTTTTCCTTTACTTGAAATCAAGCTCACCCTGACACACACAGGATTATCATTTTTAATAAATATGGAAGCTCTCAGAGGCAAAACAGCATAAATAAGTCAGAGAATTGCTATAGGATGGGGACATTTAAAAACACTAATAATATCAAAGCTAACATTGTCAAGGGCTTATTATATGCCATATACTTTTCTAGGCATTTTGCATATATGATGCCATTTTATCCTCATAAGAAACCTAATGGGGTAAAGATTACTATTGGCTCCCTTTTACAAATAAAAATATCTTGCAAGGTGCAGAGAATTAATCCACGGTTCAAGGTTAAGTGGTGAAGCCAGGAAATTTGACTTCAGAGCTTGGCACTAAAATCATTACACTACACCCTAAAAGAAGAGTCCTTTCTAAGAAGACATGAATGTGAGAAACCCTGCTAGGGAATGTGCATGTAGGGATCCCTCACTTAAATGACACCCCTGCCCATTTTCCATGGATATTAGGAAGATCAAACATGATGATTTATGTTCATCATCACCCTTATCATCATTATATTTCATTAAAAATTTGGAAAATATATACTTGTTCACATAGACCTAAAAATAACACCTAGCCTGAACCTCAGCTGACTCATTTTTTAAAACGAGGATTTTGGAATAAATTACCCATGCTTCTCTCAGCAATTAGACAATTTTACGTAATACTGGTGTATCTAAACGGTTCTACAGGCTACACCTGAGCCTTCAATCGTCAACGGTTTTGGGGTGCTCTATGTGCCCAGGATTATGACCAACAGAGTGTGTAGTCTGTACCCTGAACAAAAAAACCTAGTTATTATAATTGCTAACCTGCAATAAAAGACATGTTCCTTCCCCATATTGGTTATATGCATAACCCTCTAAATGTGAAAAGAGTCTTCTGGTAGGAAAAAAAAAAAAAAATATATATATATATATATATATATATATATATATATATATATATATATATTTGGGAAGGATTTCTTAAAGTATTCCTCAAGAATAATGGTCCAAATTGGTCAGGGGGGAAAAAAGGCTCTGCAGATAAAAAATGTATAGCATCTCTTGGACAGGGGGGAAGGGAGTTGTCAAACCACGGTTCTAGTCCAAACTGTCCTGGAAGCAGTTCTCACCAATTGCTACAAGCTGACCCACAGCCTTGAAGTGGACCAAAGCCATCCCCCAGTGCAGGTGGCTCTGCTCTTATCTTTAGGCCTCAGGCTCACTGGGAAGCTGTTACAAATGCAGATCTGGGGAGCCCACCCCCACGGATTCAGTCGGTAGGTCTGGGACCCCAGAAGGTCCTTGGCTCACACTTGGATCAACATGTAAGCACAGCCTCCCCTACCCCCCTCTGCCCCCCAGCCCATCTGTATCTCCCAGTGAGCAACAGAGCTCCAGGAGAGGCAACTGTTTTTGCAAACTTCTACCTCAATGGCACCAGAGCAAGCCTGGATCCTAGAGAAATACTTTTGCTTGCTAAATAAGCGGCTACACGCCTATGGGTGGAGCAGCACTGAAAAATCCCATTATTAGGATTTAAAAGAGTGTTTAATTTAAGAATACTTTGGAAGCAAAAATTTAAGCTTTCTCACAGCTCTGAAAAGGCCTGAAATACTATGCTACTAATTAGTAATTGTGATGGACCCAGCTGTGGAGATTAAAATTTCGGGAACTCTTTTAGATCTGTACAATTAGGACGGCTCATTAATGCCCCCCTGCATAAAAGCTGGTGGTTTTCTGTAATAGCCTTTTTAATTGAACAATGTGCCAGAGTTTCTAATTTATGGCAAAGTGAAAGATGCCGAAAATAATTATCTGAAGAAATATAAAGAATTGTAATACATCTTCAAAAAAGAAAGAAAGAAAAAGATGACAAATTCTCGGCTTATTGCAACCCGAGGGCCAATTTTCAATTACCCACCAAACCAGGGGTAACCACCTCATCAGGGTTTCTCAGCCTTAGAGATGCTAACGTTTGGGCTGGGGAGCTCTTTCTTGTAGGGCCCTCTCGAGCTGGTAGGATGGCCCGCAGTGTCCCTGGTCTCTGTTCACTATCCATGGTAGCGAAACACACACCTAAAACCGTCTCTGGATGTTGCCAAGCACCCCTGCTGAGAACCAGCACCCAGCCCCAGGGCAAGTTCCAGCAGAACCTACAAGCTGACCCCTGGCTCCAGAGCCACAGCCCACCGAGACTGCACTCCTTCTGCCTCCTGGACCCTAAGCCCATCCCTTTCCAACTTGGCCCCTACCTCCATGTGGCTAGCCTGGGGGAACAATTTTCACACCAATGGGAGCAGCTACCATCGGAGTGAGCACAGTGCTCAAGAAGCATGGTGTTGCGTGTAGTCCCTGGCGTCTATACAGCAAGGCTAAGTTAATTAACTGACCTAATTTCACACGATTTTAAGTAGCTGAGGCAGGGATCAAGCCCATCAGGGCCTGAGCCTCTTCTTGCCACTAAACTACAGGTTGCTCTTCTGAGGGTGGGGGACACTCCTATTTCCGGGTGGCAGGAACCCCTCGGAGTGACTCCACAGGCCTCCTTCCTCTCTGCCACTTAACTCATTCTTCTCCAGGGGGCTGCAGGGTGAGCCCACGTATCTGATGGATGAACTGGGAGAAGGAACTGGGCATGCTCAGCACCCCCCACCTTGGTTTCTGGGATCTCCCTGCCAGCAGAGAGCACGGACTATCGTCCCCCTTTTGCCATACACAGGGCTATGTGGGTAGGACAAGTGTGTGGCTGCCCAGCCTGCATGTGACCAGGGGGACAGATTTAACCTGGGGGTGGTTTTAGGAAGCCTTCTTGGCTGCAAGTCTAAACCACCTCCTCCAAAAGGTTTTGTCAGTTAGGATGCTGATATTTTGATCCATCTACCTCTCATTTCATTCCAAACGGGAGCAGTAAGCAGGGGTGCAGGTGCGGAGCACCTCTGAAAGCCAATAGGGAGCACAATGCCTTGCAGGGACACGTTCTCTGAAACTATGGCAAAACCAGCCACCCCGGGGAATCTGAGGAGGTTTACTCAACTTGCATACAAGCCTTTCAGTTCCACCGAGTGGTGCAAGATGCCTGGATTCTCTTCTCCTTCTTTCAAACATTTACAAAACCAGGCTACAAATGAGCAGGTCAACAAGCATGCTCCCACTTGTGAAGGCCCCTTGCAACTTCTCAATGGCGTCCCTGGTGGCTCCCGGGCGAGGAGACTGAGCAGCGTGGGGGCCCCAGGAAAGGGTCCACGCACAGCTCCCCAGAGCCAGCGTGTCTATTTCCCCACGTGGCACTTTTTCCCTCGTGTTGTCTTCCTCTAAGTTCACACTGCCCTCCCCAAAGTTCTCCCACTCAAAATGTCAGAGAGACCATGAGAACAAAATCCTGAAGACTTACCAATTTTTCCAATGAGGTTATTTTGGAGATAGAGGATTTTTAAATCCCGGCACCACTTGTCAATGTGTTCTAGTCTTTCTATTTCTTGCTGATGCAAGGAGAGCTCCTCCAGGGAAAAAATTATACAGTCATTGTGTTCAGCATTCCGTCTAATAAGATCTTCTGTGACTGAAAGAAAATGTGCTACATATTACATCTCCGTCCCTGGGCTCATCATCAGGTTATTATATTACAAATGTACTGGTTTTCCTTCCCAGTTAGAAGTCAGTCCAGCAGGCCTGAATGATTTTCAAATGGGGAGAGAGCAGAGAAGTGCTGCCCCCTGCTGATAACACCCTGGTGAGTCAGAGAGCTTTGGTTTTTTTGTTTGTTATGTTTTGTTTTGTTTTGTTTTTTGCACAGGGTCTACCTACATCTTGCTGTCAGATTGGTGGAGAATGACCGAGAGGATGTTGATGTGGTATCATGTCAAACTGGATGAGATCCATTAAGTGGGCCAAGACAGGGCAACTTGGACCGAGAGGTACAGTCTGGCTCCCAGAGGGCAAAAATATGAAAGCATCTCCCACCACCCAGTAAGGAAAGGGCTATTCATTCAAGTGACATTTATTTTTTTTTAATTTTATTTATTTATTCATGAGACACACAGAGAGAGAGAGAGAGAGAGAGAGAGAGGCAGAGACACAGGCATAGGGAGAAGCAGGCCCCATTCAGGGAGCCTGATGTAGGACTCAACCCTGGGACTTCAGGATCACGCCTTGGGCCAAAGGCGGGGGCTAAACTGCTGAGCCGTCCAGGGATCCCCTCAAGTGACATTTATTAATCTAACAAAAGTTGAAGAGAAAGGAGAGGAGCACCTTCGATTTCACACTGCGGTCTTATAAAGCAGCTACCCTGTGGTCCGTTTCCAGGAGGAAGACAAGGAACCAGCCCCTCACAGGAGAAGGGTAGAGAGAGTCCCTGGCTCTCTGACATGGGATGCAATGGGGCCTGAAGGGGCTGGAGACAAGGCCCCAGTCCGCAGCTGGTGCCAAGAGCAAGACAGGAATCTTCTTCATAAGACACACTCAACTTAAAGATGTGATGACAACGGACAGACCCTGCATCTGGTCTGCATCTGTTTAAAAACATCATTAGCCCATTTTAATGTCCACATTTTAGGTAGATGGTGGAATATTGCATGTCTGGCCCAAGAGACAATGAAGATTTATTTATTGCTGCTTACAGGGTGCCAGACACCGTCTTAAATGCTCCACATGTTTTGACATACGAGTATTCAGACTCGGCAGGGGAGGAAGTGAGGCATACGGAGCTCAAATAACTTGCCCCAGTCTTCGTGGCAAGTGCCAGAGCCAGGTTTTCAGTGTAGGTGTCTGGCATTGACCATGAGCTGTTGCCACTGTGCTTCACCACCCCAAATGGGAGCAAGTGAGGAGCGTCTAGAGACTTCTAGAGGCCCCTTCAATGGTACAGGCTCCTCGAGCTGGGACAGAGGTCTTCACAGCCCCCTGAGCTGCCCCACTTCCACGTCACATCCTTAGAGGGGGAGTTTGCCTTTAAAATAAATAAATAAATAAATAAATAAATAAATAAATAAATATGCAAATAGATAGGAATTCAATCATTTGTGTGCAGTTAACTGAACCCCTGCTACTTCTGGTGGTAGGAGATGGGATTGCTTCCCATGACAATTCTTTGGAAGAAAGACAGGGGAAATGTAAAGACCCAGAGATTAAAATACCGTACATGGGGAATGTCCCTGCTCTTCTAAACTCTGGTTCAACCAATCAGTAGGGATGGCTACAAGCCAGGTGCTGGGGAGAAGCAGGCCAAAGACGCAGGGAAGGAAGGTAACAGGGCAGCCCTGCCCACCCTGGCTCGCTGAGGTCCCTAGGGCCTGCTGCACTCTGATGTCTCTGGATGCCACGGCTAGTATGCAAGCCAGTGTAAGCAGAAAACAACTTCCCGAAAACCAAATCTGTAAGAGAAGGGCATTAAAACTACTCTCCACACATCCCACTGCCAAAGATGGTTCTAATAGCTTAAATCAACTGATAACGAATATACGGGGGCAGCTAAGTTGAGGGCACGGTGAAGCTGTGTGTAAGGTCAGATGTATTAGCTGTCTCTGGAATTATATGAATTCTCAGTAAGGATGTAACAGGGATTAAGGGGTTGAGATGGCACGACCAATGTTATCTCAGCTGCCCTAATGTAATGTGGGAATTATTCACTACTACAAAGAAGACCCTCAGGGACTGGTGCGGTATCTGTAACGTGAGCTATACCAATCCATGGAGCAGGGGGCTGGGTCTTTGGAGGCTTTGCTGGAGTCAGTGGGGCCAGGAGGATGTGCCCATTCAGAGCCCATGCCCTTCTCTCTAGAATAATAATTATTCTCTGTCCAAGCCTGTCTCTAGGCCCTACACTATCTGCTTCTCCAAGTTCATTCCTGAAGACAGGACATACAGTCAGGTATGCAGCCCTGCACTCAGGAGTGTCCAAGGAGCAGCCTTTTTCTGGTGATGTGGATGGATGTGTAGGCTGGAGTATCTACCTTCATACATGGGCTTAAGGGACCCAGACAGAGCCAGGGAGGAGAAGAGAAGGGAGGGGTGGGCCAGGGAGCCCGCTTTCCCCAGCCACCCCCAGCTCTGGCATAGAACCCAGGGAGTGTGAGAAACATATTAAATGTAGCCGTCTGGGTGGTTATAAAGATATTCTTGTTGAGGGAGGAAAATGCATTTTATCTGGCAGTGTGATTATAACATGACACGGGAGTGTCCATTATATTCTTTCTCTGGGTCACCAAATGCCCTGGAAGGCTTAGTGGGACATTTATATTGAAGAAATAAACCCAAGTTGAATCCCACAGCAGCTGTCACCTGTAAGTATGGCTCAGTCGAATGTGTTCAGGGGAATTCTGAAAGCATCTTGTTAAGCATCAGTGTCCGGCCCGGGATGGCTCCGTCAGCATCTGCGCAGCCCACTGGGCGTGGCCTGGGTCTCAGAAACACTAAGGGTATCATGGGCCATTCCAGCTCAACAGTCTTAGAGGCCTGTCCAATTTGTCCAACCCTGAGGACCTGCAGGTTCCTCTACAGATGCCAAATACGCTTCCTATGTTCTCTTGCTACACCTTTCATAAAATTAAGAAACTGTTTTCATGATGCTGTCTTCTGTGGGAATTTGGTCACTTCCATGTCATTGTCAAATCCTCCCTTTCAGAAGCACGAAGATATTAGGAATTACTTTGATCTGCATCTCCTAACCACAAAAATTAAGAGGATAAAAATCACCATTAGTTGAAAGGGATGGCGGTAGAGGAACCTCCCTTTGCGTGAATAACTAATTTGCACACCAGAGCTCATACACACACTTGAGAGAGAGGAGGGAACCAACATTTAATTCAGCACCATAGGGAAGCCTGTCCAACAGCACTGATTATATGCAATTAGGAGAGACAAAAAATGGGAGAATCACAGAGGAAAGCAGTACTGCCAAAGTCAGGATCTCGCAGCAGCCCTTTCCTGAACTCTTCTGTAGAAAGCAAACTGCTGCGTGAACCCCCACCCCCCATTTTATAGCACTCAGGATACTGCTGTTACACGATGCTGCCCCACCAAAATGGCAAACATCAGCAAAGAAACCAGAGTCCCCAAGAAGAAATGTGTAAGAGAATCTACATGGTGGATGGCGGAAATAGTGTCCCAACGCTATTTCAACAGGAAAGCATTTTGCAGTTTTACGCACTATGTAATTTAGACCAAACACTGTAACTCCCAGGAGCACTGTTCACCTTTAGAAAGTCCTACTCCAAATAACACAGCACTGCATTTACAAGGAACCATTCTAGGGATTTAAAACTGCTTTGGAAGCGTTAGTATGTCACCCTGACACTATTTCAAGAGAGACAGTATTGCCATGCCTACCACACAGTGGTAGAAGAACATGCCTAGGTACTCTATGAAACACAGGGCTTTGGCTTCCTCATTTTGGAAAAATTCAAATAGCAAGATCCAGGACTTGAATGGATTCTGGGAAGTGTCTCACCCACAGAAGGTGCTAGCCAAGACCTGCAGGACTGGAGCAGTAGTGGCTGATGAGAATACTGACAGTTTTAACCACAAATTCATAGTTATTTCACTAACAGGATGCTGCAGAAGAATCCAACCAAAGGTTGAACCCAAACTCAGCCTCGGCCAGCCTAGGCTTCTTTTCAATTCTGTGCGATGACTGGGTTCTCCATAACTTGAGGGAGATCAATAAAATGACTTTGTGGGGTGGGAGTGAGGCGAAGGGCAAAAGGAGGTTTCTGGAATACTGGTGGTTGTCAGGCTGTGTTTGTTTCTACGAAGCTTTTCAGAGTATTGAGCCAAGTTCTAGAAACTCTCAAAGCCAACAATTAAGTGTTCATTCCTTCAGGCTTTATATCAGGTTTTGTGAATAGTCTTCTATTTCTCACTGGATTAGAAAAAAAAAATCAATAATATATGTTTGGAACAGGTTCTGCAGAATTGGTAAGCATCTTGAAAGACCTAGCAGATACATCTATGAAACAGAAATGCAACAGAGATGAAGGGGTGACAAATAGAAGGTCACCTCTAGTAACCTGTACATTTTTTGTTTTATTTTGTTTTCAAGGGATACTTTTAAAAACAGGATTTAGTCATTTGCTTTTTTTTTTTTTTTTTTTTTTTACTGACTCAGGGTCATCATAACAAGCATCGCTAGCCATACTAGACCCAATCCAATGATACCATCAGAGTCTAGTCACATAGAGAGTGCTATTAAAGAACATGGATGAAATGCTATGGGGCAGTGACAGAAGAAAAGAGAGAGAACAAGGTGTACAAAGAGGGGAGTAACCAGGGTTACCGAGTGAAAGAAGGGAGGTCAAAAGAGGCACCACGGAAAGAAGCCTGAGCTGAGTCCTGAAACGTGAGTTGGTACTGGCCAGATAAACAGATGAGGACAGGGTGCTCCAGGTGATGGTGGATGCCACATTGCCCAGTTCCCTCCTTCAAAACCGAAGGATTAGTTCTAGCTGCTGGGAGTTGGCATGAAACATCAGGCAGTGGAGAACTATGGGGGGAAATCATAACTTAAAAACTCAGGACAGATGTATTGGGTGACTGTTGCTGACACAATTGATAAGGAAAGGCTGGGAGTGATTCATCAGACGTTAAAAAAGCCAGAGAACCACACTGGCAACATATAAAGAGTTTTGCTTCCTGAAACCAGAGGGTAGAGAGGGCAGAGAACCAGGATCAGGACTTAACCCTAAGAGGAGCAGGGACTTCAGGTTCCAGACATGATGGAACCATAGGGACAAGACTGAACCTCCAGCCTATAACAACTAAAATCTAGAAAAAATATATGAAAAAAAAACAACAACAAACAATTGGACATTGGAAGTTAGAAAGCAGTTTGAACAGAACAAAAAATGAAAAGACCTATCAAAATGTGTGGGAGATAGCTAGAACATAAGTTGAAGGAAAATTTATAGCACTAAATATCTACAGAAAAGGGTCTCAAACATTAGCTTCTTCCTTAAGAAACGAGATAAAGAATAAATTAAACCCAAAGTAAGCAGAAGAAAGCAAATAACAAAGATTATGCCAAAATCAATGAAATGGAAACAGAAACAATTGAGAAAAGTCAATAAAAGATACTTTTAAAAAATTGGTAAATTTTTAGCCAGACTGATCGGTAAAAAAAAAAGAAGAAGAAGAAGAAGAAGACGTAAATTGCCAATATTAGGAATGGAAGCAGGACGTCATATAGATTACATAGTATTAAAAGGCTAGTAAGAGTAATATAAATAACTTTGGGCTAATAAATTCAGGAACTTAAATTAAATGGGAAAATTCCTTAAAAATCACAAACTACCAACGTTCACACAGAAGAGGCAGACAGATAAAGCAAAGAGCCGTGTGTCTACTACAGTAATTGAGTTTGCAGCTCAAACGGTCTCACAAAGAAAACCATAGCACACACGTCTTCACTGATACATTCTACCGAGCATTTAAGGAAAAATAATACCCAGTGTACACAAACTCTTCTATAAAACTTAAGAGAATTTAAGAATTTAAGAAAGTTTCGGAATACTTCCTGAGATAAGTCTACAAGGCCAGCATTGCCCTGAGTCCCGAACCACACACACAAGGCCAAGGCTGATGATGGGAGATGCTGTTCTGGACCTGGGCTAACTGATCAGAACTGAGATGTTAGAAGGATTCTTGAAAGAATGAAGGCCAGGCAGCGACCTTGAGCTTTAGGAGTTAGGTGGACAGATGTTATAATGAGGGCCAACGTTGGAGTGGTGGCCAGTGGTCCACTCCCATGGAGGGTTACGGAGATGGTGAACAGGCCACGACATTCCTGAGGACAATACAGACAGGCAGCCAACAAAGGGACTATACAATCCGTCCAATCCAAATACAAGGTTGGATGACCAGAAGGCTAAAGCCAATGGCTTCAATAAAAATTCGCAATTTCTTGCCCAGCTTCCAGACCTCAGTCAGTTTTTGGACCCGAAACGAGGGTTGCCAGATTTAGCAAATAAAAATACTGGGAGCCCTGTATTTTTAAATGACAACCCACTGACTAAAAGAGAGGCTGGGTCCCCAAGAGGACATGGCAATCACTCGTCCAATCCATTCCAAAAGGACTGTGGGCCATTTGAGTAACAATACGCTAAGGAAGGGGTAACGCCAAGTCACAGTGATGCCTGCTGGATACAGGGCTTGAGTTGTCATTAACATCCAGAAACACAAAGCGTTGCCAAGTATTCTTATCAGAGCGGGGACACGTCGGAGGCCAGGTAATACGCGGAATCGTGCCCATACCTAGTTCACAATTCATTAATCCGTGAACAAATGCTGAAGAATATGTGGGTTGTTTCCATTTTTTAGCTACTACGCAGGCAGGTGCTATAGACGTTTATACACAGTTTGGACAAAGATTCTCATTTTCCTTTTGTAATATCTAGGGATTCCTTTAATGTTTACCGCTGTTTGTCTAATTTTTTTTTTTTTTTTTTTTTGCATATAGTTTTAGAGAAGAGGAAGTGCCAGTAACCGGTTTAGGAATGGGGCTTTTACTATTTACAGATCACTCGCCCCTTCCACCAGACTGTCAGCTCCTCCGGGGTACAAACTCCATCATCCAGCGGCCTCTTGATTTAAAGACATTATGACGCTTTTACAAGTAAGTGAGCAACTGGGTTGAACTGTACAAAACTGTCACAGAGGGGAAGGTGGGAAGCGGCGTTGGCAGGCAAATGGTTCAACCGCCTGGGAGTAACCGTGAATCCCAACGCGTTGCACATTCTACTGGTGTATTCGTAATCCAGCGCGCGAACAACACTCATCACGTCGGTCCAACAACGCTACTACTGCCTTCGTTTTGGAGGTGAGGCTGGGCCCCAAATGGGTGAAGTCACTGGCTCTAAGACAGAGGAGGCGGGCTCTGGAGCCGGCTCCCTCCCCCCCTCACCCCCATTCTCACCCTCACCCCACTCTGACCCCACCTTCACCCCCACTCCACCCCACCCCATCCTCACCCCCCACCCTCACCTCACCCCCACCCTCACCCCCACCCTCACCCCCACCCTCAGCCCCACCCTCACCCCACCCCCCACCCCACCCTCACCCCATCCTCTCCCCCACCCTCCTTCTCCCCCACCCCTCCCCTCACCCCCTACTCCCACCCCTACCCTCACCCCCGACCCCACCCCACCCTCTCCCCCACCCCACCCCCCCAGCCCCCACCCCACCCCCACCCCCTCCTTCACCCCCACCCCCCCCACCCCACCCCCACCCCCACCTCACCCTCTCCCCCCACCCTCACCCCCTCCTCACCCCCACCCCATCTCCACCCCACCCTCACCCCATTCATCCTCACCCTCTCCTCACCCCCCACCCCACCCCTCACCCCACCCTCACCCCACCCCTCCCCCACCCCCACCCCAGGCACACTGTCTTCCCGAGCGAGCGTGGAGCGTGGAGCGAGCGTGGAGGCTGCAGCTCCGCGACACCGGGGCTAGCCGGGACCACATGCTGAGCAGGAGACGCGCAGGTCCCAACCGCGCACCTTCCACCGTCGCCCACCGTGGCGCCCCCACCTGTCCCACCCCCCCCACCGGCCAGAGGGAGCCTCGCCCGGCGGAGGCGGAGGCGGAGGCGGAGGGGCCGGCACGGCGGGGCCCGCGGGAGGGAGGCGGAGGCGGAGGCGGAGGCGGAGGGCCGAGGGCCGAGGGGCGAGGGCCCAGCCGGGCCGGGGCGCGCGCGCGGGCGGTCCCCGGGGCGCCCTGGAAGCCGGGACGATCGAGGGCGGCAGGTGGGAGGGGACGCTTACTCCGGCCCATGGCCCCTCTCCGGCTTGCGGGCCCGGGAAGCTGGAGACGGACCCCGAGGTCTCCTTTCGCGCGTCCCCAGTCGCGCCTGGGCGCGTCCGCACCCGACCCCGGGAGCCATGGCAACGGGGACGCTACGGCGGCCGCACGGGGCCAGGCGCCGCCGCGTTTCCCGCGCTCCGGGGGAGCCCGGGGAGCCTCGGCGAGGAAAGGCTCAGCGCAGCGCGCCTAGTCCGCCTCCCGGTCGCCCCCAGGTCAACTGGCCAGACTGAGACATCATCGCTGCGTGTTATTCTATTTGTTGACAAATTGAACACCAATAAAAAATAAATTTATAAAAATAATAATAAAAAAATAAAACATCATCGCAGGGCGCTCGCTCCCCGCTGCACCTGCCCCCCAGGCGTGCCTCTCGACCTGCCCCCCCCACCCCCCACTTTTTCTTTGCTTTGTGGTTAAAGCCCTCCAGAGCCAGGGAGTCCCCTGTGGCCCCCTTCTGTAAGATGAATAACAATGATAATAACTTGAAAGGGTCTTTCTGGAGGGTTGTAAGGAGATGATCTGGGGGAATGAGACACACTTTGGAAGAACAGCCTCCATAGAAAGGGTAGTTCCACTGATGGATCTCATGTTCTGGAAGTCCCAGGCCAACACGGATTTCGTGCTAACAAGTCGTCCGGGAACATACCCTCCATCAACTCTCTCCACTCACCACTTTTTTTAGCTGGAAAGAATAGAAAGTGCATCTCCTGTAATTCCCACTACTCTCATTTCCCCAGATCTCTCCCCAAAAGTGTCCAATAGGATTTACCCAATTCTGGACTAGAAAAAAAAAAAAACATCAGTAACTCATCCTCAGGTGTGCATATGTTAGGGTTTTAATGGATGATACCTCCCAAAAGTTGGTTGGTTTGTTTACTGCCACCTTCACCCGTTTTGCCCACCTGCCTTTTGCAACCAGAACCAATTTGCAATTGGTCTTGAGAACTTTCTAGAATCCCAGACTGTTTCCTTCTTGTCTTGTTCTCTGTATCTATGAGTTTGTTCTGTTTGTTTTTTTAAGATCCTGTATGTAAGTGAGATCCTACAGTATCTGTCTTTCCCTGCTGGACCTACTTTACTTAGTATAACACCCACAAGTCCATGCATGTCGCAAGAAATGGGAAGATTTCCTTCTTTTTTATGACTGCCTAGTATTTCAATATATATAGTAACTTTTTGAATGACTGAATAGTATTTCATCATATATATTATGTATATGTATAATCACATTTTCTTTATCCATTCATTTTTTGATGGACACTTCGATTGCTTCCATGTCTTGTGTATTGTAACTAATGCTGCAAAAACATGTAGGCACAGGTATCTTTTTGAATTAGTGCTCTCATTTTCTTCATATAAATACCTGGGAATGGAATTGATGGATCATATGGTAAGTTCTATTTTTAATTTTTTTTTAGGATCTCCATACTGTTTTCCACAATGGCTGCACCAATTTACATTCCCACCAATGGTTTAAGAGGGTTCCTTTTCTCCACATCCTCACTAACCCTTATTATTTCTCATCTTTTTGAGAATAGCCATTATAACAGGTATGAAGTAACATCTCATTGTGGTTTTGGTTTGCATCTTCCTGATTATTAGTTACATTGAACACCTTTTCATATATCTGTTGGCCGTTTGTATGCCTTCTCTGGAAAAAAATGCAGATTTTCTGTCCATTTTTAAATCACAAAGTAAGTTCTTTACATATCCTGCAAATTAATCTTTTATCAGGTATATAATTTGCAAATATATTTCTCCCATTCTGTACAGTTGCCTTTTCATTTTGTTTGACGTAGTCTCACTTGGGTATTTTTTGCTTTGGTTGCTTTTGCTTTTGGCGTCAAACTCCCTGCACTCCACCCCAACAAAAATCATTATCAAGACCAGTGTCAAGGAACTTACTCCTGATGTTTTCTTCTAGGAGTTTTATAATTTTGTTTTTAATATGTTGTTATTACAAAAGTAATTTATTGCCTTCTGCCCATTTACCAAAGAGAGAGAGAGAAAGTGCTATGTGTACAATACTTTTTAAAAACTCCCACCCTAATCACAGTAAATAGTACAGAGTCCATGTTCTTATCTTGAGATGTGTGTTATGCCAACATCATAGAAGAAGCTTTGGGGGCGCCTGGTGGCTCTGTCAGCTAAGCATCTGACTCTTGGTTTTGGCTTAGGTCAGGATCTCAGAGTCAGAGATCTAGCCATCTTATTGGGCTCCCTGCTCAGCATGAAGTCTACTTCCCTCCTCCCTTTGCCCCTCCTCCTGCTTTTGTTCTCTCTCTCAAATAAATAATTGTTTAAAAAAAAATAAAAGAAGATTCATAGAATTATGTGGAGTGTAAAAAAAATGTATTCTTTTGGCAGACACCTGTTAAGCACTTATTAGTGTTTGCCAAGCGGAGACAAGGACACGAACTGTGCAGAGGGGCAGGAAAACTAAACAGAGGGGAGTGAAGGAGGAGGTGGGAAGTCAGTCAGTTTCGCAATGGAAACAATTGCATGGGTATGATTAGATTAGGGATAATGGAAGCTATAAATGCCAGGCCAGAGGAACTGAACTAGAATGGTGAGATTTCAGACACTATGTCCCCACAGTGGAAGAATTATTTGGAGTTCCAAGAAGACTACCAGAGGCAAACTATAAATTTAGGCGACACCTACTGCTGCTGCCCAAAAACCTGGTTCTCGTCATTTCACTATTTTTTTTGGAAAACGACACAGTGTGGGGTGAAGAATATGAACTCTGGCATTGGAGACTGGTTCAAATCCACAGATTTGTTACTGTGTGGCATCAGACAGGTAAGTCCACCTTCCAGAGCTAACAATTACCCATTTCCACATGGAACTGACAGTAGAGGTGATCTCTGGCTGTAACACTGAGAAGTCTATGTGCTGATGTCTGATTGCTCATGTGGGAGATAACATACCCTCAGCAGCAGGCTAAATTAGCAAATATACCTATGCTTGAACTTGTGCTTTTGACAGTGAGAGGTTCATCAAGACTAAAAAAGATCTATTTCTGGCAGGAAGCTGGTACCAGGGGATAATCCAGGTGGAAGGGTAGTTTCTGCGATAACAGAGACATGAAGTCAGGACCAGTAGAAAGGATGTTGGCCTCTGGGTCGTAAGAGACAAGAGGGAAACAGCCTGGGATTCTAGAAAGTTGTCAAGACCAATTACAACCTAGGTATCTGATAATTTGGCTCTGAACTTGTATCCTTGCCTTCAGACAGACTTACCCTTGAGCTCTCAACCTCACCCTTAAACTCTCTAGGAGTCAAAGGGCTTTGAATTTTTCCTATGAAACTTAATATTTGTGTAACTGGGGTATTCTATCCATTTATACACAAGTGAACAAACAATGGAGCTATCATTCACTGCATAAAAATCTCTAGAATGTTTTTAAGCACCATGTACTCAATAAGGTCCAGTGCTCTATAAGTGTTAATTAATTATCACATTAACCCTTGGAAGTAGACATGTTATTATCCATATATTGTTGATAAGGAAATTGAGGCCCAGTGAGATTATATTGCCAGAATTGTATGCCCAAAACAGCACTCCATATGGCATCACTTTTTTTTTTTTTTAAGGCATCACTTTTGAGGCAGAGCTACCTAAGGGCAGGGAGGGAGTTTATTTTTCATCTCTGAATCCTACCTCTCAGTACAATTCCTGATACTCACTAGGTGCTCAACAAATATTTGTTGAATGATTGAATGAATAAATAAGTGAGTCAATCTCTCCAAGAGCTTGGCATCCTGGATGGATACATATCATGACTTAAGTAGAATGACCATGGAAGTGTCCATGTTTTAAGGGGAGCCATCAGGCTTCCTAAGAAGAGTGTCCCATTCTTTGGGTCATTGGATATATCTTTGAGAACTTTTTATCAAAATCTAGGTTAAGAGCTCCTTTGGGAAGCAAAGTCTTGACCAGTTGTCCTACCACTTTGTTGGAACAGACAAGAGCCTCAGATGATAGAGCAGAGAAACCAGGAAACTCTACTTGATAATTTGTCATGGGCCAGGCTGAACTGATTATGCTGTGTCCTTCCTCAACCCAACATCACAATCACTGTGTCTCTTAGAAATAAAAGACCCATGGGACATAAAGGACAGGTGTACAATGTGCTGTGATTGTTACAGTCCACTGACGGAAGGGAAATGGGGAAATAAATCATGATGTGACAGCTCCAAATGAAGTGAAGTTCATTTTACTCCAACTCAATGAGATTGTTTAGAGTCATGGTGTGTGTCTATTTATGCAAATCATTATTCAAAACAGACTTGTTTCTTTGGCTCCTGGAAATATAACTCGATGAGTGGGGCTTCCTGGGGGGAAATAACGACATTATTTTTGTGCCTATAAGTAGGAGAATTAAATCTCAAAAAGTTTTTTTTTTAATTTCCTATAACAGCAAAATAATCCTCCTGCTTCTTTTGTGCTGGATAAATTCAAGAGACATTGACCTAGAAAGTTATTTGTTTCTTATTATTTTCATTATTATATATATTTTAGTATTTTTATGATGTGTAACTAATACTGTGGTGACAATTCAGTCATGCTTTGCATTAATTTTCCTTCAGAAGAGTTTCCCATTGCACCCTGATGACAAACAAGCTCCCAAGTTTACCAGCACCTCTATAATATCAATTGCTTGCCTGCTTATTTACTTCCTTCCTTTCATCCATCAGCAAATATTTATCAAGTGCCTTCCATATGCCAGTCTCTACAAGGAGTAATTGAGACAATATATGTAAAACCCTTAGAAGAGTACTTGCCATGTAGAAAGCATTCAGTAAGGGTTAACTATTCATATTTTGAAAAAAAAAAAATTCTCCTCCATAGATGGTAATCCTAAAGTAGGTACTATTATTACCCCCATTTTACAGATGAGGAAACTCTATTTTGAATTAACCCAATGGGAAAGGTCTAAGAAAATCAGACTTGGGATCCCTGGGTGGCGCAGCAGTTTGGCGCCTGCCTTTGGCCCAGGGCGCGATCCTGGAGACCCAGGATCGAATCCCATGTCGGGCTCCCAGTGCATGGAGCCTGCTTCTCCCTCTGCCTGTGTCTCTGCCTCTCTCTCTCTCTCTCTCTATGACTATCATAAATAAATAAAAAAAAAAGAAAATCAGACTTAACAGTTTTGCTTGCCTCAGAAGAGATTAGATATAAGCAGCATTATTTACATTGGTCTGTTATATCCATTTGAGGGATGACTTCTCCCAGCTGGCAGGCTGAAGACAGAAAATGAGAAAGGAGGTAGGATGGGACAAGTAGATAATAGTGTTGTAGTGCTTCCTTGATCCATACATATGGGTATGAATTTGTGTTATTAGATGTGAGTTCCCAAACTTGAGACTCTCCAACAATTAAATGAAAGTACAAAAACACACCTCAAAATCAAGTGTAAGATGTTTTTAAATGTTTTCTTCATTTTTTCCATATGTTAAAAGATAATCTAAGGTACATTAGAACTTTCAAGAGTTTATTTGAGCAAACATGGATTTGAATTAGGCAGTGCCAAACTGAGTGGTCAAGAGTAAGTACCTCACTCATAGAAGCTAGTGGAAAGTTTTTTATAGAGAAGACAGGAAGCAAAGCAAGGAAATCGTTTGACTGGCTATAGTTTAAACAGTTGCCTTATTTGGAAAAGCCTAATTGGCTGTGATTGGGGGTCCTTAAGTCTCAACTTCTTCACCTTGAGGCATTTATAGGAATTGACCCTGGCTTTGGTTTTAGTTTACTTACATAGATTTCCAAGGCGGTAGAGCTACCCCAGTCTCCTGGCCTCCTCATTTAAGTACTTGAACACCTCAAAACTTCTGTCCATCTCCATTGGCTTAATAAAAGTAAGAGTTGAGGGGCACCCAGGTGGCTCAGTAGGTTAAGTGTTCGACTCTTGATCTCAGCTCAGGTCTTGATCTCAGTGTTGGGTTCAAGCCCTACATTGAGCTCCATGCTGAACACAGAACCTACTCTAAAAAATTAAGAGTTGATATTTTAGGAAGGACTTTTACTAATTTTAATATACTCAGCAGAGAGTAACCAGGATATCCTACTCCCCCACTAAGAGTTCAAGTACTGGAGCTTTAAACAATTTAGTTAACCTCATTGATTCCTTATCTGTAAAATGGGAGAAGTCAAGTGCTTACTTGATTGGGTTTCAGTGAGATTTACAGGAGAGAATGTATAAAGAGTTTGCCTATAGTATGAGCTTGATATATATCCATTTTTATTACTATGTGTGAGGAAAGATGGAGGTCTCAAAGAAGACCACTGGGTGCAACCAGTGGTTACACTAACAGGGGTCAGTCCTGCCTCTGTTACCATCGAAAGAGTCAGACCCATCAACTCACATTTCCACTGGAGAAAGATGCTATAGATCTCAGAAGCCTACTGATCAAGTTTTTCCTTGATTAGTTTATTTATTTATTTCAAGCTCAGGAGTTTTGTCATTTTTTTTTATCACTTCCTGGAAGACAAGTGGTAGCAGGTGCTAAGGTCTAAAAAAAAACTATAGGAGAAAAAACTAAAAAAAAAAAAATGTGTCCACTAACTTAATTTTCTCTAAGAACTGAGTAAACAATAGCTTTGTTCAATTTTAGTGCTAGAACACCTGGGCCCAGCTCATAGAAAACCACAGAATTATTGTTTGAGAACCACTGAGCTCTGCTAACTATGGGCAAGGATGTGAGAAAACGAAATCCACAAAAATTAAAACTGTATTTCCAAAAACATTAATCCTGCCTTAATATAATCTACAAGGATAAACTTGAAATGAGGTCCCTGGGGAAATTGCAAGTAACTGCCAATTTTGCTAATGATAATAAGTTTATTTTAATTGCTAATATATTCCTAATTACTCTAGATCTAAAATGTTTACTTCACTGTCAGTCATCTTCTTTGATTTATGTTCTTTGTGAAAAGACTTTGTCATATCAATCAACCCTTTTCAAGTTTGGTGGCAGCTGCTGAAAATGATCTCACCTTCCTTGTCACATAGCTTGGCTTGGACACCATTCGTCCAAAGACAGAGAGAGGCCTTCCCCACCAAATCTTCTAGAATTCATAGCTTTCCATTTCAGCTGGAGAAAAGTAGTATTTTTAAGACTTCAATTACATGAACAAAGTGGACTGACACTGTTTATTTCAAATTCTGTTTTTAATCTGATCTTTGATCTGTCTCCTCTATCTGAATGTGTGTGTGTGCACACATATGTGCACGCATATCCAAGTCATTGAGAAATATGATGTCGTTGGTGTAAAGATTCCTAATCTGGGTGGGCATTACAGGGTGCTATTAACCAATTTACTCATTTTTTTTTCTCTTTCAGCAAACATGTATTGAGCCCATAGGGCTGGTGTAGAGTAGTGATCAAGACTGACAAGGTCTTGACCATGTCAGAATGCATATACTCACCAAAGGAAATAAACACTAAACAAGTAAACAAATAAATACTACATAAGACGATTGCATGTGATATGTGTTTTGAAAAAAAATAGGGTGGTAGATTGAGTCTGGAGGATGGCTACTCTGGATAATCAGAGTAGGTCACATATGGGGTGAATCCTGAGTGTAAGAAGGAGACAGCTACGTGAAGACTAAGGAAAGGTTATTCCTAGGGAGAGAGAAAAACCAAAGCTCTCAGACTGGGGAGAGGCTGTCCTGCTAAAGGACAGAATAAGGCAGGTAATATGATGGGGAAGATGCACAGAGGAATATTTAAGGGGTAGGCATATACCTAGGTAAGACCTTGTAAGGAGACAGGTTATTATTCCAAAGGGGATGGACACAGGTACATACACAGAAGAGACCATGAGAGGACACAAGGAAAAGCCTAGAACACATCTTTCTCTCACATCCCTTGGGAGGGACCAGATCTCTCAACACCTGATCTCAGGCATCTCACCTCCAGCACTACGAGAAAACAAATTTCTGTCATTTAAGCCACCCAATTTGTGGTACTTTGTTACAGCAGACCTAGAAAACTGATAATAGGAGTCAAGGATGACTACTGAACTTTTTCTTTGGAAAATTAGAAAAATGGAATTTCCATGAACTAAGATGGTGAAGATGATAGAGGGGCAGATTTGGAAGAGGTAGGAATAAGGAGGTCTGCTTTGGACATATTAAATTGCTATGTTTTAGACATTCAGTGGAAATTTTGAGAAGGCAGCTTGGGTGTATGAATGTAGAAAAGAGGTCCAGGTTGAGGATTTAGTTCAGTGGGGTTTTTTTGTGTTTGTTTTTGTATTTTTAAAATTTTGTTTTTGCCAAGGTGTTGATACCCGTGCACATGATTGAGAACATTCTAGAACTGAGTGTAGACAGATAAGAGGTCTCAGGGCTAAGCCTGAGCATACTCCAAAATCTAAAGTTGGCAAAATGTGGAAAAAATAGCAAGAGAGACATAAAACCAGTGAGGTAAGAAGAAAAGCCAAGTCAGAAAATTGCTTCTAAGAAGGAAGTACTGGCGAACTATGTCAGATGCTGCTATAGGTCAAGACAAATGAGACCTAGGAATTAATCATTGGGGTAAGCATCATTGAAGGTTGTTGCAGCTTTGCCAGGGGCTGCTATGGTGGATGGTGGGATTACAATCCTGATTGGAGTGGATTCAAGAGAGATTTGGAAGAGAAGAATCAGGGACAAAAAAATTATAGAAGAAGAATCTACCAAGGAATTTCACTGCTACTGGGAGCAGAGCAATGGAGAAAGAGAGCAGTTAGAAGGGATATGGAATCCAAAGAGGGCTTAATTAAGACAGGTGTTATTATAGCACGTTGGCATGCTACCATTGCAGAAGAGAGGGCGATTCCTGGAGGAATCTCCATAAATAGATAGGAGGGGGTGGGCTGCAATCATGAGTAGTGAGTCGGCCTTAGATAGCAGCAAGGACTTTCCATCCACAGAACAGGAAGGAAGGAGAGTAGGAACAGATGCTTGTAGGTGGATAAATATGGTGCCAATGGCTGGTTATGTCTTCTTAACTGTTTCTATTTTCTCAGTGAAATAGGAAGCAAGGACATCAGCTAAGAAGGAGGATTGGAAAGGATGTCTTGAAGGTTTGAGGAGAAAGAATAAAGTAGCAAATGGTCACCTGGGGAATGGGAGAGTGAATACTAGAACAGGTAAGATGATTGCCAGGAATCACCATCACACCTTGAGGGTTATGTTTATGAATTTAAAGGAAGGCCTCCTGTGTATTTTCTCTCAAGCCATATTCAGAGTGTGGAAAACTGCATAACAGATGTGGGTTTCAGATGCAACCAGAGATGTGGGTTTACCAGGAAAGTACAATGAATGGAAGGAGGTGCAAGGGAATTACTTTAATGACAGCTCATGGAATCTAAGAGAATCAGATCCTGATAGCATTGAAAAATTGTTGGAGTGAAGAGGCGGTGAGCCAGAAAAACTGTGATGGTTAAAAGTGGAATGTTCAAAATTGAGATTATGAAGGAAGTAATGACATGGTCCAAGGATTGGCTGTGATAGTGTGTGACTGTTTTAAGGTAGAAGACAATATTAGAAGCACAGAAGCTGTTATGGAAGTGAATGGTCAGACCAGATGCACATGAAAGATGCTCAACATCATCCACCATAAAGAAATGCAAATCTGTCTGACAATGGGTACCACTGAACTCCTCTAGGGCATGACTGTAGTTGGGAAAATGGACATTGCCAAGTGTTGACAAGGATGTGGAGAAACTGCAACCCTTACCCGTGGCTGGTGGGGATATAAAATGGTGAATTACAAAATAATTGGGCAGTTTCTTAGAATGTTAAATATAAATTTACAAAATGACTTAGCCATTCCATTCCTAGGTATCTACCACGGATACATATTTCCCCACAAAGACTTGTATGTGAGTTTCATAGCAGCTTTATTCATAATAGCCGATGAGCAGAAACAGCCCAAATGCCCATTAAGTAATGAATTAGTAAACAAAATGTACTATATCCATATAATGGAATACTATTTATCATGAAAAGAAATGAAGTAGTGATTCATGCTTCAATATGGATAAACCTTTTAAACATTATGCTAGGTGGAGGAATCCAGACCCAGAAGGCCACATGTTGTATGATTCTATTTATATAAAACGTCTAGTAAAGGCAAATCTATGCATACGGGAAGTAAATTAGGGGTTGGCTGGAGTTGAGGGGTGGGAATGAGATGTGACTTCAAATGGGCAAGGAAGATATTTTGGGGGTGACAAAACTGTCTTAAAATTGGGCTGTAGTGATGGCTACACAACTCTATAAATTCATTAAAAATCTATGACTTGTACACCCAAACAAGTGAATTTTATAGGATGTAAATTATAACTCAGTAAAGCTGAACTTTTGAATCCAAAAAGAAAAATAAAAGAATGAAGTAAACTGAGTGTCCAGGGTATACAAGGGATAGATATGTGTATATTGAAATTGCCGCGAAGAATGGCAAGAGTCATTCTGGAGCGAGTGACAATTAGGGAGGAGCTAACATCTTTAAGAAAAGAGGGGTCAGTAGTCGACGGCATCAAGAAGTGGCAAGAGATGGTGCAGTTTGATGGCATGAATTCCAAAATTAGAAGTTCCAGGGTCGGGGGGACAGATATAGATGCAGAGATGGCCATGAGAAGCAAAGAGGACACCCACCCTACTTCCAGGTTCAGTGAGAGAAGGACCCTGGGAGAGAAAACTGAATGCATGTGCTTATAATTTATGATTAATCGTCACAATAGCCTAGTGAAGTCTGCAGGAAAATATCCTACCCTTGGAGCCAGACGTGGGACCCTAGTCTCAGCTCCTCCAGTGGTTAACAATTGACCTCAACTTACCCTCTTGGATCCTCAATAATAAAATGAGAATAATAGTCATTGTCAACCTCACAGGGCTTTCTGAGGGAGAAACAAGAGTAAGTATTTACAAATCCACCTCACATTTCATAGTAAGAGACCACGGAGCTATTATCCTCAAAAACTCTCCACTTTTCTGTTGAGAAACCTGAACTTCAGAGAGGTTAGGTGATTTGTCCAAAGCCACGTAGCAGCTAAGGAGAAGACAAGGGCTCTGATGCCCCCCATCCTCTATACTGCGTCCCCTTTGCAAAGCCTGCTCTCAGCAACAACACCTCTCTAGAGATTCTGTGCTGACTGTGAGACAGAAATAATAAGTAAATGTTCCATTTTTGCCGTGCCAAGAAATAATCAAATCAGAGAATTTCTAAAGCTAAGTTAGAATAAGCCTGGTACAAAGAAGTGTCTTGGGAAATCTAGATGCAGTCATTGTTTCCACCACAACTCATGGCCCTCCTGCTTTCTTTCTCTGCACCAGCCCTGCCATATTCCTTGCCAGTTCTGTATTGGATCATGTCCAGCCATCTGCTCTTTAAACAATTACTTATTGATTATTTTTTAAATTCCAAGAACCCTTCTGTGCCCTGAGGAATCAAAGAATTCCTGACCCTCCTGGAGCTTCTGTTCTGGTGAAGAAAAAAAGGGGCCAGAGCAGGGGAAAGCCAAAGACCAACACCAAACCAAGCAGATAATAAACTACATATGCAAATGAACAAGAAAGATCATTTCAGAAAATGAGACACTTCAGTGTCCAGGGGTGGTAGGAGTAGACGGGCAGAACATTCCTAGAGTGGTTGAGAAGGCTTCTCTGCAGAGGTGGTATTTCCCTGATGAGAGGAAGCTGGCCTTGAGAAGTTCAGGAAGAAGAGTGTTTCTGCCAGAGTGTGGCAGGTGCAAAGGCCCTGAGATGGAGATGAGCTTGGCGTATTGTAGGAACAGAAAGGAGAACAATGCTGTGGCCATGGCATAGTGAGCGGAAGGAAATGTAATGCGGGACAGAGTCTCTTCAACAGAAAAATTAAATGATGAGTGTACCTTTTAGAAAGATCATCCTAGCTCTGCAGTCCAGTGGAGACTGGACTGTAGCCTGGAAGATTAGAAAGGGAACGGGCCCAGCTAGGAAAACTTCTGCCTTGAAATAAGTTGCTCCCTTCTCTTCAAATGTCCCTTCCCATTTTCTTCACTTTCCAAACTCATACCCCCTTCATCAAGAGTATTTCAGAAGGATGTGCAATAGTCAAAAAGTGGAAACAAGGCAAAAGTCCATCAGTGAATGAATGGAAGAACAAAAATGCTACATCCAAACAATGGAATGTTAATCAGCTGTAAAAGGAATGGTTGTAGGGCAGCCCGGGTGGCTCAGCTGTTTAGGGCAGTGTTCAGTCCAGGGCGTGATCCTGGAGACCTATCCTCCCTGCAGGGAGTCTGCTTCTCCCTCTGCCTGTGTCTCTGCCTCTCTCTCTCTCTCTGTGTCCCTCATGAATAAATAAAATCTTTAAAAAAAGGAATGGATGTAGATAAACCTTAAAAACATCATGCTAAGTGAAAGAAACCAGACACAAAATGTCGTGTACTCTATGATTCAATTTATATGAAATATCCAGAAAAGGTAAATCCATAGACAGAAAGCAGACTAGTGGCTACCAGGGGCTGGGGGAGGGACACAGGGACTACTTAATGGGTGTCAGGGTGTCCCTTTGGGATAGTGAAAACATTTTGGAGCTTGATAGAGGTCATAGCTGCACAACACTGTGACTGCACTAAATGCCACCAAATTGTACACTTAAAAATTGTACACTCCAATTTTGGCATGTGACCCTCACCTCAATTAAAATTTTTAAAAGAAAAAAAGCATATATCAGATTTTTTTCTAGCAGATAGGATCAATATGTTTTGACTAGCTTCAGTTAGAAGGAAGGACCTAATGGAAAAACACTGATTCCTCAGAGACTTCCAGAAAGAGCAGGACCACCAGGCCTGAGGGAGCTGGAGGCAGGTGGAGTGCAGCCCTGGCCCCAGGCTAGCTCCAATCCTTCCTCTAATCATCACTGTCCCTGGGGGACAGAGCATCTGATTGGCCAAGCTGTGCCCCATGCCTCCATGCTCCCCAGGACATGTGGTCTGGGTTTGAGATCATAGCCCTCCCCAAAACCACAGAGTGAGGGAGGGGTCATTGAAAGAGGAGAAGAAGGGATATGAGGCAGAATGAGACAGTAGGTGTCACCACAAACACCCCTTGGCTCAGCCCGTACATACTTTCAATAGCATGTGTCTGGTCAATGTTTGTGGGGCATCTCCCCAGCTGGCCCTGCCTGGAGCTCATAGTCATGAGGGAAGATGGTCACCAGCCCCCTGCCAGTGGGGAGAATGCCATGCAATGGAGAACAGAGGATACCAGGGAAGGTTTTCTGTCTGTCTCTTTGTAATCCAGGCAGAGATGGGAGCACCACACCCTCCTTAGGTCTCTGCAGCTATTTGGAGTCACCTCTGTCTTATTGCTCAACACACTGGTGTCACTGTCTCTTTGTATACATCACTCATTAGACTGTAAGCCCTGATCTTCACAGAGCTCAGAAATAACACAGGGACTGAGGCATGAAAAGAAAAGAAAAGAAAAGAGGGGATCCCTGGGTGGCGCAGTGGTTCGGCGCCTGCCTTTGGCCCAGGGCGCGATCCTGGAGACCCGGGATCGAATCCCACATCGGGCTCCCGGTGCATGGAGCCTGCTTCTCCCTCTGCCTGTGTCTCTGCCTCTCTCTCTCTGTGACTATCGTAAATAAATAATAATAAAAAAAAAGAAAAGAAAAAAGAAAAGAAAAGAGGGAGGGAAGGAAGGAAGGAAGGAAGGAAGGAAGGAAGGAAGGAAGGAAGGAAGGAAGGAGGGAGGGAGAAAAGGAAGGAGGAAAGGGAGGGAGGGAAGGAGGGAAGGAGGACACACAGATATACTGAACACATTAGATTCTAGTTTATGTCCCACTTCCTTTTTCATAAAAGGGTCTTTAAAACTAACTTTTGTGTGGCCATCTTGAACTCCACATTGGGGGTGGGGAGTGAGGTGACTTTCCTACAGGGTGACAGCTGATGGCTATCCTTTCAATAAATCATAGCAGGGAGCTGGGCCTGTCATCTGCCAGAGCCCTCTGCTTCCAACAGGACAATGGCCACACGTTTGACCCCAGATGGTGGCTGTTTCCATGCCCAAAGTCCTTCTCCCTGGGTGGCTTGTTTTCATATCTCATCAACCTTGCAACCAAGACAGTTTTCTTGGATAAACACCAAGATGTTGGCAGTGGCTGTCTCTGAGTTGAGGGATTCGAGGTAACCTTTTCTCTTGTTTATTTGAATGTTCTCATTTTTGTTTCAACAAAATGATGGTGGATTAATTTCAAAATAAAATCACATCAATCATTTCATGAAAGTGAGCTCCTTTCTCATGCCACTGTTTAAGCTCACTTTCTCTTGCTTGGTCTTCTCCATAAAGCCATGGAGAAGGGGGAGGATAATCCCTTCCCCCTTCAGAGAGAACCACAGACAGGAACTCGGGCCTGGGGTATAGGTGAGCACCAGAGAGGCTGAGGGAAGGGCCCAATATCACAAAGCTATAAACGGCAGAGCAGCCAAGTCATACTCTGTCTAACTTCAAAACTCATGTTGTCTCTCCACCCCTCTGCCTGACATTCAGCATTGGGAGGAGGATTTGTTCAGCTAGACTGGCTCAGCCTTGGCCCAGCCTCAGACCAGGGCTCGGCTCTTTGTTCTATTGCCTCACCAGTCACTAAAATATTTACATAGTCCCAGAAATCAGAAAAATGACTTTTGCTACTGCTCCTGTTACTCCTAGTAGTAGTAGGAGTAGCAATACTGCAGGGCTCCACTTTGGAAGAGCTTACTATATATCTGGCACTGTGTTAGGCTTTCCTTACTTTGTGTGTAGACTCATTTAATGCTCATAAAAATGCTGTGAATTAGGGAAATCGTTTTATCCCATTTTATGGACAGAAAAGTTAAGGCTTAAAAAAGATGAAATACCTTGTCCAAAGTGACACAACGGAGCTCAACCCCAGCTCTGCTCTGCCTCCAGCCCAAATATCATGTTGTACTCATGCTAGTTAGCATTCAAAGGATGCAATTCTGCAGACAAAGAAACCTGGAAGATGGGGAGGTGGAAGCTCTAGGATATGGTTCTTGATTTTTCCTTTCACTGCAAAGGAGAAGGAGAAAGAGGAGGAGAAGCAGAGGAGCTGCTGGCACAGAGCTTCAGCTCTTTTTCCCCTTGCCCACAGCAGATCCCTTGCAGACTCAACTTGAGTTTCGCCCACACAGAAGTGTGCCATCTCAGTTTGGGTTGGCGTGGAGGATGGGTCATCTTCTCTCTCCCCAGTGCAAATGCAAAATGTCAGTTTGCATTGAAAATAGAAGTCCTGAGGCACCAGCCTTTGTCCCCACCGCCCCCACCCCCACTCCTGCATTTCGTTTTCTTTGTTTTTATTTCTTTTAAGTGTACAAAAGGATAAGAAAATTTTTGCAGAGTGGTTGCCAGCTATTAGGATCCACCTGCTAAATTGCGGTCCACCCCCTAGGTACCCCGTCTGGCTCCATGGCAGGTGTAGCTTGCAGCTGTAGCCCATTTCACCCAGCATGGGACAGATGGAGGGGATGCAGCCATCACAGCGGGATAGACTTTTTTAAAAATACACGACCAGACCTTCATCAGGGCCTGGTAGGGAAATGTGGCATTGATGCAAAGTATGCCAAGTTAGCAGGTGTCTGCTCTGCTGTATTGCATGAGCAATAGTGGGATTCCTTTTGGGGAGGATGGGGGGTGGTTGGCATCCCCTGCCACACAGGCAGATCATTTTGCATCTGAGTTGTTTTGAAGCAACTACAGTAGATTTTACTTGGGGAAGCACTGAGGGGAAATGGCACCGGAGTTTTAATGACCTGAGTGGAATCTGGGCTTCTCTAATTATGCGTTGTGTGACAGCATGAGGCAGGCATTCTGAGATCCACAATTCCTCGTCTTTTAAATGTGACTGTGTCAGAGTCTGTGAGAGTTCACCAAACATCCACATGCTCCCTTACATTTCCTAGTTTTCTCACATAGTTGTGTGACCCTCACCCTTATTTGTGGAATATAAGGGAAGGGACCCATCTCTCCTCAGCCCAAGACAATTAAGTGCGCAAGCTTGAAGGTCAATGCCATGGTTAAAAGGTAATGGAGAGCGGCCTGGTCCACATCAGGCATTACATGGATTTACTTGTTACGGCAGCTACAATATGAAGTAATCCTTGGCAGGGCTGTGGGAGGGGCGGTGGATTATAGACAAGGCAGGTACAACATCTAGCACATAGTAGATGCTCCATCAAAATGGCAGGCTTTCCCTGAGCTGGGTGGGCCTTAGAAGCGTCTACAAGCAGAGGTCCTCAAGCAGACCAGACAGAGAGCACTGGGTGATTTCTCTCTCCTGTGGCATCACATTCATGTCAAATCTCTGACAAACTAGATTTGAGAATCTTGAGGTACAAGGCAGAAGGAAAAGGTCACAATTTGGCTCTTTCATTGAAATTCAGCAAATTTCATCAATTTGGCTCATTTCATTTTCACCCCTTGCCTCATGAAAAACTTTTTCTAGAGTTAGTATTTCTTGAGAGAGTGCCTGGGGCAATATCTGACCTTCAAGGTGCCATGCCCTTCTCTTGTAATCTTTCCAACCGTAATCAATAATGGGGATAGCAGGACTGAGGGGTCAACAGGCCTGTATGTGATATCTAGACCTCCTACTTGCCTCTTTTGTGCTTGGGAAAGTTATCACACCTCTCTATGCTTAACTAAGCCTATAAAATGGTGGTTTTCATACCTTCTATTAAACCAATAGAATGTATGATTCATTGATAGCTAGATAGAACCAATAAGATGTATGATACATAGATAGAGAGAGAGAGAGAGATGTAGATCTAGGTATCTACTAATATATATATAGATGGTCCCTGACTTACAATTGTTTGTCTTAGGATTTTTTGACCTTACAGTAGAAACTACTTTGAATCTGTTTTCATTTGCTTCATGGCAGAGGGACTTTGCAGATCGGATTGATTTAAAGATCTGAAAATGGAGAGATTATCCTGGATTGTCTGGGTGGGCTCAATAAAATCATAAAAATCTGGGCATCCTGGGTGGCTCAGCGATTTAGCACCACCTTCAGCCCAGGGCGTGATCCTGGAGACCCAGGACCGAGTCCCACGTCGGGCTCCCTGCATGGAGCCTGCTTCTCCCTCTGCCTGTGTCTCTGCCTCTCTCTCTCTCTCTCTGTATGTCTTTCATGAATAAATAATAAAATTAAAAAAAATAAGATCACAAAAATCCTCCTAAGAAGGAAGAAAGAAGACAGAATTTGGAAAAGAAGATATACAGCAGAAGTAGAACGGTGTGTTTTGAGGAAGGAGAAAGGGTCCAAGGGACAAGGAATGTAGGCAGCCTCCAGAATTTGGAAGAGCAAGGAAATGAGATCTTCTCTGGAGCCTCCAGAAGGAACACAGCCTGCTGACACCTTGATTGTAGACTCCTAAGACTCATTTTGGGACATCAGACCTTCAGAACCATAAGACAATAAATTTGTTCTGTTTTAAATCATCAAGTCTGTGGCAATTGTTACAACAGTGATAGGAAGCTTATATAATTGGGGAGGAAAGGTCCTGGACACAGTAAAGTATGACACAATTATAAACAATTATTTGTATTTCTGTTTTTAAAAAAAGATTTTATTTTTTATTATTCATTTGAGAGAGACAGAGAGAACACAAGCAGACGGGAGGGGCAGAGGGAGAGGGAAAAGCAGACTCCCTGATGAGCAGGAGCCCCATGTGGGGCTTAAACTCAGGACCCTGGAATCATTACCTGAGCCAAAGGTAGACACTTAACCAGGCGCCCCAAATTATTTTTATTTCTGCATCTAACTTTGAGAGTTATTATCATGTAAATCCAGTGACCCTGTATAAATGAGTCTCCGACACAGAGACATAGGAAACATAAAAAATTCTCAAGGCGCACTCTCCTGAGAGGGCATCAAAATGAGACTCTCCTATGCAACTAGCTCCCCATTAAATCCTCTTCAAAGCATGCCATGAATGTGGTTTGAGGACCACCTTCTCCTGATCAGTTTGCCTACTTGTTAAAAAAAAAAAAATGTATGGGACACATCCCAGATCTATTAAGTTGTTGGGCAAATCTATCCTAAGCTGAAGATAGGATGGCAGGCTGACTAATGGCCCCTGAAGACATATAGGTCGTAATCACTGGAACCTGTGAATATTACTATCTAGAGCAAGAGGGATTTGCAGCTGGGATTATGTTAAGGCTTTTGGGATAGGGAGATTACCCTGGATGATCAGAATGGGATTTAAATGTAAATACATATATCCTTTATTTCAAAAAAAGACTTTTGATTTTATAAAGAAAGTATAAAATACTGAATTCTACATTTTTAATCACTATTATTTTAAAAATCAGTCAAGTTTCTTCCTATTGCCAGCATGTTTCCCATCATGTCCACATATCCTAAATAATATATCTCTAAAAAATCTTGAAATCTCCTGTAAGTAGGCTGTTATCACTTTCAGCGTAGACATTAATGATATGATTTCTTGAGTCTCTCCCAATTTTTTTTCTATTTTTTTTTTTTTTGCAGTTTATTTGCTTGTATCTCCTGGCCATTGCCACATGATCCTCTGGGATACTTTGATGTGCTCTTTCCAGAATCTTAATTAACTCACCAGTAATCCTCCAGTCATTTCTAGTGATAAGGGTAACAGACACTCCAGTCCTCCCTGCTCTTCCCGTGTGCCCTACTCTATGCATATATTTGTTGATGTTCCGGGGGAAGTCATAATTAGAGATGAACACATGTGTTCTTTGAGAGAGAGGTGAAGGGATATTTCCTTGCAGAAGAGGAGAAGGTGATGCTTGAAGCGAGTTGTGTTCCTTGAAGCTAGAGGAAGGAGTCACTTTGCCAGCAGAAGCTGAAACTGGCAAGGAAACAGATTCTTCCCTGAAGCCCCCAGAAGGAAAACAGCACTGCCAACACCTTGATTATAGACTCCCGAGATGTAAAACAATAAATTTGTGTCATTTTAAGCCATCAGTTTGTGGTAATTTGTTACAGCAGCTATAGCAAACTAATACAGTGTCCAATTGACTCTGCCATGGCCACTCTTATGGAGATAGATAGAGATAGATAGATGATGATAGATAGATAGATAGATAGATAGATAGATAGACAGATAGACAGATACATATATATATAATTTGCTTGATGACCTCATTTACTTAATAGTAGAGTACTTTTTTTCAAATCAAATTCACTAAATACAAATTATATAAAGAGTAGTATCCTGATATTACCATTTAAGCAAAGACAATCTTCTCCACACAGGTGTCTAGCCAGAGAATATCAGAGAACAACTTTGAGTTGCAGGCCATGTTTGCTTCAAGAACATATTCCAAGCAAAAGCAATGACAGTTTCTTCTATGACCCTCCAGTTGGCTGGGCAACTGCACCGTTTTTATGCATTTCAAGGCACTCTGGTATTTTGCCTTATTTATTTGGCCCTTAAAGATTTTTTTCTCTTATATCTTTATTTTAATTGCACATGAATGAAAGGTAATCATGAGTCCCAAGAAGGCTGAAAACTGTAAGGAAAATGATTCAAAAGAAGAATGTGCTTTCCCAAAGAAAGGCCCTCTCCTGCCCATTTTCAATTAACTGGCATCTGCTGACACCAACTCCCGTCAAGCCACTCCTAGGGGCGGGAATGGGGGGGGGGGCATGAATTTTTTTTTTTCTACATTGTATTTTATGTGCAAACTACAATTTATTTACTTTCAAGTTGGGTATTGACTATAGAGACTTGCTTACATTATTCAATTAAAGCAGTTCAGTAAAGGGATAGGTGTTTGCAGGCAGGTCCAGGAATCTGCATTGTTACAAGCACCTCATAGAATTCTCTAAATGAAAATTAACAATTGAAAATCGTGCCTCAGGGGATAAAAGGGGAACATCTACCCAGGTGGTTCCTTCTCTATCACATTTCCTGGTCTGTTCCCTTTCAACTGCTAAGGGTTTGCATAGAAAAGACAAATTAATATTATTTTCCCGAGCATATTACAAGAATGAGGGAAAAATGAGATTTCTTTTTAAAAACACATAACCAAATTAAAATGTTTTTTTCTTGATTATTCAGTTGCTCACTGCCTTCCAATAATGTGGTTGATTCCAAGCAGACTGCAAATCAGACAATTTCTGGATATTCAGATTGAAGGCATTCATCAGAGACAGTCCTAAATGGTTGTCAAATTTTGGCAAACCTAGATCAGAGAAAAGAGAAAAGAAATGCATGATTCATCCAGATAGACAGGAAATGTGATAACTACTGCAATCACTGCACACACACATACACTCACACACACACTAGCTTGAGTAATCATAACTAGGAAGAGCAGAGCCTCAACTTGAAGTAACTTTTATTTTTATTCCAGCTTGGTACTTAATTAACTACCATTTTATATTGTTTTCTTTTCCACCTGCACCACTTCCTCTAGAACAGAAATCCTTATAGGGTTTTCCCCATATTTCTACTCCCTGAAGTTTACCCATTCATTCACCAGCTATAGAAACACACATTCCAATATGTTAAGAGTAGAGAGAACAGATGTTACCTCTCTCGTTACTATGATGTCATAAATGTGCAAAATGCATCTTGCTGATGCTAAAACATATAATTGGTAACGTGGGATACCTGTGATGACCTTCATTTGAAAGGGACACTTGGGCCAATGGTGAACCATATGGATAGTCCCCAAACTCACAGGCTTTAAGATGAACAAAGAAGGTGGTTGAATGAAAATCACATTATGGGATGAAAAGAGATGGACTTGAGAAGTATAAAGTGTGAAAGAATAGGCCCCTAATCTAATCTACCTTGCACAGTGTAGGACAGGCGTGGGACAGCTGCTCCACTAATGTTTGTTGAGGTGAATTAAGTGTGTGTACTCCACCCCCTTAGATTTGCATCTTTGATTGTCAGAGGAGTCTTATGAGTCATCCTCGCCTCTCGATATTAATAACCATCTCTTTGGCTTATTAACTTCTGGATATGTTTAGGTGTGTGGGAGAGGGTTGCAAAATCTTTAATATACAGATACAGAGCTCTTGGTTATAAAGGAAGTAATTTAAAAATGATGCAGCAAATACATTCAACTTAATGAATATTTATGGTGTATCTACTATTCCCAAGACATTGAGATGGATACAAAAATGAAGTCAATGATTCTTGTTTTAATAGATCTTAAATACAACAGTGTGTGTACAAGAGGCTAGGGAGGGGGCAGCAAACAGGACAAAAATGGAGAGGGAATAAGAACAAGTTAAAGTATGGACACAAGGGGCACCTGGGTGGCTCAGTGGTTGAGCATCTGCCTTCAGTTCAGGCCATGTTCCCAGGGTCCTAGAATCGAATCCTGCATCAGGCTCCCTGCAGGGAGCCTGCTTCTCCCTCTGTCTCTTTCTCTCTGTCTCTCATGAATACATGAAATATTAAAAAAAAAAAAAAAGAAATCAGGGGATAAAGATTTTACAAACCATCTTTCCAAGGTTCTCACAGTTAATATGCAAGGAGTTACCTAGAGAGGTTGTTAAAGATCCCCCAGAAATTTGGATTCAGAAGAGCTGGAATCAGGATAGAAGCTCTCCAGGTGCTTCTAGAGCAGATGCCATGCTTTAATGCTTTGAGAAACTCTGTTCTCATTACAAGTTCTTAACAAGATGATACTTGTCTTTCCAATTCATTGCACAAGTTCATCTTAAAACCCAAAGAGAAGGGATTTAAACAATTCATACCATCTGACAAACAATGACAATGTTTTTACTTTTGAAAGTGAGGTGCAAGATGGACTTTGCATGAGAATCGGTCATTTAGACATTGTCGGTTAGTCCAGTCCTGAATAGTGCAACATCTCAGCCCCGAAAGCTACGTGTGGGTGCAAATCTGTCATTAATGCCAGGTGAGGTGCATTTCTAAGTCTCTACAGACCTAGAGAGTGGCCTGCAGCCAGAGGGAAGGAAGTGAGTATCTTAAGGAGTTTTGAACAAATGTCATTAATACACAAGGGCTAAAGAATAAGAATTTCTTGGGCGACCTCAGGACCCACTTTTCTAACTAAGAGGTTAAACAAATCTTAGCTATATCAATGCCTGCCCCCCAGAAAGCTAGAATGCCAGGAAATGAAGAGAAACATCGCTCAGAGTGTCAGGAAATCAATACTGGCTGAAGTCCTAAACAAAATAAATCTTCACTAAGTCCCCTTGTGATTTCAGAATTAACACAATGATTTCATAAATAGGGCAACACGGTGTCAAGAGCAAAGGCCAGTAAACTAATTTGAATTATAGACATCCGTCTTCAAGCCATGGGAGCTGACCGCTGGCAGCCATATTGAAGCGAAGGTAATTAACACAATCCATCTTGCAAGGAGATGGTGTTTTGCAGACTGTTTGAAATTCTGTGAGCATTTCACCCAGACCCCAGTAACCCTTTGAAATATGATGAGCCATGACAGTCAGCACACAGGGGGATCGTTAAGTGAGTGAGAGATGGTAGAGAAACACCACACTTCGTAACTGAGACCATTTCATGGGCGGTTTGCCAGCTATTTGGGAAACTATAAGATAAAGGCCTCTTAAGAGGTGGTATTTATAAAGGGCAGTGCTATGAATCTATAAAAGCACTTTGAAATGATTTAAAATTTTTAAAGTCATGTTATTTGTTAAGCCCTACTGCCTTAAAGCTTAATTCTCTATTTTGAGAAATTTGTCAGAATTTAAGAGACAGGATGATAATGCCATTAGATTTTAGCATTAACAGGAAGTATTTCTCAAGAAAGAATCAGGACCTTTCCTGTATGTAGTCATTGCCATCTATTACTCAGCAAAAAGCATTCTCAGAGAGTAGATCATAGTCATCTCTGTCCAGACAGTGACAACACAGTCAACACTTACTGAGCACAAGTGGTGGTTTTGACATAGCTGGCAAGGCCGAGAAATAATGACTTGACAGTATCTTGAATAAGAAAGAGAAAATATTTAAGAATTATTTTTGAATGACCAATAAAATACAGGGATCAGAGAAATAATTTGAGAAATGGTTACTTACAGGCAATAGTTATCATTAAAGAGCATGTGAAGACACTGACTGATATTCCTCCCAGAAACCATCTGAAACAACAGAATTTGTCAGGTTTAGCAAACTAATTATGCATTTCCAATACATGAGACGTTCTTTTAGAGTGACTAAATGCTTATGATGTACTTTAAGAGTTACTATAACAACAATAATAAAGATAGTGTGGTATTGGCCAAAGGAAAGACATGAGGGTCAATGGCATAGAATGGAAAGACCAGAAGTGAACCCATATGGATACAGTTAACTGAGTCTTATCAGAGGAGCAAAAGTAGTTTGATGGGGAAAGGACAGCCTTCTCAGCAATGATGTTGAAACAATTGCATATCTACACACAAGAGAAGGAACCTCGACATATACATCACACCTCAACACAAAATTTAACTGTTTCACTCAAAATGAGTCATAGTCTGAAATGTAACCACAAAAGTATAAAATTTCTAGAAAAGTTGAAGGAGAAAATCCGTGTGCCAACTGCTTTAAAACCTTGCCCAAAAAGTGTTAAAATTTTGGGGTTTTACCAATTTGATGGTTACTGTTTCAAAGGGTGGATTTCTAAAAAATTAATTAATTAATTGATTAGACAGAGAGAGAGCACTAGCAGGGGGAGCCACAGACAGAGGGAGAGGGAGAAGCAGGCTTCCTGGTTGAGCAGGGAGCCCAAGGTGGGGCTCCATCCCAGGACCCTGGGATCATGACCGAGCCAAAGCCAGACAATTAGCCGACTGAGCCAACAGGCATACCAGGCATACCATGTTTTTTAAAAGAATAATTGCCTTATTGTTTTTATTTTCAGAACATGAATCAGTGAAAAAAATTATAAATAGGTACAAAAGGGAAAAGAAAATATCATAAAAATCTCCATTGACCTAAAGTAGCCATTATTAAATATCAATGAATACCCTTTTAGACATCTCTTTGTGTGCATTTAATTTTTTTTAATTGCGACTTAACAAATATACAGTAAAGCATTTAAAGTGCATATCTTGGTTTGGTTTTGTTTTGTTTTTAAACTGAACTCCTGTATTCACTACCCAGATCAAGATATAGAATATTTTCAGCAGTCTCTAACATTTCCTTTGCCATCCTTCCTACTCTTTTCCCCAGAATTAATTACAATTCTTCTTCTTCTTCTTCTTCTTCTTCTTCTTCTTCTTCTTCTTCTTCTTCTTCTTCTTCTTCTTCTTCTTCTTTTTTTAAGAGAGTGAGAGAAGGTTGGAAGGGGCAGAGGAAGTGGGAGACAGAATTTTAAGCAGGCTCTGAGCCCAGTGTGGAGCCCCATGAGGGGCTTGATCTTATGACCCTGAGATCATGACCTGAGCCAAAATCAGGAGTCAGACCCTTAACTAACTCACCCACCCAGGAACCCCATCAACCACTATTATTATATTTATAACAGTGGGTTCATTTTGCCTTTCCTTATATTTTACATGTATTGGCAATCATACAGACTCTTGTGTCCGAGATTCATCCGTGCTGCTACCCATATCAATAATTTTTCTCATAACCAATCTCTTACTTAAATAAATCTCTTTATTTTCAAATAACTTTAGAGATACAGAGAAGTTGCAAAAAATATCACAGAGGGTTCTCATATACCCCTCACCAAGCATCCCCGAGGATCAGCATCTTACACTACTATGGCATACTGTCATAATGAAGGAATGACATTGGTTCACATTCAACCCACACGTCATTTGGACTTTACAGTTTTTCCCTAACTTAACCACATTCCATGATGCCTTCCAGGATGCCTCACGATATTTGGTCATGTCTCATTGGGTTCCTCTAGGTTATGACAATTCCTCAAACTCTTCTTAGTTTTGATGACTTTGGCAGTTTTGAGAAGTCCTGATCATATAATATGTAAAATTTCCCTTAATTTAAATTTTTCTCTGGTTAGATTGGAGTCCAGAAGACCACAGAGGTGAAGTGCCAGTCTTACTACATCGTATCAAGAGTACATGCTATGAGTATAACTCATCCCTGTTGATGTTAACCTTGACCATCTGAGCATCTGAGGTCATGTTTGCTACATTTCTTAGCTATGAAGTTCCCTTTTTCCCCCTTTCCATCCTCTGTTTTTTGGAAGCAAGTTTCTAAATGCAGCTCACACTCAACGGATGGGGAATTAAGCTCCCTTCTTAAGGGAGAAGGGGAGTATCTACAGGAATTAACTGAAGAGGAACATTTCATTAATAGTCCCATGAACTAAAAGAGAAGTTTCCATGATCAACTACAGTTAAGAAATACTAAGTTAAATAAAGGTAATCATATTTCTTCACTGTGTTATTTCACTTGGCCTAATTATGCTAATGCATACATGATCCTCTGACTTGGGATATACAATGCAGAATTTAACCATGGGACCTCCCCCACTTTTTGTTCTTTTGGTCCCATTGTGATCTAAAAATACCTAATACTTCTTTTTTTAAGATTTTATTTATCTATTCATTAGAGACCCCCACACACACACACAGAGAGAGAGAGAGAGAGAGAGAGAGGCAGAGGGAGAAGCAGGCTCCATGCAGGAGCCCAATGCAGGACTCCAGGATCACGCCCTGGGCCAAAGACAGGTGCTAAACCGCTGAGCCACGCAGGGATCCTCAATACTTCTTAAACCTATTAATTATCTAGGATGCTTGTTTTAAAATACAGATTTTCACTAGATCTAAATTAGTATCTCAAGGGTTGGGATCCAGGACTTTGTATTTAAAAACACAACTCTCCCAAGTGATGTGAAGTATTCGACCCTCAAGAGGTGAGACCTAAGAGCAAGCAATATTTGCTGACAAGAGCACAAGCACCCCAAAGATCCTGGGTCTGAACCAATTATTTATCCCTGTCTCATTGATTCAACAAATATTGACAAATCCTTGCCACTAGGGACATAGAAGTGAAGGAGACACACAATGTCTCTGCTCTCATGGAGCTCACATTCTTGCAGGGAGAGATAGATCATTAACATTCAAACAAGTGAACGTGTAATAGGTCTGGTGGATGAGTGCTCTGAAAAAAAGTAAAGCGAGGTGTGAGTGGTAGAGAGTGATATGCTATTTATACAAGGTTGTTAGGGAATGTCTCTCTGGTGATGTGACATTTGAATAGATTCCAGAAAGAAGTAAGGACCCATGTTATGAGGCTTTCTAGAGAAGATTGTAGTGGGTTGAATAAACAGCAAGTGCAAAGGCCTTGAGGCATGAATATGAGTGCAGTTCTCATAGAAGGGACTTGACCACCACTCCAGAGATTTAGACAAGAAAAGAATAGGAATGGCATGCTGGACAGAGGGTAGAACAGAGAAGAGCCTATCATCAGCCAAGAGTATTATGTGATCTGAGATGCTGAATGGGCTTCCCTGGAACAGATATTTTATGTTAGGATATAAAAGTATAATGAGAAAGATGGAGTCCCAGGGGGGACTCCAAGTTCTCTTACTGGGAGTTCAAGTGCCCTTGAATACCAAGCAGGGTTACTCAGGTCTTATCCATAACAGGGAGTCACTGGGGATTTAAACAAAGGAGGATGCATAATAAAATCCAATTTCTAGCAAGATCCACTGGCTTTTGTACACTTTGTGAGATAACGAGAGGGGCAAGTGATAGAAAAAGGGGCACGTAAGGGGCACAGGTAAATGAATAAATCTTAACCACAGAGCTACTGAAAATGCATTGTGGAATCAGGTAAGGAAATTATCAATCGTTTACAGCTTTATTAATTATGAAACACTGCTGCATGAAAATAAAATCTGAATTACCTTGCACATGCACAGACGATGAAGCACACAGCCAGCAGAATTGCTTGAAAGGAGACCTCTCGCCACAAACTGGTTTCTGATAGGTAAAAGAAAAATAAATGGATTAGAATTCATTGCTGATAATCTTGGAACAACAATGCTGTAATAAAATTTCCTCTTTATACACCAAAAAAAAAAAAAAAACCCCACAAAACAGTTTCAAATGTATGTCAGCTCACACAATTTGCCATAAGTAACAAGATAAAATTATCAAATGTTGTGCAGATCCATCTATTCATTAGATAATTTTAGCAAATAATAAAATATTTTCTGTCATTAAGAAATGCTTATGCTACACAAACTGTTTGGGGCTTGCCTTTTACTGTAATGCTGGGGAAAGGCTGTGTGGAATGTATGCTAATGTCAGAAATCTCATTCTGATGATGATGACGATGATGCCTTAAATTTGTAGGGTGCCTTATAATTCACAAAGAGCTTTCAGACCTCATTGAATAGACATAACAACCTGTGAGGTAGGAGCCATCGCTCTGCACGCGAGAAGACCAAGACCGAGGAGATGATGAAATTTGCCCAAGGTCACACAGCTCCAAGGTGTCAGAGCCAAATTTTCAAAACTATGCCTAGCCAGGACACAATATTTGGCCTGACAGAGAATTGCAACTTTGCATATTGGTAGTCTCTAGAGGGCGAAAAAGGGAACATATATTACAAACTATTTGTCCTCGCAAAACTCTGCTATCGGTAAAATATTTCAGTGCCCTAGAGCCACAGTGGAAATGACAGCAAGTCCTCCAGCAATCATAATCATAGGAGTTAAATCGTGAACCTGAATATTACTCCAGTCACCTAAAAGAAATCAGAGCTGGCTTAAGGATGATCACATAAAGAGCTAAAGGAAAGGATAAACAGACCTCAACTTAATTTCTACCAAATGCTTCAAAAGCTCAATTTTGCAACAGTTGTTTAAAACTTGGAATGACTTTGTGCTGTGAATGTATTTATTTTTGCTATTTATGCTATGAATGAAGATTGAGTCAGCTAACAAAACCTACTTAGTCCATAATGTGGGTGGAGTACTGAAGATTGGCAACGCAAAATATAGCAGTTGTGAATGATGTCACTGCAAATGTACAGTATTTCATGTATACTGTGAATTAAATAAGTTATTGTGGGTTCAGCTGAACACTCAACCATCCTTCTAAAGTGTGTTTGTATTCTTAGCTGACTCTGATTTGATGTGGAATTTGGAAAACATTTCCTCACAGAAACAAGTCCAGCTTGACAAACTGCTAAAATCGTTAGACTCGAACAGTGAACAGAGACTGGTTTAAATTCAAATTCTACAAAGATACGATTGTATGATTTGATACAAAGTATTCACTAGTTCCTTCCTTCAGGAGCCATTTCTCTAGGATCCAGTTTGGCCTAGCTTAACTGTCACTTCCTTCAAGAACTCCTCCTTGATTTCCTCAACTCCCCTGTGGCCCTCAGTGGCTCCCTCTCTGTAGCCCCATCATCCCTCATGCATTTGCATCAGCAATCTCATCATAGTGAATAAAAATTGCTGTTTTCTTTCTCCAGATTTCCCCACTAGATTGCAAGCTTACTGAGAATGGTCAGCACCTATCTGCTGTTCTTTGGTGGCGCTGGAGTGATGGCCTCACTTCTCTCAGTGCATGGTTCACTTAGAGACCAGTGCCCTCATTGGCATTTGATCCCCTTCCAACCATTTGGGGCTTCACAGACTTAGCGACAGTGATTGTTTTTTTTTTTCATGTAAATGGGACCCTTCCAGAACCAGTGAAACTGGGTGCCTCTTATCATAACTTGAGAAGGCCGTCATCTCTTATCATAACTCCAGAAGGCCATCACCTCTTTCCTCTGGACTGAAGAATCTGGGAAGTTGCAGGCAGTCAGCCACCAAGAACCACCATAGAGTAATAATAGCCTTTTTAAAGAGTAAAGCTGACATAGAAGACAAGAGACCACAGAAGTAGAGACTGGCAGAAATCTGAAAAATCTAGGCCCGGAATTTTCATTAATGAACCGAATACATTCTGTTACTGATTCATCCATCTCGGGGTTCCATCCACGGGAACTCAAACCATCCTGACTAGCAGAGATGCTGTCGGGCACGCCTCTCTCCTTTGTGGGCCAAACATCGCCTAGACTGCACGATCACAACCCACATGTGAAGGAGACAAAATAGAATCAGATGGAGACCTCGTCCACCCCAGGGCTTCAAAATCAGATCAAGAAGAGGAAAATCCCTTCCATAGCAATAGACTCAGAGTGCTGGGGAAGGATCACAGGGAAGTGTTACCTCCCCCAGCTAGAGGGGGCAACAGAAAAGACCCCCCCCCAGGTGTTCTTTGATTTGGGCCTTGAAAGAGTGGGGGGGGGGGTCTTCTAGGTATAGCAGGGGGGAGACACATTCCCGACACAGCAAAACACATATGCAAAGACTTACTTGCCCTGTCTACTCATGAGTATGCTTATCTGTAAAATAGAGATAGCACACCTAATTGGTCCAGTTTGGGAGCACCTGCTCTGTACCAGGTGTTTTGTGGGCAGGCTGGAATCCATACACAACCGAGACAATATTGCCCATCCTCAAGTAGTTCACAGCCCAGGGGACCAGACCCAGAAATAAATATGCAAGAGCAGTGCAGGAAATGGGGGCGAGAGGGGGAAGCCTGAAAGCTAGGTGAGCACCCAGAAGGGTCACTTAACACGACCCCCTCCCCAGAAAACAGGGCAGGATCCCTGGAAGAGGTGGCTGTGGATCATCTGGAAACTGTCTAAACAATAAAAGGTGCTTTTTCTGTCATCCCAGCAGCTGGAAGGAAACTCTGAAAGCTGTAACACCTAGTAGCTGACTGGGGAACAGAAGGGAAGGGGGTATATTGGCCTTTGGGAAAGGAAGGATGGTCAGTGAGGTGCATGTTTACGGTTTTGTGAAGACAGATAAAGAGAAGGTTTTTTTTTTTTTCCTGCTTGACCTCAGTCTTTTGTAATCATAATCTCACATACATGTTGAGTCCTTAGGATCCATGACATGGGATGCCAAGTGCTTTCCACGAACTATTTTTGTCATTACAAGGTAGGAACTATGCTATCTCCACTTAGAGATGAAAATGTTGTTTTAGAGAACTGGCTGACCTGCTTCTGAGTTACAGCGAACAAGGAGGGGGCTGGGCTTTGAACCTTGGCAACCAGGACGGAGCCCTGATGCCGCAGCGCTGTGTGCGAACATGATTAATCCGATGTTGGCAAACTGATGGGTGAAGAACATGCCTGTTGGATGTATTTCAGATCTACTCCTGACAGGAAATACCAATACCTTTATATCTTTTGACTTTCCCTTGCCTGAGGCATTGCATTCAAGGGGGTTTTCTTCTTCCTTCCTTTCTTTTTCTTCTTATAGAATATGTCACGTCCTTAGCTAAGTATGAAAAATAAAATCCCAGGCACCTGTGTACGTTATCACCCAACTTTAGCAAAGCTTAACATTTTGCCAAATGTCTTTGGGTTTATTTTTTTTTAAAGAAAGAAAATGCTGCAAAGCCAGTCCTTCTGGTGCCTCCGAGATGACACCCCAAAAGCAGGCACCTCCTCTGTGCATGCGTCACCAGGTGCTGCAGCAGCCCAGTCCTCCCCTGCTCCCACAGGCCGATTCCCAAGTGCACCTTAATCATCTTTAACTCATTCTTTGGCCGCAAAAGGAAGAATTTTTTGGGTGTGGCAAAGATTAAAAAACAAAACAAACTCACTTGCATGATCCAAAATGTTCCCTGAGAGATGTTCCGAAGCCATCCCATGAGTCTGGAGAGCCCTGTCGTGGGTGTTTTGTCGGGGAGTCTGGGACACAGCAGGGCTGCAGGTGGAAGTCTGGGACACGGCAGGGCCACAGGTGGAGGCTGCTGTCGCCCCCTTCGACTCCCAGGCATCAGTCAGGGGCCAGTCAGGATCCTCTCCTGGAAAAGGAGGGCATGTGGTCAGTGACTCTCCCTGTGAAGTGGCCAGTGGTCATCCCCATAGCAACACCTCGGGAGTCGGATGGGAGATGGGTCCCAGGTCTGGTGGCCTTGCAATGTGTCCTCCTGTCTGAAGGCCCCCGAGGAAAAGGCTCTTCAGTGCAGTGATGAGAGCAAATGCCAGAGGCGTGAAAGTGTCTTGAGGGAGGCCCAGTCCAGGGTGGTTGGAACAACGGGACCTGGTGGAATGTGACTGGCTGGAGAGTGAGAGGGAGGGTGGGTCAGAGGAGGCACTGACTTCCCAGTGGAGGAGTCTGGAATTGATGCCACCCGCAGTGGGGTGCTGGAGTGGCTCTCAGTGAGGGTGGCACTGGACACACACTCTTCAGCCCTGTTTTCATGTAGATAAAGTAATATGTGGTTTTGGTATGTGGTAAAATCCAGGTGGCGTTGCAAGAAATCATTGCAAGAAATCATGAAATAGTAGCCGAAGACTTGCATAGAGAAGAAGATAAGTATCTCTCCCTTAATCCCCAAGTGCATTGGGGGGGGGGTTGTAGAGATGGATTGGAGAGATGTGTGATGAATATATGAGCCTCTCATCTTTTTTTATTTTTTAAGATTTACTTATTTATTTTAGGGAGGCAGGGTCAGAAGGAGAGAGAGAGAATCTCAAGCAGTCTCCCCCGTTGAGCATGGAGCCCTACACGGGGCTTTATCCCCCGACACTGAGATCACGACCTGAGCTGAAATCAAGAGTCTGATGCTTAACTAACTGAGCCACCCAGGCTTCCCAACCTCCCATCTTCATTGCATCAGACTATAGCAGAGCCAACTCCTTCTACGTCTCATTCATCATTCATTCATTCATTCATTCATTCATTCATTCAGCAAACTTTTATTGGATGTGATTCTATATAAGGAACTGACCTAGCTGCTGGGATACAATGGTGAAGATGATGTCTCTGTCCTCATGTGCCTTAACTTCTGGTGGGGAGATAGAGAATAGCTGTGAAGGGAGTTCTCCCTCTGTAAAATATCTTGAAATGCTGGATAAAACATAATAGATATCTTAACATTTCTTTTTTCATTCAAGAAGGCTGTGGTTTGGAGAGGGACAGACGTACACGCCAACAATTAGGATGCAGTGTGGTCATTGTTACCATGAAGGGCAGCAGAAGGCATCCAGCGAGAATCAAGGAAGGAGCACCTGAGTCCATCAGGAGGAATCCAGGGAGGCTTCATGGATGAGACGATACTTAAGTGACAACTTGATGAGTAGGAGTGCTAGGGAGACAGCGGGAAGAAGGAAAGATAGAGACAGAACAAAGAGGAGGGGAGGAGGAGAAGGAGGAAGAGAGGAAGGAAAGACATTAACCCAGGAGAGAACATGGGGAAGGGTGTTCCCAGAAGAGTGAGTTCCCTTACAAGGCTAAATAGAGGAGCATGTGAGTGTGGGCACTCCCAGGAGGTGATCCCGGTTGGACTGCTAAGCAGGGGTCTGATCATGAAGGGCCTCATGGGTCAAACTCAGGAGCTAAGATTTATTCTGTAGGCAATCTGGAGCATGAGTATAAGGTGAGGACTGCTCTGTGTTGAAGTGCTCGCTCAGCAATGAGAGACTCCCAGCCCCACTCCAGGAGCTGGGAGAGATTGTGGAACCCCAAAATACACATGGAGTCCTCATATAACAACACTCCTTAACTGGAGATTTCTGCCCCCAGGGACATCTGGCAATGTCTGAAGATTTTTTTTTTTTTCTGTCACAAATTGGTGGTGGTGGGGAGAGAATTGCTACTGGCGTCTAATGAATAGAGTCCAGGGATGCGGTTAACATCCTATAATGCATGGGGCAGGCCTCACAATGAAGGATTGTCCAGTCCCAAGTGTGAATAATGCTGAGGTTGTGAAACCCTATCACAGAGGGAGCAGACCAAGTGTAGAAGGAATCTCGATCATCAGTGCTCTTTCAGCAACTCTGGTAAGCACTTACTAGTGGAGAACATCTGTATTTTCCTACATTTTCTGTATCTTCCTGATTGCCCTTACTTTTGTCAAAACACCCTGCACTCTGCCTTCACAGGGCAAATCAAAATGTATGATTTTGTAATTATTATATAAACACATACCATAAAATACATAATTTGTGTGGTTTTTGTTTAATATCTGCCTCCCTTCTAGACTGAAAGCACCATGAGAAAAAGGCCACTTCATCTGCCCCAGTGCCAGACATCGGCTCTAAGGCGGAGCATATTGTTAGCACTCAGTAGGATGCGCTAATAAATAGAGGGTTCTGGTAGAGGGGCAGGGAGGATGAGACATGTGAAGCCGCCAGAACAACTTAGACCACAGCAACCATAGAGACGGGATCAGTGTTCATCTTCGTGGAGGCTGGAGCTGATTTGAGGCTTCAAGCGGGGAGAGAGGCCTTCCAGCCCAGGCTGGTGGGCTGACTCTGCATGTGGTGCTCCCCTCCCACTCAGCCTGGATACTGAGCAAATGAGGGGGTGCTTTTGGACTGGGGAATTTCTGCCAACCTTGCGGTCTCCCTCCCACCATCCCACCCACACCCTGCGGCCGCTTGACAAAGCATCTGCAGAAGCATCCCTGCTGGTTGCCATAGAGAAAGGAAACGCAGGAAGCGAAACATAGGGATCATCCAGGAATGACCGTGCTGCAGAGGAGTCCCTGGACCATGTGGGTTGTGGTGCTATTCCCGATGGCCATGCTACCAAAACGACCCAAGCATTCATCAACTGATGAACGAATAAAGAAAATCCTGCCATTTGCAAAGCCGTGGATGAACCCTGGGGGACGTTATGCTAAGTGAGATGAATCAGTCATAGGAGGACAAATACTGCATGACTCCACTTGCACGAAGTACCTAAGACCGTCAGTCACAGACATAGAGAATAGAATGGTGGTTTCCAGGGGCTGGAATGGGTGTGGGGAATGGGGTGTTGCTGTTCAATGGGTATAGAGGTTCAGTTATGCTAGAAGAGTAAGTTCTAGAGATGGGTTGAATAACAGAGTTGCTATACTTAACAACTGTACTGTGCTCTGTAATATTTGTTAAGAGGGCAGATGTCATGATAATTGTTTTCACTACAAACACACACAGGTACGCACAGTGGGACACCGGGAAACTCCAGAGGGGTTGGATATTCCTATTGCCTCAATTGTGGTGATGGTACCACGGGGGTTTGCACCTGTTCAAACTCATCACATTTACACATCAAATATGTACGATTTTTTGTATATCAGTTCTAACTCAATAAAGCCGTTAAAAAAAGAGAAGCCTATCTGGTCAAATTCACGTGGAAGTGAGAAAAAGCTGAGAACTTTCATGGTTGATTATTTCTTCAAGATTGACACTTCACTAAAATCTGTAGAGATGTGAATGGGAAACGTGTGAGAGCAGTAAAAACGTCCCTGTGTGGCTGCTTGAGGCTGCTTTGTTGAACTTCTGGCTTTGCAGTGGGAGCTGGATGAACTAAAAACATGTCCTATGTGGAGTACTAGAATATCATGCAGAATTTTCTAGAAGACACAGCATTAAAGATGGAAACTACAAAAAAAAAATCACAAGGAATGATCAAGGAATGCTCATCTGTGGGGAGATATGGTTTGTCCCCAATGTATACTTTCCCTAACTGACATTTAATTTTTTAAAGATTTTATTTATTTATTCATCGGAGACAGAGAGAGAGAGGCAGAGACATAGGCAGAGGGAGAAGTGGGCTCCCTGTGGGAGTCCGATGCGGAATTTGATCCCAGGACCTCAGGGTCATGACCTGAGCCAAAGTCAGATGCTCAACCACCGAGCCACCTGGGGCACCCGACATTTAATTTTTGTCTCCAACCTTAACAATAAACGAGAGGATCTCGATGCAGATAACATTTCAGCAAATAGCCCTTTTGTATCACATTGGAAGATACTAATTCTATTCTATTTCTCCTGATTTATTTAAACTCCATCTAGCTTACTTCTGTTTTAAAAGGGTCTATTTCTTCCAAGCGTATTTCCATACCCTTGCATATAAAATGGGCATTATTGTTTGCCATGGAGGGAAACATAAAGCCACATAACAGATGTTGCCATCAAAGATATTTATAGGAGAGGCATCAGCTCTGGAGGAAACCACAGACCTCAAGCTGGAAAGCCTTGCCTGAGGTGTCCTACCTCTCTTTCCTGGGCCTGGGAGAAGTGGAACGGGCACTACTGATCAGTCCTGTCTGCAAGAATGCTTTATCTTCTTTCAGTATGACTCACAGGCTCTGGGAATGTCTCCCAAACTGCAGTCCCGGGGTCTGGGGAGCTGCAAAATGCCACGGCTAAAAAATGAATTGCAGCTGATGAGGAAGGTGTCTAGACACAGCTGCAAAAGGGGTGAGCTAAGGATAAAATAGGCAACCAATAAAAATCCTTTTTAGTCTGAAAAATGAGGCACGAGAAAGTCAGGGGAAGTAAGTTTTGATTGCATCCCTTGCCCAGAGAGAAAACAGCAGAACAATTTAATTTTGAATTCTTCTTGAGTCTTCTAACGAGGCGACATTTCCAGAGAAAAATAAATTGCTGATAAAAGTCACGGGGCCTTGGGTAAATCCGGAAAACAAGAAGTCTGGGGAAGATTTGATTACAGTTGACAGCAGAGATGAGGGATTTCAAAGTCCTGTGTGCACCCGGTTTGCCTAATTACCGATTTTGGAGGGGGGTGGTTTGATTTGTTATATTTAGAAGATATTTGGAAACCATGGGAATTTTAGCAAGATAGCTCATCCTCGTGCAGCACTGCTGTGGTCCAATTGTTTTACAATTGTTTGGACATGTTTCCAGGAGGCAAACTACGGGAAAACTAGATGTTAATTGTTGAATATGTGAAACATTGCCCTTAGAACACCGGTTTCCAGACTTCCAGCATCTAAGCATCATTTTCCTGATTTTGGCCATATCCCAGAGCCTGCTTGCCCTTAGCCATTTTTAATATTCTCTTTTACGTTGTTTCATTAAATCTTCTACTTTGAAGGGAACTGTGTGTCAGTCACTTAAATGCCATAAAGAGAAAGTAAGTGGAAAACTGAATACAATGAAAATTAGACTTGATTTAATTTGCCCATACCAGAAAGCTCTGAGCCTGTTCTTTGTTAAAAAAACAACTTGGTGAAAACAAAAGACTAGCAAGAGTTTGAGCCTTGAAGCTACCAAGACTCTTTTTTTTTTTAAAAAAAATTTATTTATTTATTCATGAGAGACACAGAGAGAGAGAGGCAGAGACATAGGCAGGAGGAGAAACAGGATCCTTGCAGGAAGCCTGATGTGGGACTTGATCCCAGGACCCCAGGATCACGACCTGGGCTGATGGCAGATGTTCAACCACTGAGCCACCCAGGAGCTCCAGCTACCAAGATTCTAAACTGAGCCTTTCTCCTGGTTTATGTCAGAAGGACTGAGAGAATTGGAAAAGGGACCACAGCTTCTCTGTCACTGTGAGATTCAGTGTTCGTGACTTCTATGTCCTAAAGGTGTCCGTCCCCCCAGCCTGCACTTTGGGAAATGGTGCTTTAGAACTGAGAAGAGTCCCATGTACTCAGGAAAGCCAGCCTAGCACGGAGGGTTGGAGACTTTGAAAAACCACCAAATGGGTGAACATAGGGAAGCCACTACTGCAGCAGCGTTCCCAGTAAGAGGAGGAGGTAGCCTTAAAAAGTCACGGCAGCCCAAAGGGGTAGGTCAGAAGGGCAAGCCCATGAATGGTTGTTGGGCACTAGGGGTGGGGGGAGGGAGGATGGGGAACAGGAAGTGACTGGCAATGAGTGTGGGGTTTCTCTTTGGGGTGATGAAGATGTTCCAGGGGTAGAAAGTGGTCATGGTTGCCTGGTGCAGTCACTGCAGAAAACAATATGGAGTTTCCTCAAAAAATTAAAAATAGAGCTACCCTCTGATCCAGTAATCACTTTATTAGCTTTTTACCCAAAGAATATGAAAACATTAGTTTAAAAGCATACATGCACCTCTGTTATTGCAGCATCACTGACCAAAGCCAAGATACGGAAGCAGCCCAAGTGTCCGTCGATGCATGAATGAAGAAAGAAGATGTAGTATAAATTCACAATAGGATATGACTCAGCTATCAAAAAGAGTGAAATCTTGTCACTTGCAAACATGGATGGATTTAGAGGGTATAATGCTAAGTGAGATGTCAGGGAAAGACAAATACCATATGGTCTTACTCGCATGTGGATTTTAAGAAACAAAGCAAATGAACAACGACAAATGAGACAAGCCAAGGAACAGACTCTTAACTCTAGAGAACAAACAGGGAAGGTAGGTGGGCGGATGGGTGAAACAGGTGGAGGGGTTAAGAGTACACTCATCATGATGAGCACAGAGTAATGTAGAGAATTGTTGACTCGCTGTATTCCACACCTGAAACTAATTTAACATTGTATGTTGACTATCCTGGAAGTAATCTAAATTTTTTTAAAAAAAGTGATCACGTTTGCACAAACCACCTTGTGTATATATTAAGAATAGATTTTATGATGTGTGAATTGTATCTCAATTAAAAGTATCTTATTAAATTAAAAATAGTGGGACGCCTGGACGGCTCAGTGGTTGAGTGTCTGCCTTTGGCTCAGGGCATGATCCCAGAGTCCGGGGATCGAGTCCCATGTCAGGCTTCCTGCATGGAGCCTGCTTCTCCCTCTGCCTGTGTCTCTGCCTCTCTCTCTCTCTCTCTGTCGCTCATGAATAAATAAATAAAATCTTTTAAAAAATAAATTAAAAACAGTGCCGTATTACTATAGGCATTTGCACCCATCTGCCAGGAATGCCAAGAGTAGGTAAAATGTCCTGTGTGTTCCCTTCTGATGAAAGATTCCACACATAACTCATTTATCAGGAACATTTTCAAGGCTACGGGACACTTCTTTATTAAGTTGTGCACCACTAGCTATTTCTTTATATTCTCCTCTTTTATGACATGCTCTTCTGGTTCCTTGCCTGAGAAATTTTCCCCAGAGAACCTTTCCTGGGTATAGAGCAGTGAGCATATGCTCAAGACTCTTGGATTGGAATCCAGGCTGTGCTACTTACTAGTTGGGTGGCCCCAGGGAAATTATCTAATCTGCCTTAGTTTCCCTCTCTATAAAAAAGAGATAAGAATAATATTCTCTCTATGTTGTTGCAAATGGTAGGATTTCCTTTCGTCATAAGACTAAATAGTATTCCATCGTATGTAGATACCCTATTTTCTTTACCCATTATCATTGATGGACACTTGGGTTATTTCTTTATCTTGGCTCCTGTAAATAATGCTGCAAAGAACACAGCAGTGAGGCTATCTTTTTGAGATTCTGATTTCAATTCCTTTGAGTACATGCCTAGAAGTGGATCATATGGTAGTTCTATATTTAATTTTTTGTGAAACTTCTACATAGTGGCTGGACCAATTTACATTCCCACCAGCAGTGCCCAAGGGTTCCCTTTTCTCCATATCCTTGTCAACATGGATGGGCCTAAAGGATGTTATGCTAAATGAAATAAGTCAGACACAGAAGGAGAAATACTCCATGATTTCAGCAGCCCATGCTTCAGATGAATAAGTCCGACTGATCCACTGCATAGCACAGAACCTATAGCTAACAATGCTGTGTTGCAGACAAAACTTTGCTACGAGGGTATGTCTTATGAGTGTTCTTAACACACACACACACACACACACACACACACACACACACAGGTGATAGTCCCTTGCAGACACTGGAGAGAGGGGATGTACATAACATGGATTGGTCGGGGGGCGCCTGGCTGGCTCAGTCGGCGAAGCATCTGCCCTGGGCTGAGGTCAAGATCTCAGGGTCCTGAAATCGAATGTCCCATCAGACTCCCTGCTCAGTACGGAGTCTGTTTCTCCCTCTCCCTCTGCCCCTCCCTACCACTCATACTCTCTCTCTCTCTCTCTCTGAAATAAATAAGTAAAATCATTTTTAAAAATGTGGATTGGTTGGGATGATGCTGGCCCATGACACTCACTATTGTTAGGGGAAATTATGGCTGGAGCTTCTGTTCAACCTCCTCAGTTTCTTTATTAACTCCCTTTTCTGTTCATTTACATTTTTTATAGGTAGACCACTTTATTCTCAAGACTTCTACAACTTCTTGTATTGGCTTCCAAAGCAATATCTCTAGGTCCTTCCTTGCTCTGGGACACTTTTATCATGTTTCCAAACATCCCCTGGCTATCTTTCCACTTACTCCCGGTGCCCCAAATTCAGCTCACAGAAAATAGAATTCATTGTCTCGTTTCTGGACTCAAATCTGTTTTTTTTTTTTTTTTTTTGCCTCTTCAGAGCTAATAAGTCCTGAGCAGAACACCAGCCCATATGCTAATATGTACTTTTCAAGAATTAGTACATATTATCCTCACAATAATTCTATGTGCTATTTTTCTCTTTTATATGTGAAGAAATGGAGGTCATGGGGATTAATTAACTTATCCAAGGCCACTTAGGTCGGAAAACACGGTTTCAAGACTTGAGTTCAAACCCATTCTGCTCAAAAGCCCATTCTCCTCATTACTCCACCATTACTGCCGTCCAAGCCTTCTTGATGGCTGAACTTTTCATGCAGCTTCCCAGTTTTCTTCGATTCTTCCCACTTCGCATCATCACAGTCAACCATTCACCAACCTGGCCATTCTGCCTTAAAGAATATTCCTTAAATCTTTTCCTTCCTCTCTATTTCCAGATCCACATTCCTCTGTATGCCTGTTGGTTTTAATTGCCCTTGAGCTCCCACTTGGTACCTTTCATCCAATCTTCACTTCATGTTCCTGTCAAGGTAATCTTTGAAAATTCGAATCTAATTATGTTATCACCCTGCTTGAGAGCCTTCTAAGATACCCTTGATTGAGTAGGATAAAATCCAAACTCTTCAACACGGCACAGAAGGTTCTCCAAATATATCTTCAGTTTATCCTTCCAGGCTCATCCCCCACCTCCCTGCCTCTTTCTTTTCTCTCTGCCCTGTTTATACATCCTTGTTATTGTGGGAACTAGGATACGTTCCATTTAATTAATCTTTTGTTTGCGTGAGAATTATGCCTTCATTTAACAAGTACTTACTCTGTTTTTAAATTGATCTAGTAATACACTCACACACACACAAGTGCATTTGAAAACTGGTGAAATCTTAATCGTATTGTGTCAATGTTAATTTCCAGGTTTTGATAATGACTGTGTATAGTTGAGTAAGTTGTAACCAGTGAGGGAATCTGGATGAAATGTATGCAGGCCTTCTCTGTACTATTTTTAGCAACTTCTCATGAATCTATAATTACCACAACTTAAAAAAGTCAAAAAAAAAAAATGAGCGTAGCATTGTGTTTTCTGCCCAGGAAGTGGAATGAGAAAAATAGTAAGACATGTAAGTACTATACCTTTAAATTATTATACTGTAGTGTTATAGGATTCCTATTGCTTGCTCTTTGAGCCTGGGCTTTGGGGGTATATCCTAGATTTCATCTTGGAAGGAAAAGCAAAATCCTTTTTGGCACTAGAACAAAGACTTGGCTTTTGAACCAGACAGACCCACATTGCATTCCAGTTCTGCTGTTTATAAACTAAATGAACTTGGTCAAGTCACTTAACCCTGAGCCCACTTTCACCATAATAAAAATTATGATCATATGACCTACTTCCAGGAGGCTTTGGAATATTTAAACAAGATAATGTATATAAACAAGGTAATAGGACAGAATGTAAAGTACTTAGCTTATAAATAAACAAGGATGACTTCTCTCTCTCAGCCCACATCAGCAAATCCTGTTGGCTATTTTTTTTTCCTGTTGGCACTATTTTTGAAATATATCAAGAATCCTACTACTTCTCATCTCTACCTGCTTAGTTCAAGTCACTATTATCTTCCCACCGAGTTACTCCAACAGCCCTTTAACTGGTTTCCTTGCATCTGCCCCAATACCTACCTAACATTTAATTTGAACACAGCAGTCAGAGATATCTTGTCAGTGTGTAAATGGAATCATACTATTCCTCTACTCAAAATCCTCCAATAGGTTCTCTTCTCACTCAGAGGAGAAGGCAAGGTGTTTGAAATGGTTTTCCATGGTCCCTGTCCTTCCCCGCTAGCACCCAGTCACATACCCCTGTGATCCTATCCTCTCTCCTCTCCTTTCACACTCAGCCCTGGGATGCTCCTAGTCCAGAGCCTTTGCACTCACATTTCCTTTGCCTGGATTGTTCCTCTTCTCAATGCTTCACTCCCACTTTTCAGTCAATGCTCAGAAGTCATTCTCATGAGGCCATCTTAATCACCCTACTTAAACCTGCAATTCCCATCTCTTCTTCCTTTTTTGTTTTCCATACCATTTACCACTTATAACATTCTCTGTAATTTATTTATTGCCTGTCTTCTCTCACAGGGATGCAAGTTTCATTTGAATGAGTTTGGTCACCACTATGTCCCCATGTGTAAAATCGTGCCTGGTATGTACCTGACCCTCAATAAAATCTTACCAGTGAATGAATGAATGAATGAATGAATTCCAGCAGAGAGAACAATATGAGAAAAAACTACAGAAGTGTGGAAGAACATGGTCCATTCAGGGAACCGAGAGTGGATGAGTGTGACCAGAGTCAAATGTGTGTGTGTGTGTGTGTGTGTGTGTGTGTGTGAGAGAGAGAGAGAGACCAAGTCTTTCTCCTTCTTTGCCCAGAAGACACCTTGAAGTGTTAATATCTCATGCCTCCATTTCCTTACCTCCCACACTCTTCACCCTTCTCCTGGTTCTCTTCAGCTTCTGTCACTCTACCACCAACAACTTCCAGATCAATGAATCCAGTTGCCATTCCATTTAACCTTTGGGCATGATTTGCCACTGTTGACAACCCCATCCCTCTCAAAGCACTATTTTCCTTTGATTCTCATTTCACTTAGTTTTGTGTGCCTCCTCTCAATCCCCTTTGCAGGCTAATCCTTTCTATTTACCCATTCAAAAAATTCCATTCTAGACTCCCTCTTTGCCAACTCTACCCTCTTCCTAATCTCTCTCATCCACTCCATGGCTTCAGGGGCCACCTAGGGTTAGGTGACTCATGGATGTGTATCTTTGACACACTGCCCCTTGGAGCTCCAGGTTGACTTGCTCCTTATGTCCCAAAGGAACTTAAACCCAACATTCTCCAAACCAGGTATGTAGTCTTCCCTCATCCAGCAAACCTACTTCCCAGACTCCTCAGACCTAGCCATTTTGTCTCTTGAGTCTAGAATGTTCTTACCTTCCCCCCTTTGCCCAGAGAAGCCCTTCCTACTTTCTAGAAATCAGCTCAAATGCCACTTCCACAGAGATGACTTTCCTGAGTTTCTGATTGGGTCAAATCACCCATTACATCATATTTTTTTTTCTCCATGGCATTACTATAATTATTTTATATTTGTGCAATTATTTGACAGAGATCTGAACCTCACCCCCCTGTCCCAGCAAATAGAGTCTGAGGTTATATTATTTGTATTTACTCTTGTGTCCCCAGACCCTGCATACTGCCTGGCAGATGGTAGGTGCCTAGTAAATATCCATTGTCTCCATTCTAGTAATAAAAATAATTATAACTACAAATCATTGAGTACCAGGGATTGAACTATGCTTGATACTCATTGTCCCATTTAATCTTTAAGATATACTTTGAGTTCACATCATTGTGTTTATATACATATATATGTGTATCTATACACACATATACATGTATTAATATTTTATTATGTGTATTACATAATATCATGTATATTTAATATGTATACGCGTGTATATATATGATATACATGTATGTCTAATATATACATATAGCACATATTTCAACAGGAATATATATATTATCAAACTCTGTATATGTATCTTGTTTTTAAAATAAGGAAATTGAAAAAAACTAAAATAAAATAAGGAAATCGAGACATAGCCAAGTTAAGTAACTATCTCAGGATGCCCACCTGGGGACCTGGACCCCAACTTCAGTGTCTTTTCTCCATCATATTCCACATAGAGAAGCTACACTGAAGATGTACAAATATATTTTTCAGATATTATCATCTTAATAACTTACACATTTAAAAAAGACTATTTTCATAACACGTGATATGAACATGTATGTAGTTCAATCATATAAGTAATGTGGATAGAACTTTGGGTAATTTTTAAAAATGTGGCCCATCCTCTCTATGCAATGATGGTCATCTCTGAAATTTACATTGGTCCAGGACCACATGGTTGCTACTGCCCATGATATTTCTGCTACTGCAAATGATAAGGAGATTCAAACTCACCGATCTCACTGCAATGGTGTGCATCCAGCTTCCTGACTCCCTCCAACCAGGTGTCCTCACTTAGGGGAGAGTCAACATCACCAAAGATGTTTCCATGCAGCCAGGATTTAGAGGCACTGAGGCTGAAGAGATTAGAAAAGGAACGGCGGATTCTCCTTTTCTTTCTAAATATTCTGGAGAAGAATGAAGGTAACATGATGCATAATGAATAGCAGCCACCTCTGGTTCAAAACCAAGAATTTAGTGAAAGTGATTTGACACATAGAACACATCTCTATAACTCAGATCTGCAAAGCTCATTTCATTTGTTCCCTCTGTTAATCGCACAGAAGTTTCTTAAATTCTGTGTGTGCCAGGTGCCTGGATCAATACCAAAATACTGATATATAAGATAAAAACTTGGGTAAAAAAATGTTCACAATCCAGTACAGGAGGAAGACAAGAATAATGCAGATGAAGCTAATGCCTTTATAGAGCTTATCCCACGCCAGATGTCTTTCTACATGGTTTACATATAGTAACCACATGATTCTTAGAACAGCCCTGAGAGGAAAGTACTATTGTGACCCCATTTTTCAGATCAGGAAACTGAGGCACAAAAGGTTAGGTAACTTGGCTGGGAATATACCTTTAGTAAGTGTTATAACTAGGAGGTAAACCCAGGTGAGCTGGTTCCATAGTCTCTGCTCTGCATTACCATGCTATGTCTGGGACATAAGCTGCTCTGTAAGCTGCTCTGTAAGCATCAGGAAGGGTATTGCTGATCGAGAGTCAAGGGAGCCTTCTAGGAGTAGGAGACCATTGAGCTGCATAGGATGATCTGACCTATTCATTGAAGAACAAATATGCCTCATATTGGGTCATGCTAGGAAATGAGGCTGGAGAGAGGTAAAATTAAGGCAGGGAATGAAGAATCTTGAATATAACGATAATGGAGAATCCCAAGTGTTATGTGAAGAGTTGGAATTTGATATTAGAGTGAGGGGAAATCACTGGGTATGTCAAGGGAGGGGTATGGTGGTGACATAATTTGGTTGGCATTTCTGAAAGATTTGGACTACACAACCAGCAACACTCCCAGTAATTCATCCTCTACATTGTAATCAGGGTTAACATGCTAAGGAAAAAATCTGTTCCTTTGTCAATGGCTCCTCTCTACCTGCAGAACAAAAACCAATGCCCTCAGCTGGATTTGGAGCTTCTCCATTCAGCCTCTGTGTCTGTCTGCTCAGTCTTCTCTCGTGTCCCTTCCACCCTGAGCTGTATCTCTGCCAAAACACCTGCCATTTCCCAAATTGTACTGGGTCCAGAACTCCATGCCTGTTCCCTCTCTGGAAGTCTCCAGTGCTACTTTTATTTTGGCTAACATCATACATCTGTCAAGACTCAAATCAATCTTCACTATCTCTAGGAATCTTGTTTTAACCTATTTCTCCAAGTGAAACAGGTTTCCCTTCCTCTTCTCCTCCACTGCATTCTGTTCAGACCTCTACCCCAACACCCATATCACTTCATCACGTTTGTTTGTTTTTATGTCAGCTGTCCATGCCCCATATTAGTTTCTGAGCGTCCACAGTCTGGAGCAGTAATGGGCTCTTGAAAATCATCGCTGAATGAACAAATGAATGAATGAACAATTAGTGGATGGATTGCACTTCAGATTATTTTACACAATATGCTTGACTTACCTAACTAAATTCTCCTTGTAAAGAACACTGGTCTGGGGTGGACTCAGAGTTATGTTGCCATCTTTGTCACAGAGGAAACTGTCTGCTGTCCAAGTGTAGTAGCCATTGGAGAGGAGTCTGGGACTCCGGCGACAGGCAGAGTGGGAGCCTGTCAGGAGATCTATGGAGCAGCATTTGAAGGAAGTGTCACCATCCAGGAAATCACAGCCAAAGCTAAAGGGAGAAGGAAAGTCCTTTGCATCTCTCCACTGCATCAGTCCCACAAAAAAACACATTTCTAGCCACCGTGAAGGAAAAATACCTCTTTGTCTTCATGGCTACCAGTTACTTCTGCTGCCCTAAAAATGTCACTGTCAATCTGGACTTCATCTCCTCACTAATGAGAGCACTGAAAGACAGGGCATATAGTGCTTCTTTCTGTTTTAAACATGTTGATGAAAACATTATGGCTAATCAGTCTTTTTGCCATATGAGGCAACTACACCCTTGACATTAATCCATTTTCTTGGATGGATAAATTACAAAACAGCCTATCTGGGGTGTTGGAAGCTTAAGAGTCTCCACTCCTTTTCTTTGAATAGTCCTCCAATTGCCATATCCTTGCTCTTTCCCTGCGATTGATAAATTACAGCTCTGTGGCCACCAGACACAGATGAATTATAGGGTGAGCACACAATCAAAGAGATCTTTTTGACCTTTGCCAACTTCCCTCTAGGTTAGCTGCACAAACGATCATACAGTTTGTGATTTGGTATCCAGGGAAATCTCTTATTTAGTTGGCTAAATCTTCACATGTCTTAGGTTTGAGAAACAATCATATATCTGTGTGATTGAAGGGCCACCTCATGTTGCATGCTCTCTGAATTTCTGACAAAGTTTTATTTAATTTTTTAAAAAGATTTATGTATTTATTTGAGATAGAGAGTGAGAGAGAGCACGAATGGGGGTGGGAGAGTCAGAGGGAGAGGGAGAAGCAGACTCTGCACTGAGTAGGGAGCCTGGGATCATAACTAGGGCCAAAGGCAGACACTTAACCGACTGAGCCACCCAGGCACCCTCTGGTAAAGTTTTAAATGTAGAAACCTGTCTGCAATTAACACATGCACTAACATTAGTAAAATACAGTTTTAAATGGATAATATTTATTGAAAACATATGAGGGGCCTGGCTCATACTTCATGCTTTATTTACTCTTCACAAACCTCCCCAAAAGCTAAGTATTGGAATCTTCATTGTACTGTAGGAAAAGAAAAAACCTGAGATGCTGAAGGACAAATAACTTGGACATTTTGTGATAGCTGGTGAGTGACAGAGCTAGGATTTGAACCCTGATCTATCTGACTTTATAGCACTATAAAGCACGTGCTCATTTCCATGACCTTCTTGTTCATCCTTGGTAGATTCATTTGACAGTAGCAAGAAGCCTAGAATTTGTATGCAAATTCTACACCAATGCAGGATTCCTTTATACCATTGGCACATTTCACAAAATGCTAGAGAAAACATCAATGAGATGTGCATAAGGAATAAAAGATGAAGAGAAGAGATAGGGGCAAAAAGGAAGGAAGGAAAAGAGAGATTTCATTGTAGAACTTGAACAAAATGGTAGACTCTACACACTTTTGTGGAGCACAGCATTCGGCCAGCTTGTGCATTGGTGTAGAAACTTAGAAACTTGTTGCTCTTAAAAAGTGAGATCGTAAAGCATATTTAGGAGAACATCGGTTTAAGCAAACGTAACTATTCATCAGCATTCAGCAGCTTCTTCACTCCCCAAACAATTCACATTTGCTCCCACACTTATAGCCACCCCCTCCAATTCTGTAATTAGGGTAGGCAAGTTTTCATTTTGTAGGTGCATGGGACTGAAGATTTATGCCCATACCAAAACTACATGAGAGCTATAACAAATATTTTTAAACAAGGAAGGCAACAGAGTAAGACACACAGGAAGAGAACATGAGTGATTTGTCTTGAGAAAAGCCCCATGGAATACCTTGGGAAAACACAAGTGGGAGACGGCTTTCCAGTATATCCTCCCTCAGAGCCAGAAGAACCTGCATCAGCAAACAGGAGAGAAGGACAAATTTATCCCACCTGCCTAACATGCATGACTGCAAATAACAGAGGCGTCAAAGAAGGTCTGCATAGCTCCAGACTCAGCGGAGATTCCAACGGGTGCAACCGTCCAGTGAATCAGGACTGACACAATTTGTCATCAGGCCTTTACGGGGAGCCAGAAATAATCTAAGGGCTTCTATCTTCTGTTTTTTCACTCACTCAACATTCCTTTAGAGGTTTCTTAGTGGAGGATGAGGTAATAATAAACCATTAGCATCAAACTGATTCATCATGAAAAGGAGGAAGAAAGCATCTCGTGTGAAGCTGTAGAAAACCAAAATCAATGACCCGATGTGCTAGTTATTTTAACTTACTCAGTAATTTGAGGAATTCAATCATCTGCCTAGACTCTCTCTCATTAGGGCATTGTAAAACACTTCTATTGTAAAATAATGAGCAGAAGACGTTAGTGGAAGAAAAAAAATATGTTGTTTTGTTTTATAGAAATGATTTTCCAACATATGAAGTCTGTGAATATTCTTAATTAAAAAAATCATCCGTTCATTCATTCCACTTTAACCAAGGCATAGCAACAGATTTCAGTTGGAGAAAGTGCAGTTAATTAATATTCTAAACTCTAAAGCAGGATTTTATACAGTAATGTGTAAACACTTCTAAGAGGCTCAGTGAAAGTTGATTCTTATTGCAGACGATTAATATCAAAGACAAACTTTAGACTTTCAGATCAGGCTGGTTGATTAGTAAGGAGTAAATTGTAGGTGTGTGTGTTGGGGGGGGGCTGGTTACAAGCAGGGTTTGGGGAGAAAATGACAAGAGGAAGGAAGAAACTTGAAACCACTACCGTTTTAACAACGCCCTTACTTCCTGCAAGTAGCTATCAAAATCATTCAGTATTTTTTTATAGACAGTTTTGCATCTTAATAGTAGCTGATAAACAATCTCCTTTCACATTTATGCACAGGCATCTAAAAAACCAGTGATTTTTTTTCTACTAAAAAGACAAATACCACATTTCTCTCAAGGAAAGAAATGAAGTCAAAATCATTGCCAAAGTGAACACTGGCACTTAAGAAGCACAAGCTACTGACAGATGGTTAATGGTATGAGTATCAGCAAAATCAAAGCAAGGAAATTGCTAAAAGAAGTCTAATCGTTCAAAAGATAATTGCGCATAGCAGTTCTCCCACATTTACTTGCTACTGGTGTTGACATCAGTTGAGATATTCGGTACATGTTGGGAAGGCTGCTTGTTCAAACTTCACAGATTTTCTGAAAAAGACATGAAAAAAAAGGTGGATTATATATTAAAAATAGAAAAATGATGCCAAAACAGATGGCATTTACTAATTGCACCAGTCAGACTTGTTTACTGAATGACACAGAGATTCAGGACTGAAAGAGGAGACTGGAAAGAGTGACCACTGAGGTTGTGTCTGCATCTACGATTTTGAATTATTTCCCGTTATGTGGCTGAGTGTATCCAAATAATTTCATTCTGTAAATAAGAACAGCATTTTATTTGGGAAAGCTAGATTTGCGTGGTTGATTTGTCACCAAAATAAATAATACAAGTGAGTTATTTGTTTGAGAAATCAGAAAAAAGATTGGGTTATAGAGCCCTCTAAATACGTGTATTTGTAGTTTCATCATCCCACACACATTGCCACCATTATCAAGTTTCAAGCCACGCTTGGGGATTGGTGTCTGTCTTTTGTGTGACACCTCGAACCATTGACAGGTTCCCATAGCGAGGGCTGGCGGTCTTTAGAGCCTGGACATTCCCAGCAGCACAAGCAGCGTTGCACTAAAAATAGGCTACCATCAGGCAGATTTCAAAACGCAGTTCTCATCAACATATAAATTTACTTTCTCAATTACAAATTAAAAATACATCCAAGTGTATAAATTATGTAGACTTTGCTCATCCACCACTCACCACATAGATCTACCTGCTGCAGACTATGACACTTTCGACACATCGCTACCCTAATAGCCTTGCAAGGCAGGACTAAATTCTTTTCTGGTTCACCACCTCTATCCACATTTTCAAAATGTGATAACTAGTAATGGACTGTTTTTTGTAGCTGTCATACATTAAGTCAAGCCAGGATAATCTTACAGCTCCAAAATGGATGCAATAAATTAGATGCAACACCTTCTAGGAAATATACATCTTAGCTTATAGAGACCTTCCGAGAAGCCAGGAGAACACGCTGGTCATTCCCCAGAAGATCTCTAAATCAAGGCACACATTCATAGGTTTTCGTTTGGAATATAAAATAAGATGGTTTGCACCATAATATAATAGTTTGCCACTGTCCTTTTGATTTTTGATCAATATCCTCCGAGGTGTGCAGCCCAAATTATACCATGTTAGCTTTCCCCAGGCATTAAGTTTCAATTTAAAGCAACACATCCTGTGGCAGAAAGCAAAGTTTTACTGCTCTATCTTACAAATATTTGTTTCAGGCTACAGGCAGTATACTAACAGTTAATCGAATATTAGTAGCACTGCAAAAGCCTTCAGTAACAGCTCTAAATCTTTTCAAGAAACAGATTCTGTCTACCAGAATTCCATCAAAGTAACACATCCATTCTGCAAAATAATCTGTCCATACATGCTCCTTCCAAAGGGAGTTCCCAGTTGCTTCTTCCTATTGATAAATAGAAGAATCACTGACGTACGAAGCTTCCTCTGGTTGACAGTGGAGAGATCCTGGACTTAGCGGTCCTTCAGCTGAAAATAATGTCAGAGTGTCAACAGGTGCAAAGACGTCTCGTAATAAAGGGAAATCCCATTCCCTCCTAGTAACAGATGCCTGCACACGCCACTGTGTGCAGGAGTTTGCAGGGAAGTTTGGTCTTCAGTGGCCTCTTGTTCTTTTGGCTGTTTCTTAGAATAAAAGGGCATGTCGTTCTCGAGAAAGTCAGCTTTATAACCGTTCTTGTTTTCTTTCAAAAACAGCCTGCGTAACCAGAGACTGAGAGGCAAGATGAGGTCACACTTCCTGTTGGGCTCTCATCAGTGGCATTCACGCCCAGGAGTTATGGTGAAGACTGAAAATAGTTTCCTGGACCAGCAGCAGGGGAGGTGCCGCCCACAAATCAGGCCAGCTGGATACATCATGGTCACTCGAGGGATGCCTTTCTGAGCTACCTCTCCACCCCTTGCTGTGAGAACGTGAGAACTTCCCTAGAAGCCACACTTCTTGCTCATCATCCTCTGGCCTTTTTCTGTATGAGCAGTGCATAGTTGTGCTCTGTCCAAATTAATTAAGTTTATTGATGATAACACACTGATGCTATGAAGTTCAGGATACTATTTGATACCAGGAACTGGATTTTGTGAAAATGTCTGTAGTGGCAATATGTTGATTCGCCAAAGGTTGAGCTTTACAGGGAACCCTATGGGTGACATTTTGTATTTTATATTTATATTTTAGGTGACCTCAAAGAATTTCCCGCTGTCAAGGGGTTCCTAAAAATCTCCACTGTTGAAAATGGTAAAACAAAACAAAACAAAACACATTCTAGCAACATTAAGGTGCGTTGGGTATGGAGAGAATATGGGTTTTGGAACCAGGCAGAGATTCAAACTTTGCCTGCCAGCTGTGCAACCTTGGATTTGTGGCTTAACCTCTTTGAGTTGCAATTCTTTCAATCGTGAGTAATAATATACATTTTGCAGGATGCCTTGGAAATTAAATGAGATAAAAGAAATGAGAAATAAGTGAATCCTCAGCTCAGAGGTGCAAGATGTGCACCTTGTTTTCTGTAAATCAGCTTCTCTTCTGAAGCCCTAGTCAGTCAGCCTGGCAGAAAAGTTAATCTTATTTTTTCTTGAGATTCCCTTCCTCCTTAAGATTATGCCAAAGGCAAGATCTTCTGTAGAACATGCTCCTAGCAGCAGAAGCTGTTGATAGTGCATCTAGTCTGTGGTAGACAGCTTGCAAAGATGGCCCTCAAAGATCCTTGTGTGATTCCCTCTCCTTCAATGTGGGCAGAAGCAAATAACTTGCTTCTCCTGCATAGATGAGACACAAGTGGTGGGTTGTCACTTCACAATTAGGTTACAAGTCTGGTTGGCCTCCCTATTTCCTTCTAGGCTTATATACTTTGATGAAGCAAGCCACCATGTTGGAGAAGCGCACAAGGCAAGAATCTAAGGAGTTGTCTCAAATGCCAGGGAAGGACTGAAGCTGGGAATCAATCCAGCCAACAGCCACGTGAGTGAGCTTACAAGCGGATCTTTCCCCAGTTGAGCCTTGAGATGACTGTAGCTCCAGCTAATACTTTGATTGCAGCCTACCAACACCTGCAAGCAGAGGCGTCAGTTCAGCATTGTCCATATTTCTGACCCATAGAAACTATGTGATAATAAATCGTGTTTTAAGGCACCAAGTTTTAGGGTAACGTTTTTTTTTAAGATTTTATTTATTTATTCATGAGAGACACAGAGAGAGGCAGAGACACAGGCAGAGGGAGAAGCAGGCTCCCTGCAGGGAGCCCAATGTGGGACCCGATCCTGGGACTCCGGGATCATGCCCTGAGTTGAAGGCAGGTGCCCAACTGCTGAGCCACCCAGGCGTCCCTTAGGGTAACTTTTTACACAACAATAGATAACTAATACACAGTCCTCAAAAATGTTACTTTCTGGGCCATTTGTCCTTGTAGTCTATTTGGTCAGAGTCTCTTGCTGCCTTAGTGTCATCCTTAGAATACAGACGCATTTATTCCAGACTGTGTCTGGTCATATCTGTCTACATTTACCCAATAGCCAGTCTGATCTACAGCTGTTCTAGGAGTCTGGTACCCTCTCTCTTATAATCCACAGATCTCCCCGTTCTCATCCTTTTCCTGTTTCTTCTATTCTTTCTATTTTCGTCTTCTCCTTCCAGCCCTGGCTCATGTTTTCTAGAAGGGGAAGGGAAAAAAAATCCTTCTGATTCTTCAAGACGCTGTGCTCTGCCTATGTCCATAAATCCCCTTTCCCTAAAGGCTGACATCAAACAGATTTTACTTTTTGGTCTATTCCTTTACTGATCTGGAACATATTAGGACCTCATTAATGTTCATAATCATTGCAAACTTTCTGGAGCCCTCACTATTTGCCAGGCACTGTTCTACTGTCTTTACATATATTAGCACATTTAGTCCTCATACCAACTCCATGAGGGAGGCTCTGTCATTATCCTCATTTTACAGATGAGGAAACTGAGGCACAGAGAGCTCAATACTTTGTCTAACGTCACACAGCCAGTCAACGGCGAGCTGGAAGAGCTAAGATTCTAAGCTTGGATTCTTAGTCTGTCAGCAAAAACAATCATTCCTTGTGCACCAGGCCCAGTATGGAAACACTGCATGTATAATCTTGTTTCAACCTCACGCAGCCCGAGGAAATAGTACAGTTATTATCCACAGGCAGGATGGAGGTTTGGGGAGTTTACATAATTCTCCCGACACTAGCAAGCATCAGAGCCAGAATTCCAGCCCTGCACCTTCCTCTTCACTCCCCTCTCTTCAGACCCACTTGTTTCCTTGCTGTTCCTTAAATGCCAGACTTGTGCTTGCTCCAGGATTTTTTCTGCTCACTCTTCTTCCTGCCCAGAATATCCCCTGGTAGTCAGAGACTGTTCTTCACCTCCCTTAGCTCTTGACTCAACTGCTTTGGTCCTCACTAAATCACCCTCCCCACACTCCCCTTATTCTTCCCCTGCTGTATTCTTCTCTCTAGTACTTTTCACCATGTACCATACCACAAAATTTTTTTTTTTTGTAGTGATAAATATATTCCTCAGCCAGACTGTAGGCTTTACGGAGGCAGAGAGTTTCGTCATTTTTCTTCATTTCTGTAGGCCTAGTATCAAGAATGCTGCCCGCCATATAATAGGTTATCCATTAATATCTGTAGGATCAATGAATAACTGAATTAGAAGCTAGGGAGAACTGATTTCAGCACCTTTATTCTGCATGCTCGAAATCAGTGTTGTTGTTGAAGATTTTTATTTTTATTTTTTTAAAGATTTTATGTATTTATTTGAGAGAGAGAGAGAGAGACAGACAGACAGAGGTAATGAGAGAGCACACGAACAAGGAGGAGAGGGAGAAGCAGCCTCCCCCTGGAGCAGGGAGTCTGATGCGGGGCTTGATCCCAGGACCCCAGGATCATGGCTTGAGCTGAAGGCAGACACTTAACTGACTGAGTCACCCAGGTGCCCCAAAATCAGGGTTTTGAAAAATTCCATCCCATGGAATGTCCAATCCTCAACTCTTAAGGGAGGTTATGTATGTAGAAGGGGAACGGGTGAGCAGTAAATTTAAGCCCACTCTCAACACTGGAAGTCTTTCCCAGAGCAACTAGGCAAGACAAATAAATAAAAGGTATTCAAATCAGAAAGGAAGAAGTAAAATTATCCATTTGCAGATGACATGATCTTATATATAGAAAACTCTAAAGACTCTTTAAAAAAACTGTTAGAACTCATAAATGAATTCAGTAATGTGTGGTGTTTTTTTTTAGGATTTATATAAGGTTTCTTGTGGCTAGAATTCCTGTCTCAAAAATGCTCTAGATATGTCCTTATTGTTTGCTCAGGGTTCATCTTTGAATGACAGTGGGGATAATTTTTCTTTAGGAGATTTACATGGAGAGAGATAGATGGAGACATGGTGGGGGGGGGGAGGTCAGGCAGAGGAGCGGGATGGAGAGAGACCGATGAGCTCATGAAAACCCTATCAATAAAGTTTAAGTAGGAGCTTGCATTCTTGGTGGCAAGAACAGTGTTCTAGTCATCTCTAAAATCCCCAGCAGCAAACACAACTTTGACGCAAAGTAAATCCTCAGATGCGTGTTTTCATGGAATTACAGTGAGTGAAACTGAAACCATCCTCAGAGACTACAATGACAAGAAATGTGTGTCCCTGTGACTGGTGACAAAGAAACATCAGGAAACACCTGACATTGATATCTCAATGATAATTGGCAAAACATAGAAGACTTGTTCTATTGAGTTTAATCCTCCTGACAACCCTGGGAAGTAGATTTCATATTCCCATTACTGTGTGAGGAAAGGAGAATCAGAGAGGTGTCTAGTTCCCAAATATTCTGGTACTAGTGTCAGGTTTAACTTACAACTCTTGGTCTTAGTCCAAACCCCTAGCTCTTCATTATTTGAAGTTGCTATTTTAAAAAATAACAAGAAATAAGTTAATGCATTGATTTCCTTTAAATGTATAATCTTCTATGTTCTTCAGAGTTTTTTTTTTAATGAAAAGAAAAGAAAGAAAATTAAATTGTGTTTATCCTTTTCCTGGTGAAACTGGCTCTGTTGAATGTTTTGCAAAAACACAAAAGAGGAAGTAATCCAATACCTGACCACAAAGTTGTGTTGCTGCAATATTTTTACTGAGGCAAAACAATGAACTGTGGCAATGCTTGTGAAGACAAGTTCTCTGCCCTTACCCACCCTTCTTTCCTCCCCCAGAGAGTCACTTTTTCATCTGAATGTCAGGCAGTTGCTTTGGAGATGTTGGTATTGTGTTCTGGTCCCGACCAAGAGAACAGACACTTAGGCCAGTTGCAAGTGACTAGTTAGAGCAGAGATTCTGACCTTGCACATTCCTGCATCCTGACACTTAATGTTTACCAAAAGCACCTGTTTGGTCTACTTGACTGCCCTGTTAAATGCCTCAAGATCAGGCATTTAGCTTATTTATCACTATGCTCCTTGAGCCTAGCATGGTACCTGGCATATTGCAGATGTTCAATAAATGCTTGTGGGAAGGAAATGGAAGTAGAATGATATTTCTTAGGTGCCACAGCTTGAATCAAAACAATAAAGAGCGATAGGGCAATAATAATTTTAGAATCTGCATAGAACCCTTATTTGAAGCTTAGTTATCCTCAAAGCATTTTTCAAATGCCACTTCCTCTATGCAGTCCTCCTTGATTTGCTGAGTCAGAGTAAGCACAGGAATATACGTGTTTCAAATGGATTAGTATCTAATCGAATATCAATGTCATTATTGTACTTGGTTGTTTCCATATCCATCTCCCCACCACTGCGAGTCAACTTAGAATTGGATATTTAGTTGTATTTTTCTTTACATTCTCTCAGACTGCATTGCCCAGTTTCTAAGACTTGGTACAATTTCAATAAAAGTTTGTTGAGAGATTAAACAAGCCAATGAATGATGAAAGAATGCATGCAGGCTGTCTGCCCTAAGGATGCCATCAAATTGTGGCCAGCTCCATTCTCAAGGAAAATAATGATCAAGAAGAGGATAAAAGTGTTCGCTACTTGGTTACTATTAATCTGTATACTTGCTAGGTTGTGTTGCTCACCCTCTCTTCCCCCAGTTTTTTTAAAAAGTATTTTATTTATTTATCTATTTATTTATTTATTTGAGCGAGAAAGAGAGAGAGCAAGAAAGAGAGAGTACAGGGTGAGGAGCAGAGGGGGAGGAAGAAGGAGGGAAAAGAATCTCAAGCTGATTCTGCACTGAGTGTGGAGCCCTACACGGGGCTCAATCTCAGGACTCTGAGATCATGACCTGAACTGAAACCAAGAGTAGGTCGCTTAATCCGCTGCAATCCCCAGCAACGTGTTTCTATGGTGTTGAGACCGCCTCTGAAAGTAGACACCTAAGGAATCCGGAACACGAATGTGATGTCAATCTCTCAGTACATTTGCCTCTTAATTGGCTTGCTTTTCTAGTTTTGCAAACCAGGAAAAATGTTCTTAGCTGTGTTGCATGGCTGTGAGTCGTAATTTGGAGTTACAGTCAGTAGAAGCTATTTGAAATGAATATTAGTTGCTTTGTTGTCCAGCTTCTGTTCTATTTCTTTCAAGAACCACACCCCAATTTTCTTTAAAGGACCCACTCATTCCCATCTCTTAGTCTGTGAAGTTTGGGCCAGTCTCTACTCCCACTTGCCTGATTGAGGATGAGTCCTTGATCCACATCTAGTCAGTCCAAATCACTCCTATGACCATCAGGTTTGGTTCACAGTGAGTACCTGATGTAGTTTAGGCCAATGAAAGAATGAGTTCTAGGACTTGTTTTTGTGTTCACCAAGATGTTGTGATGGAGATACCTGGGTGGCTCAGTGGTTGAGTGTCTGCCTTTGGCTCAGGGTATGATCCCGGCATCCTGGGATCGAATCTTGCATTGGGCTCCCTGCAAGGAGTCTGTTTCTCCTTCTGCTTATGTCTCTGTCTCTCTCTTTGTGTCTCTCATGAATAAATAAAAATCTTAAAAAAAAAAAAAAAGATGTGATGACAAGGCTGAAGCTGGATGTGGATCTTGAGAGTCAAGCCAACCCACAGGAAGCAGAATAAAAGATGTTATAATTTGATTCCTGAATCTAGCTGTCCCAGAAGGTAGACTTATCCCTTCTTGATTCCAGAGAAACAGAAATTGGGGTGCCTGGGTGGTTCAGTCACTGGGCTCAGGTCATGATCCCAGGGTCCTGGGATTAAGCCCATGTCGGGCTCCCTACTCAGCAGGAAGGCTGCTTCTCCTTCTCCCTTTGCCCCTCTCCACTGCTGATTTTTTCTCTAAAGACATTAATACTAAAAAAAGAAACAGAAATTCCCTTTATGCTTATACCGGTTTGCATAAGTTTTCTGTCACTTGAAACCAAACGAATTCTAGCATACCACAGTTCTGAAACTTCATGTACCTTAAGAGTCATTTAGGTTCGAACTCCAATAAAACAATATACAAAAAAAAGAAAAAAAAAAAAAAGGATGGCTTTTAAAGTGCAGATTGCTAATCTTCAAACCTAAGACACAGGTTAGAGCCCATGGGATTTGCATTTTAACAAAGAGCCCAGGTGAGTCTAATGCAAATGATTAGTGGAGCAATGTTCTGAAAATACTGATTAGCTAATAGAAGTGTTAACAGCAAACAACAACAAAAATCAGAGGAGGTCCAAGGTATCAACATAGAAGCTGAAAGTTAAAGAAAAGCTCATCCTTTGTTCTGGTATTGCAAAGGAGAAAATCCATTGCGAGTCAAGAATTGATTCCATATTCAGTGCTTTTGCGAGTAGGGAAGCTTTACCTTATTTCTCTTTATTATTTCTTCCTGTTTTAGGGAGTGTGATCGAATGAATGTCTCCATTTGTCTGAGACTGCTCAGGAATCCACTTGTTATTCTGGTATAATTATAACAGCACTTTTTTTTTTTTTACTTCCGTAAGTGTCCAGGCTTGGATGACAAATTCGTGGTCACTCCATTGTTTCAGGGCAATCTGCACAAAAAGAACTTCTTTATCATTCAGATCTCTTGCTGCACTTCTAAGCTTTTGTCGAATGAAATATATATATATGTATATATATATACATATATATATATTTCTATTTTATGACCTTCACTAGCAGAGACAATTATCTCAAAATCACTACTGCCAAGTCAATAATTCTTTAAAATCTCAGAAATCCAGATACCTTCTGAGTAGCATATGAACGTCCAGTAAAAGTAAATAATTTATAATGTCCAATCATCTTTAGAGTTGACTCATTCTAAGAAAGCAGCATATAAACCCATCTCATTCCCATCTCTTAGTCTATGAAGTTTGGGCCAGTCTCTACTCCCACTTGCCTGATTGAGGATGAGTCCTTGATCCACATCTAGTCAGTCTAAATCACTCCTATGACCATCAGGTTTGGTTCACAGTGAGTAGTAAGAAAAATCTCACAATGAGAATAACATTAGAAATGTGAGCAGGATGCTGTGTGGACGTATGGGAGAGACTGTATCTCTCCATTCTGTTCACACATGGCCAAGAGGTCCAACGGCGAGAAATTACTTCTGGAACAGCTATTGCTTCTGGTCCGTTGAAAAAGGGATAGAGTGACAGACAAGATAAGCAGGTTCGTTGGCAGAGGAAGGAAGTGAGGCTAGTGCCATTTTCAGAGTTTGAAGCACCTGGAAAAGAGAGTTTCCGCAGGTGTCTATTCCAACAGTTCAGGTCTCTATTCAACTAGTGTATCTAAATAACAATGGGGCACCTGGGTGGCTCAGTGGTTGAATGTCTGCCTTCAGCTCAGGTTGTGATCTCAGAGTCCTGGGATCGAGTCCTGCATGGGGCTCCCCGCAGGGCGCCTGCTTCTCGCTCTGCCTATGTCTCTGCCTCTCTCTCTGCCTTTGTGTCTCTCATGAATAAATAAATAAAATCTTTAAAAAAGGAAAATAAAACGACAACAACAAACTCTGAAGTGCTTTGATTTTCTTCTTTGATGCTGATTATAAAATTAGAGAAAATACACAAAAAATGGCTTTCTTGTGTTTCATATGTAACAAAGAATATGAGATATTTAGTAGTAACTTTTTTGTCCCTTAAAATAGGTATATAGAATTGTCAAATATTCCAGGAGATAGAATGGTTCCATATTTATATTTTTAATGTTGGAGGAATTTAGTTCAGTGATTTCTGCCTAAGGACCGTTGTTTCAAGATAATTTGCTCACTGCTTGTTTGGTTCCACTCAAACACAGCTGTAAGTTCTTTCTTTCTATATTTGGCGATGAAATGACTGATGGCTAACTCTAACCATCTGCATGAGGAGGAGTGTGTCGGGTGGGAGAGAGGGGAGGGGACATAGCAATGCATAGCTTCGCTGCATGGTTGGGGAGTCATCTCTAGACTTTTTGGTATCTTGTATCCCTGTCCCAATCCTGACCTTTAATTTTACATGGTCAAAGGAGGCAAAAATAGCCTATATGAATTTTCTTTGGTTTTACCAGACTTACTGCTCCCTTTTTGAGTTAACATTATGTAATACCCTCTCAACTTTTCTGAAATTAAATTCACAGGTGGCATAATCGAGCTGCATATATTTAAAAATTAATAAAATGACATAACAATAACCTAAGAACAAACTTTATGGACATAATTTATAGTTATGCATTTCAATACATAATAATATAATTATGTGTTTCAATACACAATACTGTGTTCAGCCATGACTCACAAAGAGACATAATAAAGTAGTCAAGTGCTTGCATCAAAATTTAGATTTACCTTGAATGTAACAGCAACAGGTGCAGAGTGATACAGCTGCAATCAGTGCCTCAACTATTATGAATAGTTTTGCCAATGGTGGCATGATTTAAAAAAAATGGGATAAACTCTAGGACATGTTTATAAAAAAGAACACTCTTCCCTCATATGACATGGTTGCTTCATTCCTGGAAAATTTGAGTGTGTATTAAAACCTTGCAAAATACTTTATGCCTTGGTGCAAAACTGAATTCTAGCCTTAGACAAGTATGAAAAGGGTTCTGACCTACATGAATGTTTAGAGGGACATTAAAAGTCATGCACGAGCTGAGGCAATTCTTCAAGATACACGACTGCATTGTGCTTCTTAGGATGTCTAGCAGTCCTCCTCTGTCCCACTAAATTGCAACAGCGCTCCACCCCAATCATGTGACAACTAAAAGTACACTCTCCTTCCCATTTCCAAAGTGTCCTTTGGTGGATGGTATTAAGTCCACTGAGAAGACTCCCCTGTACGATTCACAAGCCAGGAATCATTTAGGTAAGACTTCATTTCCACTTTTGTCTTTCAAGTTGTTTTATTGGAGGAGTCCCTTATTCAGTACCAATTAAAATGAGGGAGGGATCCCTGGGTGGCACAGTGGTTTAGTGCCTGCCTTTAGCCCAGGGCGCGATCCTGGAGACCTGGGATCGAGTCCCACGTCGGGCTCCTGGTGCATGGAGCCTGCTTCTCCCTCTGCCTGTGTCTCTGCCCACCCCCCCTCTCTGTGACTGTCATAAATAAATAAATAAATAATAAATAAAAAATTAAAATGAGGGAATCATATTTTCAGGATAGACTGATGAATTCTTAACAAACGGCAGAGGGTGGATCGAAACTATGTTATCCTTTATGTATCTATTTTATTTCAATTACAAGCAATGCCAAATTTTCACTGATGTTAACAATAGATGTCAATTTTTCCCTTACTTATGGCTTGTGGGTGAGCATGGGCTCTGCTAGGGTTCAGTTAGTTAGCTCTAGGCCAAAAGTCAGAAATTAGGTCCCTGGTACGGCCACTGCTGTTGGACATGATTTTCCTTATTTTGAACATCACTATATCACTAGCAGCTTCTCATACAGTCTTCAGGGACAGAGCGTAGTAAGTGTGGCTGAGAAGAGCACTTTTGCTGGAAGGGAGACAGGGAGTGGGAGCTTCTGACATTTTTATCTTATTTGGTGTGAGTTTGCCTCCAAGACGCATAAGGTGGGTGTATCAGTCAGTTTGTGTTAGGTTATGCTGTGTAACAAACAACCTCCAAACTCTCAGAAACTTAAAACAGTGAATATTTATTTTCCTCCTTATACTACATATCGGTTGTAGCTTAGCAGTGAGTTCTGGGCCTCAGCACAGTCCGTCCAGAATCTGGGTGACTAGAGCAGCCAGCATCTCAAATATTGCTTATCCCTGTGCCAGAGGCAGAAATTTGGCCGAATTGCCTTTTAGAACGACTAGCTGGCCAAAATTCACTTCCGATTTCATTTTATTAGCCAGACAAATCAAATGGCCACGCCTAATTCTCAAGGGAAAGTGTAGAAAGTATAGAAAGTGCAATCCTGTCGTGTGTCCAGAAGATCCAGGGCATGCACGGTGTGCTGCATCAATGACAACGTGACCGTAAGCTTTCCAAACATGGAAAGGGAGTTCAGATGCTGGGCACCCCCAAGACCAGACCAATGTCCACCAGAGACTGTCTTATTTCTATCTTTTCTATATATCGCCATGCTCAGTCTAGCTCAGCAGCTATTAGTAACAGAGTAAGTGCTGAATGAATGTCTCTGGCATAAAAGGGTATGAAAATAGTTGTTTAAATCACCAAATCTCACTATAATTAAAGCTTAAAGAGAGATACGTTGCTATTTTAACTCCCCACTGTAAAGCATGATAAATAGAAGTGTTATTTGTATGCAATGTTGCATTTAGAAAGCTTGAGATCCAGAGTGGTACATTGGAAAGAGGGAGGAAAAAAAAAAAAAAAAAGATTTTCATCGCAACATTGCTCTGAATGGCTTCACTCGATGGTTTCCCCCAGGGTGGGGACGCTTTGGGTTTCACATCGTCCTGTGCCTTGCACAGGGTTTGGCACAGGGTAAATATCGAGGAAAGCAGCTCTGCAATCCTCAGCTGGGGGGGTCTTGGGGAAGGCACCTCAATTTACCCACAGGTTCTTCAGCCGTACACAACACACATGCATGCTACCAATGCCTGCATTTTGTGTCGTTAGGACTCTCATACAGCGAGATTGTGCAAATGTGGTTGTCAGGTGCACTAACAGCGCAGCGTCCACGCAAGAGCTGGCTGTTTGCAGGCCATGGCAGTGACCCCTTGCTCTCCTCTACTTGTGCAATGGGGTGGATTTCTAAGCAAGAGTGTCGTGCATTTACAAAAGTTTGCCCAAGGCGCTGGGGTTGAGTTGGGGAAACCCGTCGCCTATCGCGTGGGCAGTAACCAGGCCCCTCAAAGGTCAAGCACTTCCCATCCCCTAAGCGGGCTCCCGGAGCGCGCTTTCTCGCCCTCGCTAATCACGGCCCCTCCCGCGAGCCGTCAGCCAACCGCGGCAAAAGCCCCGCCTCCCGGGGCGGCCGTCCAATCGGCTGCGCGGCCCGGGCCCAACCCTCGCGAGTCACGTGACGCGACCAGGCCCGCTTCCGGCGCGTCGCGGGCGGCTGACGTCGCTGGGCCCGGCGTCGCGTCAGGGCTGGCCGGCGGCTGCAGCGGCGGCGGCGGCGGAGGAGGAGGAGGCGGCGGCGGCGGCGATGGCAGCGGACACTGAGCGGGCTTGAGGGCTCGGACCTGCTACCTCCCGCGCGATCTCGGGCCCGACCCGGCGCTGCGGCCCCAGCTCGCTCCCCTCCTGCTTCCTCCCCGGCCGCTGCCTGGGCGGAGGCGGAGGCGGAGGCCCGGGCTGGCCGCCCTGCTCGTGCCCCGGCTCGGCCCCGGACGGCCCGGCTGCTGTGCGGAGAGGAGGCCGAGTCGGTAAGAGGCGGCGGCGGCGGCGGCGGGGCCTGGAGGCCGCCTGCATCCCGTCCGGCCGCCCGGGACGCCCCCGCGCCGGTGTCTCTCCGCGGCCCGCCGCCGGCTCGCGTCCCTCCCCTGAACTCGCCGGGGCCCTATTGTCTGGGCGCCGCCGCTCCCCGCCCCCCCTCCCGCCGGCGGCCGGACGGCTGTCAAACCGGGACGCTTCCCCGGCTCCGCGCCCCCGGCTGGGAGCCCCTCCCGCCCCTCCCGCCCCTCCCCGGGCCCCGCAGCCATCCTCTCTGACCTTTGGTTCACTTTCCCGCTGTCGCGTCGTCTTTGCTGATTTTTCTCTATCCTCCCAGTTGTCATCTCCTGCAACGTTAACCATCCAGGTGTCTCTCTCTCTTTCTTTCTTTCTTTCTTTTTTTTTTTAATTGCCATTCTCGTTTGCGTTCTCTTCTTGTTTATGTTCCTCCGTCTTGTGTCTGTCCGCTTTTCTCCCCCTGCTTCGAGTCTCCCCCCTCCCCGTCCCCCCTCCCCGTCCCCCCTCCCACCGCCACCAGACACCGGCTCTGCCTTCTCCTTAATTCAGATCCCTTTTCATTCCCCTCTCTCCGCTCAAGGAAAGGGAGATCGTGCCTCATCCCAAAGCATCCAACCGGGGAGTCGGTGTGTCTTCATCCCATTTCGATGGATGGGGTCGAGGTTCGATTGTAGAAAGTAGTGCAACTGGTAAACCACCTCTTCTTGGGAAGAGCAGTAGAAAAAGTGGGGTTAGGTTGCCACAGAAGTGTTTAAAGTACCTGCCTCCTGTGTTACACACTGACCAGACTCTAAACAAAAATATTCCTGCTTTTGTCCCTTTTACACCACATACCCTCTGGCCTAGCTTCCCATTAACCCTAATGTACTGATTTTTGTTCTTGCCATGACCAGAGGCCACTCTCCTCCCCGTCATGAGTATATAGGTTGGATTATTTATTTTGCGGCAAGTACTGGTGTTTTGTTTTGTTTTTTGTTTTTGTTTTTGTTTTTGTTTTTTACCCCTTACCTATTTAGATTCTTTCAAAGAGGAAAGGACAGTTGGGTTTTTATGTTTGCTGTTATGTTTTTGTCCCTTTTGAATGGTGGGCAAACTATGAAATGCTGTAGTTGTAACACTTTTCCTTTGTTTGTTTTTTTTTTTGTTTGTTTTGTTTCGTTTTTTGTTTTTGTTTTTTGATTTTGTTTTGGTTTTTTTTTGTTTTGCCTTGTTTTTTTACCCAGGGAGCGCATCGTCCTATTAGTAATTCTAAATATCAAAAAGGTTTTAGGGATCTCTCCCCCCCCCCACAGTTAACAGCAGGTTCACATGCCTGATTTCCGGGCTCTGTTTCTGATCGAGCCTGTCTCAAAGGGCATTCCTATTCCTCAAGTACTGATCAGTGACGACGGCTCCCCCCGGGGGTTCTGGTGTCCACTGGGGCTGAAAGGAGAGTAAAGAGTGCGCACCTCAATGACGTACAGAGCAATAGATTCTCAATTTGTAGTTTTTGTGTGTGTGTGTGTGTGTGTGTGTGTGTGTCTGAACATTACGACCACTTGTATTTGTCCGATGTGGGCACTATACTGAAATAGAGTAGAAATAAGTTCTCAGTTAAAAAAAAAAAAATCCAACATTGTTGCTCATTGAATGCAAAGTAGAAGGAAGAAATTTTTGTTGCAACTTTATGTGTTAAATTAAAATTATTGAATCATCTACCAAAGTGGGAAGTCAGAGGCAATGAAAACTCCTCCTCACGGAGGAGTGTGTCCTGCCCCTTCTTTATATGCTCTCTCGTGTCTTGTCCAGGGTGGTGTTCTATGAGGCACTCAGATGTTGGTTGAAAAACTTCATTAATTTGTCCTCTTAAGAATTTCAATAGTCATGTTCCAGAGCACTCAGGTGTCTTGACTTTTCAAAGACAGAAAACCATTTTCAGCTGGTGTGGAGAATTTTCTTGGTTTTCAAGTTAAAACGTAAAGCATTTTGGCTACTAGCAAGTTTTAGTGCCCATCTGTTTGTTCTTTTCAAGTAGTTCTTTATGTCCTTTTCCTTGATTCATGATTAAGATTGCCTGCAAAGTGTGTAGGACTTTACCTACAGATGTTGGTAATCATCATTCAAATTTCCTTAAAATTTGGCAGTTATTTTAACTTCTCATGCAATGCTTTTAAAGTTCTGTTTTATTCCCTATGCATTTTATGCATCAGAATCTAACTTTTTTTTTTTTTTTCCTCTTGAGGTAGTGAAAAGAAAATACTGAAGAATAGGATCTCAAGATGAGTAAAAAGCCCCCAAATCGTCCTGGAATCACTTTTGAGATTGGTGCTCGTTTGGAGGCACTGGACTACTTACAAAAATGGTATGGAGAATATGGAGCTGTTGGTGGAAAGCACGACGTTGGTAGCCTTAAACATGTTAGTCAGTTGCTATTCTTTCGACTGTGGCAGAAACCTTAGCGTATTCACATTTTGCATACACATGGACATTGTTTTTTTTAGTTTTCTTGCCCTTCAGCAGACTCTGTAGGTTTAGCATTTCAGAGCTATATTTAATCGGGATCATTTTTTAAGGTGTTTGAGAACTGAAAATAATTACCTAAGATATGAGGTATAGAGAGAGTGTCCACACTTTCTGTGTACTTAATGTAAGCTATGGTGGTGGTACGAGGGAGGGAATTAATTCAGATAACCAGCTTTCCAAGATTTGCGTAAAACTTATTATCGATCTGTTTTCTTGGCCTGTGTCAGAGGCGATCTTTCAAAACACAGAGGATGTTGATGGTTAGCACAGTCACTATTTAACATCCCATCTAAAAATAAAGTTTACCTCCTCTTTCTCCAGGGGGTAGTGAATTAAAGGCAGGTTGTTACTGTTCCATACTAAATGGGCAGTTCTTTCAGACCTTTTTTTATTTCTTCTGTTTTGGCCATGTGTGATGGGTTGTGAATTCAGGGTCCTGCTAGACCCTTAATAAACGGTGTAGGGATAAAACCACCACATGGGAATGAGAAAAGGAGAAACGACACGGAAGGGTCCCTAGGCCACAGTAGGGTTGACAGGGATTCCCTCTTCTAGGAAATGCTTTCCTCATTCCCCTTAGCTGCCATCTAGTTCTTGTCCCTGGGAGGAAGTTTCCTCTTGCTGCCATTCTCAGCTCCCTCCCTGAGAGGGGCATTTGAAAGTTCCTCTTTGATCCCTGGGGTTGTCTGGGCTCTCTTGAAGCCCATTTATTTTGATGAGGGATCTGGCAGCTTAGTGACTCTGGGACTTTGTCCACTAGACTTTTTGACATTTTCTCTTGCTACAACTCCCTTAAAAACACGGGTGGGCAAAAAAAAAAAAAAAAAAAAAACAAAAAAAACCACGGTGGGCATTTTGTAAATTTGCTCTTGATTGATTTGCATTAAGTCAACCTCCTGAGTTGGCAGTGGCAGGTAGAGAAATCTTGTTTAGTCATGACATTTGACTTTAGACTGGTCTGGGGATTTTGTCTCTCAGTATGTGATTTTAGAATTCTGCATCTGTCCCTGATCCCCAGGTTAATGGCCTCTGTCTTAGGCACTGCCCTGGGACATTTTGAAACTACAGTTTCACGTGGGAAGGCAATTATTTGGCCCCATGCCTGTAAGGTGCATCTCAGGGGGGAGTTCTTTTTAGGGGACTTATTGTTAAACTCATCAGATGGAGAGTGTACAAAGTACTTCTCAGGTGGGGCTTGGGACCAGACAGTAGCATCCCTCGTCATCATGAAGCTAAAAATTATTTCCAGACATGGTGGAGTGTTCATTGGGGGAGCACGCATTGGACATGCAACAAAAGATAGCAGTTTAGTTGATAATTGGCTATCTCTGGTCTCTGGTTCTCATTTGACCAAAAGAAGCTTTTTGCTCTGAAGGCACACTGTTAAATCTCCATGTGGTATGAGAAATGATACTTCCTTTGATGCTAATCTTAATTAACTTTTCAGGGTTTTTTTTTTTTTTTTTTTTTTTTATTACTGGTTTTTGAGTCACTTATTAAATCATATTAGTATATTTTCTTAGGCTTTCGAACTGACAAAGTTGTGATTGAAATAGCTCCCAGTGTTGGAAGAGCACAAGGTTTATTAGTTTCCTTAGAGATTTTCAGGGATATTAACATAATTTCGGAATTAGTAAGAAATTTGCTTCTAGTGGTGAAATATTTTCTCATTCAACAGCTGTTAAATTGATGATCCAGTAGTTAAAATAAAAAGATTATAAAAAACTACTTTAAAAATCAAGCCTAAATGTACTTTTAGAGTATTTGGAATTTGAAAGAGAAAGTAATTGTAGCTGAAAGCTTTTTCATTGTCTTATGCTTTGCACCAAGGAAATTTATAAGTGCTTAGGGTGATAACAGGCATGTGTACTCATTGATGAAGTTTAGCTTTTATTTTAGTGACCCTAGTAGTAATGGTCTCTTTTAAGTAAGTAAACATCAGCCAAAATAATCCCATGGTAATCACTGAAACTTATCATCAACTTGACTTTTTATGAGCTCATTTATATGAAGATTTTTAGCATTCTGCCACAGTTGGAATTCGGACTATCGTATATGCGTATTCTAGGTAGTTGAAGGAAATAACTTTTTTATCATGACTTTGTTTATTGTTGGTAGTCTTAAGAACTAGTTAGCCTTGGGCAATTCCTTTCATTTAGTATTAAAGTACTATAGGACAACTAATTAATTGCTTAAGATTTACCTTGTTTTATATGGGCACAAGAGAAGTTCTATGAGACACAGTACTCTTAACAGATTTTATTTTTAAATGAGATACTAAACTTTATTCTTCATATCATTACTAGTTAACGGCCATTCTGTATTTCATATAAATGCTGCAGATTTTTGCTTTATATCAGGTAAAAGTGTAGAAGGATGATTCAAGTGTTGAGAAAGAAAATTTTAATATTTTTGTAAGGAGTTAGTCACTGAAAATATACTGAAATGATTCCCCTTCCTCTTCCACCCTCCCTTCTTATTTTCTTTCCCATTCTCTTCTGTTGTGTCCCTTAAGAATGCTTAACCATTCACATTTATTCAGTACAATTGGAGAAGTATTGAGTTTTTATTTGACATAAATAATTTTTGAATGATTACAGGCATTGGACAGGAAGGGACAAACAGGAGAGCAGACGGTGCTTACTGTTTCTGCACACAAGACGATCCCAGTAAGCCATGTATCTGTTATGAAGGAAACATCATCACATATTGATATGTTACCTTTTTCAGAGAAGGGCAAAGGGAGAGTTGTGATAGTGGAGCACCCAAAATGTCAACCTGTCCTGTATGTAAAAAATGTTTCCTGTATAAAAAAGGAAAAGAGCTTTTATTGTGCCCTGGAAAGAAAGGGGTAAAGTCTAAATTACGTGGGCAGAAATAAACTGAAATTAAGCTTCCACTTTGAGGTTTGGGGTAGATTTAATAGGAAGGTGCAATCTGTTTTTCGTATGAAAAATACATTATTACTGCTTGAGCAAACCATATCACATATTTTTCAAAGTTCAGAAAGATACTTCATCTTTCAAAATACACTCTACATTTTTTTTTAGAGAAGTGATTTATTGCTTTTTGTTTTCAAAGTCACTTTAAAGCTACTACAGAAAACACATTGGTGGTTTGATTATTTACCAATAACTAATGAACGCAGGCCCTAAGAAACCACCAAGAGGCCGGTCATCTTCAGGTCCAATATGTAGTTTTTGGATTTCCTATACTGACTAAACCTAACTCCTGCTGAGAAGTGGAGGTTGCTTAATTTTTATTTTTTATTTACTTTTGGGGCAAGGGTTGCTTAGTTTTTAAAAATGTTGTAGTTTTACTTAAAACATAGTGTTTAGTTTCTTTCTCAACAGTCTTTAAAAGTCTTTTTAATGTTTACAGATAACGCAACCATCTTGGATCTTACCTCCATCATATTTTCTATCACACCCCTGACATTCGAATAGTGACATATCAGATTTATAATCTCTTGAATGCAGTAGCATCATAAGAATGAAAAAGGGATATAGGTTGTTGATACAGGAGTGTATTTGGGGAAGAGAAAGTTTAGAGTTGAAGTTCTATTGGAGATACTGTAAGGAGATTCTAAAGATAAAAGAGGTTCAAAGTTAGACTGTCACTTGCTGGTCCTGTAAATATGGGGAACCTCTCGATCTCAGTTAGGTTATTGGTAAAATGGAAGCACTGTTACTGGCTTTTACTTAGGGGGTTATTTTAAGGATCAAATAATGTACTTAAACTTCAGATTCTACAAAATACATAATTATAAAGCACTGAGGTAAATGCAAGAGAAGAGGGAGAGCTGAAAAAGAAATCTTTGAGGATCTGAACACTTTAAGTGTACAAGTTTTTAAACGTAGTTTTATTTATTTATTTTAAATATTTTATTTATTCATGAGAGACACACAGAGAGACGGGGAGAGGCAGAGACACAGACACAGGCAGAGGGAGAAGCAGGCTCCATGCAGGGAGCCTGATGTGGGACTCGATCCTGGGACTCCAGGATCATACCCTGGGCCAGGGGCAGGCGCTGAGCCACCCAGGGATCCCTTAAATGTAGTTTTAGTTTTAGTATTGACATGAGAATGGCCTGGAATGTAGTAGAAAATCATGTCGTTGCAGCTGGCTATAAACCATCTTTTTGAGGTGATAAAGTCTTTTTGTTTCTGCAGAGCTTCATAGTTTACAAAGTACTCTTGCAGATATCTTATCTAATCATTCTGAATACTGTTCAGTGAGAAAAGTGTTAAACTGGTTTGGACTACTGATTTAACTTCCATCTTTTGATTGAAAATAGTTACTCTATAGCAAGTGACCTAGTTATGAAAATAAAACAAATCTAGTAATATGCCCCAAATATTTGAAATACAGAGTTAATACATTCAGATGAGTTATGCTCTTCTGACCTTTTTGGGGGTTGAATATTTCTAATTCTCTTCTAGATCTAAAGGAAAGGAAAATGAAAAATAAAATGTAGAGATGTCTCCAAGTATCAGAGTTTGATAGAACAGTGTAAATTTGAATTGGCAAATGCTGTTTCCACACATGGGGAGTTTTTTGAATTATATGGAACATTTGCAAATGTGAGTTTTTAAAATGTTCATGAACAGAATTTTAATAGCGTGGGAAAAATTGAGGAAATTTGGATTGTAACAAATTCAAATGCTTTCTAATTTGTATTAAAGTACATATTTTCTGAATAAAAAGAGTTGCTTTTTTCTAACTGAATTTATTCAGAGGCAAACATTAATAGAAATAAGTTGTGTTATCTATATTTGGAGTAGAAGAGTGCTCCCAAAAAGTAGTTTGTGGATCGAATTTAAAAGCCAGATATTTTTAAATTACATTAGGTGAGTTTGAAATCTGTAGAAACCTTAAGTACTTTTAAAATAGGAAATATTTTGAATCAAAGATTCATGTTTATATATGAATAAAATCTTTATATGTTTGGCTTTCCTAACTGAATATTTGAAAAAGATTGATTCTTATTTTTGAGTCACTACCTGTCTTTGAAAGCCTAGTTTTAGCTATAGACTCAGAAAAATATACAATTGCATTTATATACCTAAAATATTGAATTATCTATTATGAGTGGTCATAGGAAACTTATCCATGGTCTCCATCCAGATTAAGGACTCTTCTAGTAGAGAATTTCAAATTGAAATCTATATGATGGGGGTTTTTTTTCTTTAATTCTGAGATTTTTACATTCAGAAAGTCACAGATTTTGAATTTTAAGATTTAAGTGAGCTCCGTTTAATCATCAAGCATCAGTGCACATTGTAGTTACTTAATTTTTAACATTTTTAACGAAAAAAAGCCCTATAAACTTTTAGTGGTAAAGGTCACTTTCTCCTTCCTCTCTCCTCAAAACACGTTGAAAACTAGATTAGAAGTGGGTCAGAGTACATGTATTTATTGTAAAACACGCCTGGTTGTTGTTCTTACTCTATTCTTCCTTCTGTTATATTCATTTTCTATAGAGCTCTTTCCTCTCTGCTCAGTTTTTGCTTATCCTAGTTTTCTTGGAAGACAACAGAAAAGGAATATTGGAAAAAGTACATTTAACTGGGAGTCAGAAGATGTAGGTTCTAGGTGCTGTTCTGCCATGAACTGTGTGACTTTGGAGAGTTACTCCTCTGCTTTAATGTCCTTGAAATGAGGGTGTGACATATTAGCTGATATTTCAGGTCCCTTGAATTAGAAACTCAGATCTACTTTCCATGTATTCAGGGATGATAGATTTTTTAATCTCACTTTTAGCTGGGTCATTAACACAGACTTGAGGCACAAGTAAGATACAAGTCATACATAGTTTCCTCAAAACTGCTGGTCACTAAAAAAAGAGAAAAATGAGTTGAAAAAGAGAAAGATGAATCTAGTTTGTAACAAAAATAATAGTTTTGAAGGTTGGAGTGTAGTGGTATTGGGCACGTTGTTACCCTTTCTCCAACCTGTTCTCCCACTCATTTAAATACTTTCATTGTTTAATTTTGAAATCACTTAGAATCATAACTATTGACTTAGAAAAGTATATTTAACCAGTAGGATGCTTTAACTCCCTAACTTTTCACGTGGATAACAATTCACTAATTGATTCTTTTACAAAGTTCATTGATGCTCTAGTTTTGAAAGTGATTCAGGTGAAGTCTGGAAGAGTGATTCTCAAACTTTAGCTTCCTCAGATTCACTGAAACATAGGTCACTGGGCCAACATCCCAAACTTCTGATTCAGTAGGTCTGAAGTGGGGCCCAGTAGTTTGCATTTCTAAAAAGTTTCCCAGTGATGCTGATGCTGCAGGGCTGGGGACCTCATAGGAGAACCACTGGTCTTGAGCGTATACAGAATTATTAACCCAAAGATAAAGTTTTTTAGTTGGATAGCAATGGAAATATCCAGAATGATTTTTGAATTTATATTCTGTTTTTTATTTATGTTAGTTGTAAGAAGTAAAATGTAAATACAGAGCAAAGTGATGCATGATTCAAACGAAACAACAACAAAAAAGAGTTTTTTGCTGTTTTTCAGTAAAATAGAGCATACCGACCTCTATGTACTTTGATGGGCTTCAGTTCTCTTGCTCTTCTGCTTTCTGAGATCACCACTATATGACTGGGTAGTTGGGATTTAGATCCTTTTTGCTAAGGGTGAGAGGAAGACTGTCCCTGGTTATAGTTAATTGTGGTTTGCCGTTGCGAGATTGCAACTTCTATAATGATTCAGATATGCAGGAAATATTCATTATGTTATTTGAATTTTATAAGAATTGAATTTTATAAGAATTGAATTGAATTGTATAAGAAGCCTGTCAAGTATGGGATGATCTTTACCAGTTTAGAAAGGACAGACCTAAGGTTTGGAGATATTTAGTGTTTTATTCCAGTTCATCTAGTCAGAAAAGTCATCTTATAGCCAGGTTCTTTTGACTCTAAGTGTGGGGGGATCTTGTTACCATAACTTTTTTTTTTTTTTATAAAAATTTTTATTTATTTATGATAGAGAGAGAGAGAAGCAGAGACATAGGCAGAGAGAGAAGCAGGCTCCATGCACTGGGAGCCCGACGTGGGACTCGATCCCGGGTCTCCAGGATCGCGCCCTGGGCCAAAGGCAGGCGCCAAACCACTGCGCCACCCAGGGATCCCCTTGTTACCATAACTTATTGCCTCATATGGACACCCTCAAGTCTGAGCCTCAGCTGCAGGGAGTAAATGGGCTCAGCATTCATAGGCTATCTTAATTCCTGACCTTCTTTAGTAATATGTATCTATCTAGTGTTTAGAAGGACCCTGAGAGTCCAGCTTGCCAATGTCATTCTTATTCCACTGAATTAGCTTTTGCAAGGCAGGTTAATTTCAGGTCTGTCTGTTCTAGAAACTCTTCCTTCTCAAGTTTACCTTTGAATCAAGCCTTCAAGCTGATGGTTTCTTAGCCTCTTTCAGAAATATGTAGTACTATAAAATCCAGGAACCTTGGGATTATTGTGCTGTGTGGTGTGTGTGTGTTCATATAATGGCAGGGATTGGACCAAAAGAGAAGATAGTTTTTTTTTTTTTTTTTTGCTTTTCTGACATTTGGTTGAAGGTCAGCCATCGTATGTATATCATATGCATCTAACTCTGTTCATGACCTCATTCCTGCTGAATATTATCACTGTATTGGGAGATTCTACACTTGACACATCAAAGTAGATGATGCTTTATTTTGTGATGGGGAGTTGATCAGAGCCATTAGTTGGGAAATAATTTATTTGTGATGATAATGAATTCTAATAAAAAGAATGTTTAATAATTCTAGTTTTGTTGAGTAGATAGAACTGGTATCTACAGATTCTGAAAAGTTTTTAATTTTGTTTTTAATTGATGTTTTAAGTGAAGGAGGGAGTATTGAGTTTTAAATATCAGTATTAAAATATTTTTAAAAGAAAAATTAACAATATTGAAAAGACAGTTTTACTGTTCTTCATAAGGGTCCCAGTTTTTAGTATTTTTAGATGTCTTTTTATTTTGAAGAACTACTAACTATCCTTATTGTCACCTCCCATAGATCATTAGCACGTAGAACTTTTCTTTTTATTACATTGGAAATTGATGTCAGTATTATGTTATTTCGCTAATTTCAATGAACTCAACTTTGAGAGAATTGTTGCAGGAATTTGAAGAAAATTTGGATATTTAATATTTGATGTGTCTTAAAACTCTATTTTTCCATTGCCAAAAAGCTAACCTCTTTTAATTAAAAATAAATCTGTTCCTAGTACATCATGGTTTGCTCAGGTACCAAAGTATAAGCTACTCACATGAAATGATTTTACTCCTAAAGATACCCAGCAAAGCTTTTTGAATTTTGGCAGGTTGGTAAAGAATGAACCCAAAGTTTTGGGGATCTCATGAGATGTGGTTACTATTCAGAAAATTTTGGCAAATGAGTTTTGACTTATGAGTTGAAAACTAAGCATAGGATTATATTTGTCAAACTAGATTAGTAAATATTTTTAAAGTTGCTTAGTGTTTTTCTTAGTCGAATTGCAAACCATACCTTAGATTCCTATCTTTTGGGGGTTGGGAGGGGCAAAGGGAGGAGATTGAGAATCTTAAGCAGTTTCCAGTCTCAGCATGGACCCCCATGTGGGGCTTGATCTCACAACTATGAGATCATAGCCTGAGCCAAAACTGAGTTGGATGCCTGACCAACTGAGCCACCTAGGTGCCCCTAGATTCTTAAGTTTTAAATTTATATTGTAAAAACTTTGCAACCTCTTAAAAGTTAAGCTACTTTCTTTTCTCAGACTCTTTAATTTTAATGCAATGTTTCATACTTAGGCATAGTTGAGATATAGTATGTTTTTTGTTTTGAGAAATTTTAATAATAAAACGAGCCTTTTTATGCATAGATGTTTATTTTGTGCTGTATAATAAAAGCTGTTTTCTGTACTCTTGGCCTAACAAAAACTGACTTCAGATATTTTGTATCAAAAGCCCTTATATAAAATTGAATTTGCAAGAAAAAAATAAACATAATCTGATTCTCATATTATTTTTGTTTTCAGTACCTCTTGGTAAGAGCACCCTATATGTGTGCAGTAAGTGTGATAGGAGCTAAATATAACTTGGCAAGATGCAGAATATATATTGAATGTAAGCATAGTCTTTAAGGACAGACACTCAACCTCAGTTCAGGGATCTGCTGCCTAAATACCTATTTTTACTTGAATAAATTACATAAGGGATCAGAGCCTCTGTGACCTCTCTTCAATAACCAGGAGCAGTAGTACCTAATTCAAAAAAGTTCTTTGAGGATTAAGCAAGACAATGCTTGTTAAAAGCTTATCGTGGCTTTGCCACATTGTAGGCTCTTAGTAAACATTAGCTTTAATTATAATAATAGCATGAATATTGGTTATTCTAAATAGAAAGGAGTCTACATGGGAGAAGAGTCACTGCAAATCCTTAAAACTTCGATCAACAGGCATATAAACATCTGTAACAACCTGTAGTAGTATAATAATTTTTTAAGTGCTAAATATTAAGAAACAGAAACTAAGTGGACCTCAACCTGCTGGAGTTTTGAATTTTGTGACAAAATTAAGTAACAAGGAGTTTGGTCCTGTTAGTCTGAACTAAATATATGAAGTCATAAACTTCTGGTACAAAACTGGTGGCATTTTTTTGGGTAGGTAGAGTAGTAAAGAAATTTTTTATAGTGGTGGGAGATGGTAATGAGTAGATAGGTGTAGGCACTGTGATTAGTTAGAATTGACTGAAAGAAGGTAGGCATGGCAGGAGATTGAGGTGCTAGGGAGGTAGATAGCAGTAGGAGTTTGAATCTGGGGGTCTGAAATGAAACCTTAATTTGAAATGTGGTGGCATCAAGGCTCTAAAGGAAAACATGTGACTAACTATGACCCTACCTGTTCTTTGCTGCAAAGGTGTGGACAGATAGGCAGCAGGGTGGTCTGGCAGCTTCTACTGAACATGTGTCTTGGGGGTGGACACCTCTGAAAAGAGGACAGTGGGGATGATGTGATGGGATGCTTAGAATTCAGTGTTGGAGAAGATGTGATTTTGACATATAAACTAGTCTCTGAATGTTCTGGAAAGTCTAGATTCTTGTATACTTCATTTTGGGATGTCAAGTTTGAATTAATCAAAAGAGTTTTGTTTTCAGTGTATTCTTCAAGTGTGAAATAAATTAACATGCAGTAACTAAAAGCACTTCCTCTAAAAATACTATAATAGTACTAGGTGACATTGTTCTTGGAGTTTAATCGGTGAGTTGAATGGGTGAGAGAATGCTTTTGAAAATTACAAAGTGTAATATAAATTTAAAATGCTTCCAGAAGCTAAAATTTAAAAGGTTGCATGCTGTAAGAATATTATGTTTGCTTTGGATTACATTTTACATTAATTTTTATTATTTAACACATAATCTTCTTTCTGACGATTATATGTGAGGGAGTTCTTAACTCTATATTTTTAGTTCTTCTAATGTATTTTAGTCATTTTTTATGACACTTATGTTAGAGGTCCTTGCTTATGAAGTCCTTATCCACAGAACCGTTTTGAGTTACTAATCCTAACTCCCTAAATTTCTCTAATGTTTAAATTATGTGTAAGTCAGGTTTCAAGTGTGTTTCACTTTTTAGTAATTAAAGACCTACTTATCTAGTAGAACATCTAATTTAGGTATTCTTTCTGTGTGCTACTGAAATTTATCTTGACTGTTTGAGCTATAACCTTGTATTATAATTGTGGTAACTTATTCGATTTTCTTTTTCTCCCCCCTCTGTCCTGAATTTGAGTTTACTGATTGGCATAATACTGTTACTTGTAGGTTTATTCCTACTTCAGTGTTTGGCACATAGTGAATTAGAGACTCATTGTTTACTGAGTTAAATGAAACAAATGAGAAACTGTTAATTTTTAAATTTATATAACTTACAAATTTTATCAATATAAACAAATGACTTATTTAAAATAATTTGAATAACTATTGGGGCAAGTTTTTAAAATACTTTGCCTTTTTGTAGGAGGGGGCGCGGACATCAAGGTGGCACAGTTGGTTAAGTTAGGGACTCTTGATTTCCATTCAGGTCATGATGTCAGGGTCATGAAATGGAGCCCCACATCAGGCTCCTCATTCAGCAGGGAGTCTGCTTCAGGATTCTCTTTTTTCCTCTGCCCACCCTCTTCCCCGCCGCCACTCCCGTGCATATGTGCTCATGCTCTCTCTCAAATAAATCTCAGAGTGGCATTTCTCAGAGTGAATCCTGTTGGTCTTTAGGACACTAATAATGTTGTCTGACCTTATTCAGTGGATTGCTACCCATCAGTGAGTAGTTCACAACTCTGTCCTGTAGCTTATTAAGTCCAGGAGATCCTAGGGCATAAGTGTATCAAGGAATTTCTCTTGTCATTTCCTCATGGTTGACTTTCTTTATCAATGCAGGTAAAACTGACTATATCAAATAGGATGGCAAATCAGAATGAGTTCAAATAATGTTTGTTTTACTGTTAATATATCGAATATAACTTTTTAAAATAGCTACCTGCCCATTATTTCTTTTTTCTTCGAACGTTAATGGAATACCTATAGTATGTGTTAATAGATAATCTTGCCTTTCAGAAAGATTTTTGTTTTTAATCATGGATCCCTTTGAAAATCTGATTAAAATACATTGAATATACTGCATCAGTTCCCTACAGTATGTCCTGGGGGTGTAGTCTCCTGATTTAGTGAGTGAATCGGGACTTGCCCATGTAAATTGATAACTGTAGGGAACTGATGCAGTATATTCAATGTGTAACAAACCTCTTTGGTTAGTATTTGGTTCTTTGATGGGTTGTGGATTTGATCTTGAATCCATACTCTGATGAACAGTCTTCTACAAGTGGAACCAGTAACAGTGTTAAAATGCTGGTATTCTCAGATGAGGCATTAAAGCATTATAAGAGTTCAGAGGAGATGAAAATAATTTTGGTTCTTGATAATGGGTTTGTTCTACTCAGTAATTATAGCCACAGTTTAACTTGACCATTATTGGACTTTGACCACACTAATTCAGAAAGGGTCCTGAGGAATGGATGGATTCCTGAGGAATGGAATCCAATGGATGGATTATGGTGGTAGAGTTGCATGTATGAAGATTCCATGAAATTCAGCAAAGATCATTGTAAAATCTTCTCAGTATTTCTGAATTCTATTTGTTTCCATTCGGCTCATAACCAGTTCTTAACTTTGCTTATTATACTTGCTAGGAATCAAATGTAAAAGACATTAGACCTAGGCAAACCTAGAACAATGAAGGCAATCCCTTGTTTTCCACACAAGTAAATATCAATTAAGCAATGCATGCATCTCAGACTGGGATTATAGTCGGAAAGGTCCATCGTGAACATTTTATGATATTTTGCAGTAACAGATTATAATGGTAAGAGAGCTCTGTATAGAATTCTGGCACTGGGGAATCACACTTCCATCTCTTTTGAACCCCTAAAGAAATGCCAAGCCAAATGCCAAGTATTTCTTTTTCTTCTTATCTTTCATTGTTTTAACTCTGAAACCACAGTCTCCCACTTCTGAGATCTTTTCCCATCATAAATATTGGAGACTCAGCCTAATCATTGTTCTTTAACAGTTTTCCGTGATTTAGCATTTTAAAAGATGACAAAACAAAAGCATCATCACAAAAAAAAAGCATCATCACTACATCTTCCAAATTCAATATGAAAAGTTTTATGTTCCATTCATATTCAATTATAATAAAACATAAATTGTGTATCAAAATAGTGTTGCTTTCAGTCAAGATAGAAGGCATTTGTGAATACGTTTGTTCACTATTTTTCATTCACTGTGTATCAAAGCATTATTTGGGACATTTGTTAGGACAGGAAAATCATTTCACTGTATAGGACTATATGTTAAGTTGCCATTTTGTGCAATCTTTGCACATGATAGCAAAGATTTTAATGTTAGGGTTTTTTTCCTGAGGCAAACCAAAGTACGGGGTTTCCTGTTGTTTGTACAGTGATGGGATGTTTCATCAGTTAGGTATCACAGAGCCCCTCACTTTGAACCTAGCTACTGAGTCCAGTCTGATGTCCCAGTATTCTCTTTTATTCACCCTACTGCTGATCATGTAGTCTAGCCAAAGGGACCGGTTTCCTTGAACTGCCCCTCCAGCCTTTGGTCAAGAGGTTCTTAAGGACAGAGACCTCATTATCTGAGTGATTGCCTAACCTTGGTTTTAAGTAAATGAACATTGACTAACTGGAAGTGTGTGCACTTTACTTTTTTTGTACCTTGTTTATTAAGTCTAAATCCTAGAAGACCAACGTAGATGACGACATCTACCAAAAACATTCAGTGAACTCCCCAATTTTCTCTCTTATTAATAGCATCTTATATGAAATTCTTGTATATACTTACCAGTTCACCATATATGATATAATTACTTTGATGTAGACCTGATCCCATTTCTGCTATAGGCTTTTGTGCCAGTTGGTTTTGGCTGTGAATACTCTACCATGTGTATTCTTGGACAGTCTTCATCTGTTACATGGGGACTGTGTTATCTATACCTTGGATGGTTACCAGGATCCAAAGAGACAAGGTATATAAGGAGCAGTTGACACTCGGTAAGGAAAGAACATAGAGTCTAACATACATGTGAATATTCTGATTCTTCTTTCTCCTTGTCAGACTCTCAGCTAAGTTCCTTGAAGGTAGGAGTTAATGATATTTCCTTTTTCTGTACCAACAGTGTCTTAATCTTATTAGATGCCCAAATACATATGAAATGAATGAACAGAAACTTAGTCGTTCTTGACAATGGTAATATTTATGGCACTTTTATTTAAGATTCAACATTTGATTAGTGGATATTGTAAGGATTAAAAGAGATAATCTTGGGTATTAGTGTTACTTTATTCTTGGCCTTCATCCAAAGTTTACCAATCAATCTCTTGATATTTATATAAAGAGTATATAACATGCTATAAATTATTCTGAAGCAGTTCCCCAAAATATAATTTTTAGTTTGGTGGTTAACATCAGGCATCCTGTCAGTGAACAGAGTTTGAAGTATTTTAGGAAACTATAAGTTACTTAAAAATGCAATCCAGATTTAAACGATTTGAACTTACTTGGATTCTGACTCTTTGCTGAATTCAGTCATGTTATGAAAATAAAGATGTGTTTAACTCTGTTACTGTGGACCATTCTCACTTTGAGGAATGTTTTAAATACGTGAGTTGTTTACATTTAGAATTTGAAGTAACCCAGAGAATAAACCTCTGATGTTTTGTTCAAAAATAAAAAGATAAACATGCAGAATTAGAAATTTATCCATTTTTTTATAATTGATAGAAAATCTCTTTGTAATGGTGAAGTGGCCAGTGAATGCTGGAAAATAAAGGGCATTGTTACTTCTAGGCGTCCCCCAGTGCTAGTGGCAGTTCTTATGTTTTAAAAACCAGAGGAGCAGAAACATACTGTCAGAGCATCATTGCAAAAGACAAGCGTTATAGTATTGATTCTTGGTGGGTGGGGTCTACCTTGTTCACCTTGGGGAGTATGTTAAGTCCCTTTATGCTTTTTCTTTAACAAAGTGTTTCTTCACACCTATTCCCCAAAGAAGACCAAGAGTAAGTTCTAACTTAAGGTTATAAGGTCAACAGCAGCCTTCTTAGTTCTGAAGAAATGTGCAGACTGTCTTTAACAAAACTTCTTGTTCGTTCTGAGCATTCCCTGAGTGGCCAGTGCATGTCAGCCATTGGGCTAGACGCTTGGGGGATACGAGAATGGACATGACTCTTAATCCTTGAAGCTCACAGGCCAAAGGGTAGCATCTAAAATCATGTCCCTCAGATATCTGCTATCACAAGAATTGTTAAAAGGTTTGTGATAAAAGGGTTACCTATTTCTTTTATTGTGGTAATAGTAAATGTTTTATCTCCAACAAAGAAAACAATATAACTTTTTATCCAGTATTTTCCCAAGCTATTTAACCACCAGACCTTTTTGTAGGTCATGAGTATTAAAGTAGCAAGGGCTATAAATACCTCATGGCACACAGTTTAGGAACCTGCACTGAGATGGTGGTTGTGCAGGTGGGTGTAGTCAGAGCAGCCAGGGCAGGGAGTGGGAATGTCTTTGCACATGGGATTACACATTAAGCCAAGCCTGGAATGAGGAATAGAGAAGGAAGGGAGGGAGACAGTTTGGGATTAGGTGGAAAGAACAGAGTGTACAATGCACAAATGTTTGACAGAGCTCAGTATTTTTGAGGACATCCCAAGTAGTTCAGTATCATACCAAAGTGGGGAAAGAAGCTACACCAGAGAAAGATTCAGGGCCCTTGAAATGGTTAAGAAGTCTTGAATAGCATGAATGATACATAAAGCCTGTAATAGTTCCTAAATTTCAAAGTTATGTAAGGTCTATTGTGCTTTATAGTGAAAGCCAGTTTTCTATAGGGAGAAGAAAAATTCCAGATTTATCAAAAACTAGGAAAAATACGAAACTTTTATGGCTGAATCATCTACCGTGTGCTGCTGTTGAGTGTTAACGGTTATTTAATGATACTTTCTAAAAATTTTTGAGTCATCTGTGAACATTTAATACAGTACATTAGAAATGAGGCAATTTTCCATGTTGAAAGTTCCAAGTTAACTAATTTCTAATTTCTTTTTAGAATTTATCATAGAAGCATCACACATAAAGACAGAACAATATTTGTTATTTTTATATTTTAGAATTTAAAGTTTAACCGAGCTTTTCCTACTATCATTGATACACATTATAAAATATTGGAAAGTATGGAGAAATAGGAAAAAAAAGTGGTTTTGTGCCATAAAGAGACACATGTACATGTTGGTATGTTTTGCTAGACAAATTTGTCTTACATACTTATAATTCTGAGCATAGTGCTGCTACTTTTTTACATTTTCCTATGTAAATTTTTTGTAAATACCACATTTAAAGACTATATCATTCAGTGGATATACCATTGTTTGTATAGCTAGACAGTCTTCAGTTTTTCTAATTATATTTTTAGATGGTTTCTATTTTCTTTGTTATTATAAATATTTTGTATATATAGTTCCAGAATTATAACGATTGAGTTAAAAAATAGGAATATGTTTAGGGCTCATGAAACCTGTTCTCAATTTACTTACCAAAACAGTGCAAGTAATTTATATTTCCACTGGGAGTGTATTGAAGTATTTTACTGGGTATTAAGATCAATCATTTGGGGATCCCTGGGTGGCTCAGCGGTTTAGTGCTTGCCTTCGGCCCAGGGTGTGATGCTGGAGTCCCAGGATCGAGTCCCACATCAAGTTTCCTGCATGGAGCCTGCTTCTCCGTCTGCCTGTGTGTCTGCCTCTGTCTCTCTCTCTCTCTCTCACTATCATGAATAAATAAATAAAATCTTTATAAAAAATCATGAAAAAATAATAAGACAAATTTCGTTAGTTCAGTAGTTTAAAAATACCTATATTTTATGGTTTTAATGGGAAGCAATATTTCAGTTAAATTATTCTTTTTAATACTTTGTGTAAACAAACATAAGAATTTTCTCCTTATATGAAGCTTCTTTTTATTTTGGAGGTATCCATCACGAATTGAAAAAATCGACTATGAGGAGGGCAAGATGTTGGTCCATTTTGAGCGTTGGAGTCATCGTTATGATGAATGGATTTACTGGGATAGCAATAGGTTGCGACCCTTGGAGAGACCTGCGTTAAGAAAAGAAGGGCTAAAAGATGAGGAAGATTTCTTTGTAAGTAGCAAGCTTTTTCCATTTGCTAACTATGTAATGATATATTTCAAAAGGAATTCTGTTAAATATTACAAAACTTTATAAAGGAAATGCTTATTTATTATACATGGTATTGATCTTAAAAGTTGTTTAAAATAGGATTTCAAAGCTGGAGAAGAAGTTCTGGCTCGCTGGACAGATTGTCGCTATTACCCTGCCAAGATTGAAGCAATTAACAAAGAAGGTATGTATTTGAAGTGATCTTAGGTTACTTCAAAGTGATCTGGGAAAATTTAACTGTGTTTCTAATTTTAATGTGTGTAATTGTTACATATGGTCATATAGTTGTTATTTCTTGTTTCAGACTTAATGAATTTCCTGCTAATCTTAATTTTTAGGAGTGTTTCATTTGTTACATGTTATATAGAATAACATGATACGTGATCTACTTACTGCCTAAATAAATGTTTAAATTAGGAGAGGGAAAGAGTTGGCTAAAACTGTGCAGCTTTTGGTTCACAGGCTTACATTATAAGCATTTTATTTCTTCTCTGTTTCCACTTTGTTGGCTAAGTTATCTTTATGAGCAACTCAACCAGAGTGTGAGGGAAGGTTAAAGATACAGGGAAATTCAAATCAGTTCAACTTGAAAGTAAAATATAGTACAGTGTTTTCTGAGGAAAGAGTGTGAAAATTTGTCAATTTGAGGATTTCCTTTATTGCATCTTTTCCTAGCCCATTTCCTTAATTTCTGAGAATTAAGTTTACTTTAAAAAAAAATTATTCATGAGAGACACACAGAAAGAGGCAGAGACGTAGGCAGAGGGAGAAGCAGGCTCCCTTTGGGGAGCCTGATGTCGGACAGGATCCCAGGACCCCAGGATCACACCCTGAACTGAAGGCAGATGCTCAACCACTGAGCCACCCAGTCGTCCTGAGAGTTAAGTTTCCTAATAGCCTTTATGGTATCTAATATTAATATTGAGCAAAAATTACTGAACTGATCAGAAATGTTGAAAATAACACAGAAATCAGGTACATTAGTGTGGCTGAAGATGAATACATCTGTTGGGCAGGTAATGTATTAAAAAAAAGCCAGAACTTATAGACTAATTTGGAAAGGCATGAAAGTTAATATTTAAATTAGTATTGGAAATATACTTAAATATTTTTTAAAAAATTTATTTAAAATCTCACTTTAAAAAGTTATAAAATATTTGTAAGTATGTTTTTCAAGTCAATAATAACATTAGTTTTCTATAACAATTATTTCCTAAACTTCACCACTCATCTTTTTTTACTGAAGAGACACATTGAGTGGCAGCTTCTTTGCAAAAAGAGACATTTAATCTAAGTAAGGGGATGCTTTAAACCTGAAAGACAAGTCAGCTAGATAAGGAATGAAAAGCTTTTCTGACAGAAGAAACGGTATGTTGTAAAAGAACAGAAGAGAGGCCTGCCACCTTTTAGGAACTGTGAGACTTTGGTGTGACTGGAGTGAGGGAGTCCTTTAAAGGGGGAGAGAAAAGGGCCTGTGTGTGGAATGTCTTACAATCTTGCTATAGAATTTCAATTTTATTTGGAGGTGATGGGAAGGAACTGTGGAAGGGATTTAAGCTGAGGACATTTAGAGTAACAAATGTGGGGAAAAAATGGGAGGTAAGAGGAGATAAAAGAGGAAAACATTTAAAAAGAGATATTTTAAAGAGTGTTAGGTGTGGGAAAGCAAATCCTTGGTGTCTAGCTAGAAATATGATATAACTTTACAAAGGCCTATTCTGACTTACTGTTTTAAGGAATTGAAATAACAAACATGATTTTACTACCTCTCATCACCTTACTCTAGGAGGAGTTGAGGGGCATCTTCATTGTTAGGTTGGCAGGTCACTTTTCCTTGTCTCATATGGCCTTTGTCTCCCTGTGCACTTACACTTCCTGAGAGCCCATAGTCCTGTGTCTTACATACACGTATTCCCCAGGTTTCTAGTCCAGAGCCTCGTGTATAAGCAGTCAGTTACAGTTTGTGGAAGGAATGGAGGAGGTAACGAATCAATTCTGTTGGGTAGTAAATGGATCCAGTCAAAATAAAAGAAAATGAAACACAATTAAATGACATTTTATCTTAATTAAGAGCAGTTCCTTTAAGTGTGGAGAGCTTTGAGACCTTACTTCCATGCTTAAAGCTTCTTGGAAGTATACCATATACAAATCCATGTGTACATAACACGCAGTGCACTCGGAAGCAAAGCCCCTATGTTTTATCCTCTCCTGTTTGTCCATGGGCATAGAATACAGAAAATTAAGCTTATATTAGTGGAAGAGTGAAGACACTTACTGCAGTCTCTGCCATTGCAAGAGGAGTTCAAGTGGGCCCTTAGTGAAATATTGGCAGTTGTAATTTTTTAAAAAAAATCTCCATTGGCTGTTTTTTTTTTTTAAATTTCTGTATGCCCCACATGGTAGATGAGCCTGCCCACCATGACCATGCCCCCAAAGAAAAACAAGGGAAGGGAAGCCTTCAAGAGGCACTGTAAAAGCTAAACAAAACTAATGAAAACAATGTTTGAAATATATCTTAGAGAAGTTGAAGAGGAGGGACAAATCTGTAAACAGGGAACAGAGAAGTGTTCATATTCTGGGTGGGATTTAAAGAGGTGATCTTGAAGAGTAGGTTGGAGGGAGGAAAGGAGAAAGGCATCACAAGAGCAGAAACAGTGTGATATCACTAGTGAGGAGGGATGAATGCCCAGTTGGTGTGGAGCCTGCCCTCTTCTGGAAGGCCATTACTGAAGAAGGAAGAGGACAGTTGCAGTAGTGATGGTAGTGTAAAGTGTATGTATGGTTTGATATTCTCAAAATTTTCCCAGTGGCTTTATATCCTTGCTCCTCAACTAATCATTTTTTCCCCTCAGTAACCTGGGTCTAGATCTTTATATCTGCAATATTGTGAATTACACTAATTATAGAAAATACAAAATCGAGTGATCAAATTACAAAATTAAGGAAAATCTTTGTACATGTATGTCTGGCTTTGGTGCCAACTTCAAAGCCAATCATAAAAATTATCACACCTTATTGTTTTTACTTCTTTTGTAAAGGTCATGTATCTGTTTACTTAAAGCGGCTCTCAGCCCTCATTTGTACCAGAAATGATAGAAAAATACTGAAATTTCTTAAGTATAAGATCTACACAATTTATATGTTTTGTTGACTTAATAGCATGGCCTCTGTAACAAAAAGCAAATATACTTTGAGATTGTCGTGCAAACAGGGTCTTGAGCCCTAAAAGCAGAACTGAGTGAGTGGGAAAGGCATGGGGATATGGGGGTGTGGATATAGCTGTGCTGTTGCTTAGTGGACTGCTATGGATGGAGCCTTCGGCCTCCTGGCAGTTCATTGTTCTCATCTGTGCAGAACAATTTCATGTACATGGTCTGTAAGTTATTTTCTAGCTTAGAAGCCTGTGGATCTGATTCTTTCTCACTTGCTAGTTCATTAATACTGTGAATGGAATAATCTTTCCTTGAGCAAGTGATTTTTTTTTTTTTGTCCCTCTATCAGTTCTTTCTCTCTAAAAAGAAACTTCCAAAGAAGGAAGGATAATTCTTATAGAAATAATACTTATGTTTGGAAGTAATGGTTTTATTAGAGGGAAAGAGAAAGTACACCTTAACCAAATAAACTTTAACCAACTTGATCAAGTTCTTAACGGGTGTGTGTTTGCAGTTACTGCAGTCACAGTGTATTTACTTCTGTCAGGGTGTGACTTGTTAGATTTCAAGTGTTGCTGTAAGATTCAGTTGTATTTTCTAATGATTCTGACTTGCTCCTGTTTCAGGGACATTCACAGTTCAGTTTTATGATGGAGTAATTCGTTGTTTAAAAAGAATGCACATTAAGGCCATGCCCGAGGATGCTAAGGGGCAGGTAAGAGTGTTCAACATTCCTAGCTACCCAAAGGGATGTCTTCTTGAATGGTGACCAATCAAGAAAGAAAAAAAAAAAAAAAAAAGAAGAAGAAAGAAAGAAAAAGAAAAAAAAATACATATATTTTAAAGTGAACTAATTGTAGGATTATGTGCTGATAGCCCCAAATAGCAGCAAGAAAAAGAAGCTTAGAATGTAAGATAAATTATACACTTGATTTTTGCTTCTTTGGCTTTAGACCTGCTAAAGTTATAGGTCACTAGTTTCTGTTCCAGGTGAAATCCCAGCATCCACTAAGCTGGTGTTGTCCTATCGACCCAGCTGGATCGTGTAACCAGTCTATGGGAAGTGAGGTAAGTGCCTTTTTTTAATTTCATTTTGTTTTTCCTGGTATATATTATCATTTAGAAAGTTAATTTTTAATATAAAATTTTATATTGAGTTTCTTATCTTCTTCTTTCCTTTTATAAATCATAGTCATTAATCTTCTTTTAAAAGGCGCTTACCTGACACTCTGTAGGCTGCTTCAGGTAGGACTCTCTGAGTCATAGGACGTAAGCAGTCTATTACATGCTTTGTCACTGCTCAAAGCAAGAATGAACGGTAAGCATTTAAAGGAGAATCTGGGATGAAGTTAAAACCATGATTTCATTGATTGAATATGTTTCCTGAAAGACTGGAAAGAAAAGGTGCCAATAGAAATTTAAAATATTTTCTTTTATGTTCTGCTGTTATTTGGGATTTTCAGCACCTGGACCTACAATTAATTTTAAGAATTGAAAGTAATCTATAAAAATGTCTAATATGGAAATATGCTACATACTTGTTCTATACTGTGCAGTGAAAAGTATCATTCTGAAATGTGTTGAAGTTATCTGGTCAATTGCAGCCAAATGTGTACATTTAGTAATCTAGAAATGTAGATCACCGCGTTAAAAAAAATGATTCTTGATACCTTCTGAGAAGTGTGATTGTTTTAAATCACCTGGTTTTCAAAAATTTAGTTTTGTGGTGATCAGATAGCAGAATTTTTCCCCAGTTAATATAGAAATGCAATTTAAAATGGAAATGCTTTTGATCAGGAAATTGCTTTGTGTTTTCCTGCTTGTACATATAAATAAAATGTTCCTTTAAGCATTCAATGGTGTGATTTCTTGGTTACTGCATAGAAATATAGATTAAGACATTGGAAACTTAGTTTAATATATACCTGTCTAATTAAACAAAATTCTCAAAATTTTTTTTTCTTTAAGGCTATAATTGTTATTCTGGCTATTCAGCTGTTTGTGAGATGGCACTAACCCTAAAACTTCAATTTTTCTCCAAAGTGAGACACTGAGCCAATTTGGTCTGTGGTAAAATTACAAGTAATAAAAATTAATTTATGGGATGTATTTGGTGTTTACTTTGAGTAAATAGTTACATTATGATGTATGTTAACATTAAAATCAATGCCAAAATATAAACCTTTGAAAATATGAGTAATACTATATTTCTTTCTTTCTTTCTTTCTTTTTTTTTTTTTTTTATGAGAGAAGGTGCAAGAGTGCACACAGGTGGGATGGGGTGGCGGTGAGAGAGAATCTTAAGCAGACTTCACACATAGCATGAACCCTATGCAGGGCTCAATCTCATGACCCTGAGATCATGACCTGAGCTGAAATCAAGAGTCAGAACCGTAAACTACTGAGCCACCCAAGTGCCCTGAGTGACACTATTTCTTTTAATTTATATTTTTCTTCATAACTTTTAATTACAAGCACACTAAAATATCTGTAGAATTGTTTTTTTTTTTATAAAATGGTTTCATTTTATGTGTTTTTTTTTTTTCCCCAAAAAGTTTTTGACTTGTTTTCATGTAGGAAATATACTAAGTCAGGTGTTGCGTGGGCAGTGCTAAGAGAATCCAACTTTGCATGTATCTTAAAAATTTCGAGTACTTTGAGAATTCCTTTGTAAAGATATACGGTAAATTTCTTTTACTAAATTAGCAAAGGATAAATAGATGCAGTATGGAAATATATTCTTCTCTAAACTTTCCGTGGCTTTTTCTATCCTATTTTTTCTTTTTGCAAGTGTGCTGATGTAAAACTCACCAGTGTTAAAGATTTGCTCTTAAGGTCCTTTACTATTTATAAAACTTTTTTTGCATACATTATTTAATTGGGTTCTCCTAGCAGAACCTTTGACATGGCTGTGACTGATAGTTCTATTTCACAGTTGAGGAATTCAGAACTTAGAGAATTGAATGACTGGCTTAAAATTTCACATAACCATAATGCATAGAATGACTCTAAAGTCAATCTGATTTCCAACATGTTCTTTATTGTGTACTGCTCTGTTGTCTACAGGAGCTTTGAAGCACATCATTTAGCTCTAATTCATGGAAGGATCACACCAGCTATTTTTAATAGTGAATCTTACCTGTTTAAAAATAGAAGGGCAAAATAATGGGAGAATTTTTTAATGACACAACTGCAGTGGTTCCATGATTAACAAGTCCTATGATAAGGAACTTTAAAGAAATATCTAATTGCAGTTTTAAGAACTACAACATGAATCTCTCCCAGTTTTCTGTTCATTGGAGAGAGAAAAGAGCCAGGGATGGAATTTACCCCTGGCATTTTTCAGCATTTCTCTAACAACTTAAAAATTTCCCCACAATGTGGAACACAGAATTAAGCACTCTGCTCTTCATAAGACCATGTACAGGTATGACCTCTGCTGAATTTGGCACTTTGCTAGTCGGGCTGTACTTTAGTTTCTCGGTCTGCTTTGTTCATTACTCTCTGTTTCATCTGTGGTGCTACTTTTTCTCTAATACTTAATGTCAGTCTCAAAGCTCATCTTAGCCATACGCCTCTGGCTTACTCAGATGCTCCTGCATCTTCTGTCCGTTCACGTACACTGACTGCCATGGCTTTGTCCCGTGGACTTCCTCTTCCTTCTGCTGTCAGTTAACTCCTTTCTTGACTCCTTTCCTTCTGCCCTTTGCCTCGAAGATTCCTGCTGCAGGGCTCACCTCATCTGTCACGCTCCTTGAAGCCGTCCATTAGCATTTCTCTTAAGGTTAATCTTTTATTTTGTTTTCTTCCGTGGCATTTTGTTTATTCCTCCACTGTCTATCCTATCACACTGTCTAATAGTTAATTTTATTTACTTTTCAGTTCCTTATAGGTAGTACCAAAAAACCTGGCTCTAAGTAAACCTGGGATTGGATAAACTTGGTTTATCTGGTTTGTTTTGTTTTTGTTTTTCTTTTTACAAACTAGAGACATAAATCTGTATTTCACGACTATGTCTTAGTTCACTTTCTGATTAGACATATATGGGGGACACAGTTTAAATACTGAGAAAGCTAGATGCTGGTCATCTTCCAGGCAGGAGCAAAGATGTGATCACTCCAGGGCCTATACATTTTGGGTCCTTTCAGGCAGCATCTTTTATAAAATGTCTCATGAATTCTTAGCATGCTTCTTGGCACACATAGCAAGATATTCAATAGAAAATTGGTGAATGAATGTGTGAGGTGCAGTCACATGATAGTTTTAGTTCATTTCAATCATAGGGAAGAGAAAGAGACATAGATTTTGTTTGTTGGCTTATTTTTAATGGCTTATTCACATATATTTTCAAGACTGAGCAGTCATTAATGTAACCTGTAAAGTAACTGCATTTGATGTTGTCAAGTATTCTTTAGTTACGTGGATTAAGAATTTAATGTGTTACCCATTTTGGTTGAATTTGAGTTGGTCTCTCTGAAGCTTAGTGGCCTCAGTGGAAGATTAACTGTAGAGGTGTCACAAACAGTTTTTTTTAAAAAATCATTTTGATTGTGAAAATTTAAATGTTAACGCCACTTTTTTTTACATCTTTTCATATTTTTTATAATAAGTGTTTTTAATTAGAAATAAAATGGTAATAGAAAAAATTATTTAGCAACAAACTGAAAATGTGAACACAAGAAGGGTAAATATTCACATCTCAGAAGAGTGGCAATCAGCGCAAATCCCCGGAAGTTGAAGAGGGAGGGAAATTAATTAATCTGGAGCCTGTCAACATGTACTTCACCTTGGTCAAATCAAGTGGCTCTTTTTCTTTCGCTAGTAGTATTAAGCTGTTGTGATAAATTGGTGTCCAAACTTTCAAAGCTTTAAAAATTAATAAAATCATATCTTGAATTTTATGAAGTTGACCATACTGTGAGTGGTACATTCTTCCTAACGAGGAATAGTAATTTGTTCAGTGGGAGTACATTTCTTTTAATCTTTATAGGATTGCAACAAAAGCACTTTTCTCTAACTTCTTTTAAGGTTGGTTGTATTCAGAAAAGAAATGCAATTTGCCATTTGAATTTCAAGTACTAAGACAACGTCATGAAGTGTTCTGTATTTGTTTAAAGGGTTTCCTCTATTATTTTAGATTTTATTTCAGTGAAAGTAGATCAAAGGAATATTTGTTACTAAATATTTTCCAATTTTATGTAAGGTTATACAATCCAACTAACCCATTAGATCATTAAATTTGATAATTACCATGTGGATGATTTATCTTGTAAATAGAATTAATTCAACTTTTATATTTGTCTGCGTGCGAGAGTAGCTTTGAAAATGTGAGATGTTTTTATTCATTAGTGTAATTAAATTTTGATTAATTTTTAATACTTCACGTTTTGTGTTTTTCCTTTGGAGGATTGGATAGCTTTAGTCAAAGCAGCTGCTGCAGCTGCAGCCAAGAATAAAACAGGGAACAAGCCTCGCACCAGCGCCAACAGCAATAAAGAGAAAGAGAAAGATGAGAGGAAATGGTTTAAAGTACCTTCAAAGAAGGAAGAGACTTCAACTTCTATAGCTTCTGCAGAAGTTGAGAAGAAGGAAGATCTGCCCACATCTAGTGAAACATTTGGTACAAAATATGTTCTTATGTTCATTCCTTGTGGCAGGGTAAACTCACTTAGAGAGTAAGCCAGACCCCTTAGCTACCTATTTGAGGGTATGGTTGAATGATTGGGCTCTTCCCTAGCATGAATGGTTAACTTCTGTAGCATCTTAACACGGCTGAAGATTACCGGTCTAATATGGGTACTGGATAATGGGTGACTTCAGTATTCATGAATAGAAAGGAGTTCAGATTTTGACTTTTAAATTCGTGTTTAGTAAACTTTGGGTTTTTTGTTTTGTGTTTTTTTTCTTTAACTTTTTAAGTGCTTCTGCATGTATTTTAATATATAATATGGAAAAAGCAGTGAGTCATTTTCTTTCTGCTTTTCTTTCCTAAAGAAATAACTGCTTAGTAGTTTTTCATTTCTAATATACCAGTCTGGAGAAATTTGTGTTTTTTAAAGTTCTATGTCAAGCACTAGGTTAAAAAAATTAAATGCAAAGCAGTTTTACTATTTTGCTATTTTAAAAAAAAAATGTGTTTTAACTTTGGATTCTAGATAAACTCTCATATATGTATTCTATTAAAAGTAGGACTTCATGTAGAGAACGTTCCAAAGATGGTCTTTCCACAGCCAGAGAGCACATTATCAAACAAGAGGAAAAATAATCAAGGCAACTCATTTCAGGCAAAGAGAGCTCGACTTAACAAGATTACTGGTAAACTACAATGATTCTTTTGGTGGTGGGGGCTGGAGGGTTTGGTTAGAGTAGTCTGTTTTTAATAAAATAAAATGTATCTTGTGTTTTAGTGTAACAAGCTGGTTAACAAGAAAGTTACTTTATGATTCTTTAAGGTCAGCATCCTCCAACAATGTCAGCTTTTTCTCTTGTGAAATGTGAAAACTATCATGTTTTCTACCTACCTCACAGGGATGTTGTGAGGATTGATAGGATCAAATGTGATAAAATTCCATAGTTTTAACATCACCTTGGTGGTAGGAGTAGTTTCTGTAAACATTGAATTATTTGCTTTTGTCAACTTGTGGTGACATAATCTCTGAGGTTCTAAATATTATTATACAAACATTCTGACTCTTGCCCAGTCTCATTAAAGATGGTAGCAACTAGGGGTGCCTGGCCGGCCTAGTCCATGGAGTATGCAATTCTTGATATCAGGGTTGTGGGTTCAAGCCCCACATTGGGTGTAGAGATTACTTAAAAAAATAAAACCTTAAAAAAAAAAGATACTAGCAAATATGGTTGGAAAGATGAATGCTGAATTAAATTCAGTTCTTGAATTTGTTATTCCTAAGTAAAAGTACTTCTATAAGTTTCTTATATTTCTTATCTTCAGGTAGGTCCTTAGAATTTCATCTTACTTTTCTGTGCTTTGTTGTAATTTAGGAAGTAGAGTGTTAGGATGATGAAAACTCTGGAAATCCTAGCCTGGTTAGTGTTCACAGGAGAAGAGATTCAAGTATCTGAAGGAGGGCCAGTCATACTAGGCCCCATCACTTCCAAGGCCTGTTCAGCCTAAGGATTCTAGTCTTTCAAAAAATTGTAAACATATTTAATTTTTCTGAGTATGTGTTAAAGGGGAGTTAAAATACTTTTAAGTATTTAGTCATATGTTCTTAATTTAAGGACAAAGTGGTTTTTAGTGTCATTGGCCTAATAAAGTTATATAAACCTTTGTTGGTATTCTTTTAAATAATATGAAGAAGCTTGGTTTCGTTGTCAGATCAAAGAATAAATGTAAATTAGGCATGTTGACCATGTTGTGAAGAATAGAAGCCCTTTGAAAAATGACTCTGCAGCAGAGGGTTCTTTAGAGCCATTGTTCATCTAACGTTCATCTTAAGTGATTATAATTGATTTCAACAGGTGAGAATATTTAGTCTTTCCATTCATTGATAGTATTTTTGTGCCTTTTTCTGATAAAGGATATTTTTGGCCCCAGGAAGGGAAATATTTCAAATGAATTCATCCATTCCACCTTTTCCTTAGAAACTGTTAGCTTTGGAGAAAGTAAAAATGTTATCCAGGTGATTGTTACAATGGCAGCTTGAGACTTCCGTTTGGCCCTAGCAGAATGGAAACTAGGGTTGCATACAGTGGCAGAAGAGGAAGAGCACTTCCAACTCCTGTGAGACCAAGACTGAAAGAGCACTACTGGAGGGGCCGAGACAAAGGGAGATCGACTTGACCCTGAAGCATGTGACTGCCAGCTTACTTACCAGCCTCCAGGGTTTTCCTGTAGTCTGGATAACCTGTGTTTAGTTTCAGGCAGTCTATTCTCACAGATGCCTTACCGAGAAGTTGAAGCCCAACGTTTAAAGAAATAAAAGAAGAAAAAACAGCTTAGTGCACAACAATGTATTATTTACATATGGCCTTGAAAAGACAATAGTGGGGAAAACCATTTTACCCTGTGTCTCAAGGAAGTTCTGATACTGGTTGCTTAGTAACACCCTGCACCTTGTGTGGAGGGACTCTGTCCTCACTTCCCCTTGGGAGTCTCAAAAGAACAAGTAATAGTTTGGCAGCAGTAGAAAAATGTAAGATTTTACAGATGTGAAGCCATTATGACTTTTTTCCTTTATTTACTCAGAAGATTTGAATGTATGAAGATTCTTTTAATAGTTCATTTTTCTGCATTTATTTTCATGTTCACCTTACGACTATATCATGCGAAAGGATAAGAGATCTTACAAGATTGTCTTCACTGGTTGAAACTCAGGCTTGCCTCTGTGCAGTAAATTTCATTTGTAGACCATAAAAAGAGATGAGAACTAATATAGTGATTTTGTTATGGAATTATGGTGTATTTTAAATTTATCAAGCTCACTTGTCTTTTTGTCCCTTTACTGCTGAGACGAATAGGGCTATGATCATGGCAGCATCTTAACCTGCTCTGATGTATTCCCCACACTCCATTTTAATTGTTTTTTAAATCATTCTAGCTGGAAATACATGGACCAGCCACTGGGTAAATTTAATTGATATATTCACTGTCTTTCTGTTATACCCTATAGAGACTCTAAATCTGAATTCTATCTAGGGAATAGTGTAAGATGGCTTTTTTGAAGTTTCCAAATAAGGACATATTGAAGGATAGTTGCACACACATATATATGTGCTTTCAGAGACTTATTTTTCATTATGTAATGTTCCTTATCGATAGTTACATACTTTATGCATACTGATTTAGAATTGACAATTTTACAGAGAGATTCAAGAAGAGTCCATGCTTTGGGACAAAATTCTAAGCAAACTGCAGGTGAATTTGAGTAGATTTTAAAATACAGATATCTAGGGAGCAAAGGAAGAAACATCAGCAATTGGTGCATGGTTTGTTTCTAGGAGTTCTAGGAATTTCTAGGATTCAGTCAGCTTAGATATGTTTGTACAGCTTAAGGAATTTCAAAAATAATTTTAAAAAACCCACAGGTTTGAATGGGCCAGTACACATTACTGATGATAATTTCAAGAATATTTGATTCTTAATCCCTTTTAAGAATCTTCTTTGATTCTTATTCTTATAATTTCAGGAATATTTGGTTCTTTTTCACACGTTACTGATGATAATTTCAAGAATATTTGATTCTTATTCCCAAATATTCAAGAATATTTGTCTTATTCCCACAACACAAGAATGTTGTGTTTTGGAATCCCTGGTTGAAAAGTAGAGCACAAATTAAACTACTTTACTCTTTCTTTCCTCCCCGTTTACCATTCCAGAGTGTTCTGGCCTCTGTCCTATTCATTCCTATTAGCAGAGGCAGATACATATTTTGTAGCTGAAGTATACAGTATTGAAAAATTGTGACTTTGTGGGTGGGACTCATGAATATTAGATATTCTACTTTTACCTGATATTTTCTTAATAATCTTGAAACTGCAAATTGCATTCTGTTAAGATAATTACAGATACATTCTTCTGGACGAGGAACTGTTAGTGACATATTGATAATTAATAAGCATTTGCAGATAACTTCTAATTTTCTAAGGAGTTTTACATTTCTCCCCAGCATGTTTGCAGGCCAAGAAAACAGATTTTTGTATAGGCTTAAAGGCAGCAGTAATCAGAGACCTCTCAAAGACTTTTATTCTTGTCCCCTTTTGTTGTTTGTACTTAGTACCTCTTCTGTAAGATAGCTTGTATATAAAATACAAAAGCTTTTTATCGATCATATTGGATGTGTTTGAATTCTCTGGATGCCGCATATTGTATTTTCTAATCTGATTTTGAATAGTTTTTATTAAATGCCCCATTACTTTTTATAAGAACATTACAAAGCTTTATTTTTTCTTCACAAACCATTTGGTGGGAATTGCTTAATTGAGTCTATAATATCCTAATTTAAATTCATGAGTATGTCTGAATTATTTTCTTTATTTTAAAACTTGTGGTATCTTATTTTTAATTTTGTGATTTGAGATCTCTTCTGTGTATTGATGAGATTTAAAAAGTATTTCTACCACCTATATGAAAGGAAACAAAGTAAGATATGCTTAATAGACTGAATAGCAAAATATTTTTCCTGTTTGAATAAACCTTAGAAGTGGAACCTCTACTCTATTTCCTGCAAAAGAATTTCATTCCCTAATTTTTTCTTTTTATTTCAGTACTAGTGATTCTCAAAAGTACTAGCTAGAGAAGAAAAAAACCAGTGAATATGGTTTTAAGTGTTAAGGAAATATACTGTGCTATATCTCTTTCAGTCACCTAAAACTCTGTTCAGAAGTGATGTTAATAGGATTGAATTTATGGTTTATAAGCTTTTTATAAAATTATTTCTAAGTTGGATTTTCCCCCCATTTAAATCTATACTTAATATTGTGTGAGCAAACTGTATAGATTGTTATCTCAAACTGGACCAAATATATTTTTTAATACCAGTCATTGATGTATCAAAATCATTGTTTTACACTCATCCTTTTTCTATCTTAAATTACAATTCTGGGTGCTGGATATTCAACTTACCAATAAAGGAAAGGTGCTTTTCTCCTAATTTAACATTTGGTTCTAGTACTACTATAAGGATATGATTTTAATATTTGAATTCATACTTAGATTACTTAATGCCTTTGAAATTATTACTGAAAAAGTCAAGAGATGTTGCCACATGGATAGCTTAATGCTATGTGGCTTGTTGGAGCACTTTTTTCCTCTTATTAACTATGCTATCTAGATGGCTTCAGTGGTATTGGGGGTATAATTGCTGCAGTACGTTCACTGTTGTCGATTGTTAAACATGCTTCCTTTGAAGCAGAGGTTTTGTGTAGCCAACTTTGAAATGACAGATGATTTTTGGTGACCTTTTTTTGTGCCAATGATTATAAGCAAAGACATACTTGTTATATTATATAAGCATTATAAACTTGGCTTCATTGAAGGTATCTGTCAGGTGCTTTGCAAAGAATCTTGACCAAGTAAATACCTTTACTTAAGGCAGAGTCTTAATGTCTTGCAAAGTTCACTTATATACTCCAGGTGATTTACTGTGTTTCTAAAATTGAGAATTAGTGATACACATTGGAGAACACTGGAATTCCTAAATTATTTAATAATTTTTAGAATGAGGCTATAATATTAAGCTCAAATGCAGGAAGGGCCCACACATTTTTCCCGTTCACATAAAACAGACCCATCAGTGTTTTTGGCAATTTTTAAGAAGATAAGGTACATTGGGATATAGAGGTTAACCCACAAAACTTTAGGTCAAAGAATCCAAGTGGAATTAAAAGTTGGGAGTAGTTTTCTTTCTTTAGCACATAATACAATGACAGAATCTTATATTGCAGTTGTTTGGAAGGATTTCTCAGACCTTAGTATTAACTCTGTATTTCACTTGTATAGACAAAGCCATATTTATGAGTATTAATTAAAGCTATCTTAGGTTTCTAGACATTAAGCTATAGAACCTAAAATTTCGATAGACTAAATGTATATGTGTGTTGTTTCTTAAGGATGTCTCTGAGGAGCAGTGGTTTTTACAGGAAACTAATTGTGTGAGCAACTTTCAAGTTCCAATTTAGTCCTTTGAGTCATTATTAAGGGTGTTTGTGCTTTTGACAAGTAAACTTTTGAGAATGTTTGCTTCCTGTATAGTAAGAAGGATGGGGGATTTCAGCTGCTAAAATTTGGGGGAAAATTAAACTTAGAGTGAAAGTCACTAATTTTTCTAATAAGCAATTTCTGTACAATTTTTCTCAAGGTTTGTTGGCATCCAAAGCTGTTGGGGTGGATGGTGCTGACAGAAAGGAAGACCGCAGTGAAACAGCTCCAATGCTGGAGCAGGTATGAAACGGTAGCATTTGATTGTTTTCCAGGTTCCCAACTGGAGTGGTCACGGAGCTATAGTATCCGCGTAATTGAAATTGCCCTTGTGATCAGATATGGGAATAGGAAGCTAATGAGTGGATGATAGATTTTTAACTCTGCCTTCTCCCAGGCATACAGATAAACTACAGACTTCGTTAGTGTTTGTTTTCAGTAGACTGGCATTAAAGCCTCCTGTCTCCAACATTTGAAAGCCTGGAGACAGGCATCCCAGGGTATAAGCTTTCCAGCTGGACCACCTTTAACTAGCTTACAAAAAGACCCTTACACAAATACTTTTCATTTGTGAGTTAAAACAGGGTTTTTGACATCTAATAAAGCTTCTTTTGTAAGAAGTTTCTTTTATATTGTAACAGTTGGTGTTGTTAGACTGACTATGTGTTTTATGAATTGATCAATGAGCCATACATTTTTGCTAGGATGTATATTTTAATAACTACAAAAAAAGAATTTTAAAAACTATGAAGGGTCTGTCTTTAAACCACCTAATAGAGGAATTTAAAAGCGAAGGTTGCAGTTGCTAGATTTTGCCTTGGCTACCTTCAGATTCCCACAGTACCTGTACATAATGAACTGTGCATGCTTTTACATTCTCTAAGGGCTTAACTTCTTGGGCACTGTACGACTATAAGAACACAGTAATAGCCATAACTGGATTTCCTTGGTTCTCCTGTTTTAAAATCTGAGCCTTAATGTAGTTTTAATATATCCTTTTTGTATTAATTTAATTTTCTTTATTAGTAACCTAATAAAGAAGACTTTAAAATGAGTATCTTTTGCTCTTCTCTTAATGCGTTTTAAAAAATAGTCCAAATTTAATTGATATTGTATTGAGTTTTTCAGGGTTATTTTAGGCCTGACTTGATAACAGTGCATTGTTTTGGTGCCTCCATTAATGTTGTATTAAACCAATGGTCTTTTAAATTGATTACTATGTCAGCGAATCATACCTTCTGATTTTCTGTGATCATCAAGCGGTTAAGTCTTTGCCGTTACTGTCAGTTATATCAACCAAATTTTAAGTGATTTTTTTTTTTTACTCTGTATCACTATATTCAACGTCCCAGATAATAACAATATTTTGTATTTTCACCACTGTTTATGATATTCTCAGAATGCAATAAATCAGGGACTTGGGTAATAAAATGTTTCTGGAAAATTCATTACAATGTCAATCTTTCATTATGCACAATCCTGCTGCGGTGAATGTGATTGTGAAAATTACTTATTACATGTGGAAGTTAGCGTAAAGGGCAGTGCCCATGTCAGAAGTACAGACAACAACATTCTGAAATTGAGTAAAAAAAAAGAAAAAAGGAATTGAGTAACTCGGCTGTTTCTATTTGCATAAGGAAGATATTTTTGAGAGTCCTTGCCAGTTTTGTAACAAAGAGACCAATAATCATTACTGAAAACTTTGTAAATTATTTTAGATTTTTAAGGAACACAATACTGTTCCTTCATTTTCTGTCATTCAGATTGATATCATTGTGAAAATGTTTTGTAACCAAACTCTTAATTTTTATGCTGTTTGCCCTGCTTCAAAGTTAAAAAGCCGAGTTATAAAACTCTCAATTACGAGTATTGGTATCAACTCTAGACTTAAAGGAGAGGTATTGATTGTCACTAACCTCTGTTGTCTTAATGAGTAAAATAATGTCATTCATGACATAGATTGATAACAGGCCTATAGCCAGAACTTACTGTGCTAATGGATTTCCTTTATTTACACTTTTAAAAAATTCAAACTGTGGTTTTGAACCCCAATTCTCAGATATTAATTATAGATTATTTAATTGTATTAGGGAATTGTCATGTTATATTTACTTTTGGATAAACCTGCATTAGATGCATATAATTCAGTAAGTTTTTAAAAATGTTAATTTGTCCTTGTTTAGAAGTTAAGCACCTTATCAAGATACTAATTTAAGTTTTAAAATCTTGTTTTATAACTTTGTAACTCGAGAGTACTGGATGCTGTAGTGATGTCTCTCACATATGTGAAGATGAACAATAAAATTGTTTATTTACAAGTAATGGCTCTAATTACTTTTCTGGCAACACCTTTTATGATAAGTCTAGGAATCCTTTCCATTTATGGAGTACTTTTTCAAATGATTATAAGCTGCACTTATACACATGTGTAATGAGTAAATTCAAGAATAGAAATGATGACTACTGAATGAATGGAACACTTGACACCAGCCCTTTTATGTGGTATGTCCAGCATGCCATCTGTAGGGCATCCAAAGATGCCCTACGTAATACCAACTGTACACCTAAATTTGAGTGCCTTGTAGTTTAGTGGGAGCAGAAGGCTGTTTGGTCCCCAGACAGTGATCTTTCATATTCCAGAGAACTGCAGACTGCTGACCTGATGGTCATCCCTCACAAAAGAAAAGGAAGTAAAAAGGTTTCCTGGGAACAAACCATATTGTTCATAGTGCTAGCAATTCGATTCTATTTGATAGAAGCCTACCTTAGTATAGATTTTTTAAAAAGTGTATCTCCTATTTTGCTCTCAGATACGTGTGTCAGAAACAGATAGAGCATAGGCATTCCCACACCATAGATTGTAAATCCATCCAATGTGGCTATTCTCTGTTGTCTTTGGACACATTCACATTTATTTCTACATAGGTAGGAAATTTTACTGCCAAATGAATAAAGATATCCTTTATGAAAGAACTGACAAAGTTCTAATTTTTTTTTAAAAGTATCAGTTGGCAGGAGGAAGGTAAAAATTCTCATCTAAGAATGCGACGTATTTTGTTTTTAAATCCAATGTTTTTAACTTACACTTGGTTTTACTCCTTGGTTTTATTTTTTGTTGTTGCTTGTTTTGTATTGTTTTTTAGTCTTTTAACTCTGTATTGCTGGTGGCTTTGATTTCATGATGCACTATGCTTATGAAACTCTAGCTTTCAGCACTAAAATGAGTTAAAGATAATGTTTCGTTAATTTGGTCATTGTTTTCCTGTTGAGATCTTTCTTTAAAGGGACACTGTCTACTTAGACCTCTGCATTCAATTTGATAGAGATTGTTTTATAAGAAAACATCTAAAAGTCAGAAGCTTTTAAATGTATTCTTCTACTGCCCTAAAAAAAGAAAATGCTTTTTATTTACCTAATTGTTATTAAGGTAGTTAGTAATTACGGTTTCAAATGAGATGTATTTCATGTAATACTGTGAAAATAATTTGTCCATCAAGATAACATTTTATATTCTGAGAATATTATGAATAATATATTTTTACAAATTAAAACTTAGACTAAAAGTCGACAGCATCCCTTTAAAGATAGCCTATTCAACTTTTAGTTAATAATTTGTGGGGTTCTTTTTGGTTTTTCATTTGTAATAGAAATGTTATATGTTGCTTAACAATGTTTTTGGATACTAAAGTTGCTTAACAATCAAAATAGAATACAAGAACAAAAAATGAAGAAACCAAAATAAAAATATCAATTTTTTATTATTTATTCAGGCGATTTCACCTAAACCTCAAAGTCAGAAAAAAAATGAAGCTGACATTAGCAGTTCTGCCAACACTCAGAAACCTGCACTGTTATCCTCAACTTTGTCTTCAGGGAAGGCTCGCAGCAAGAAATGCAAACATGAATCTGGAGATTCTTCTGGGTGTATAAAACCCCCTAAATCACCACTTTCCCCAGAATTAATACAAGTCGAGGATTTGACGCTTGTATCTCAGCTTTCTTCTTCAGTGATAAATAAAACTAGTGAGCACAGATTTTTAAAAAATAGTTACTTATCCTATAAGCTACATTAAAAACAGTTTGATTGTAGTTATATTGTATTTTTATGAAGTTGGTTTTTAAAAATTCAAACTTAAGTGGATATGATAGAGAAGGCTTAAAACTATTTCAAGGGCAAAAAGCATATACATTTCTGATTTATTGTACAGAGACTACTGGTTGAGAAGACTTACCATTTAATAATGCAAATTTTTACTGTAGTTTGACTATCCTCAATTAATAATCCAAGCACAATGAGAGGCCTGATTCATTACAAAAAACCAAAACAAAGAGAGATAAGAAAGACTCACATTGGATATTTTTTCCTCAACTCCTAAGACTATTCTTATGGATAGATCTAGTTATTGTCCCCAGTTGTCTGTATCCCTCTGCGGTACATTTTATTCATTTTTGTTCTGGGATTTGGAGTGCAGATTTCAATTTATTCTTACTAATGAAGGAAGAAGAATGCTTCCTTGATCATATTTTTAAAGATTTTATGGTTTCAGTACCACTAATCTCAGGGTAGTTAACTTATTAGTCTTTTTAAAAATAGCCTTCCAGTATGGGTCTGGATATATAAAAAGAAGATGACCCAGTGTTTCTCCTGTTTAGTATTCCAAGTTAGAGACAAGTGAAAAACGGTTATTGTGGGAAGGCGCTGGATAAAAAGACCCTTTCCTTTGGCAATTCATACAAGTGAATTAGTATCCTGATGAGTAAATGAGTAAGACACACTTTCTTATGAACCCTTCCATATCGTATCTTCCACAGTGAAAAATGTTGGCATTGAGAAGACTTTTATGAGTCCAATATAGTTAGTTGCCTCCGCTTCCATTCAGTTGCCATATTTTCTACCAAACCATATTTTTGAAATTTTGAGCAGGCTTTGGTACTTTTTTTGTTTTGGTTTTGTTCTTTTTAATAAATGGGTAGAAAGAATGGAACAGAAAAACTCAGTTGTTTCCTCATAAAGCTTATTTCATTTTGGCATTTATCATGAAACGATGGCAGTAAGTAGGCACCACAATGTCACGTGACATTGATAAGTATTTTATTTTGAAATTGTTTTGTATTTTGGTATTATGGCCACAATGTTACAGCAATTGAATTTTATTCTTTTCATTTTTCTTTTCAATTACCACCATGTCTTTTTTATTTTGATTTTTGTAAAATTACTTTTAAATACCCAAAGCATCAGCCTCTTAAGACCATTCTTATTTCCTCCTTCTAAGTTAACATGAATATATTGGCCTGTATAATCCTGCCTATTCTAAATTCTTCCAACACGTTTACATGCCACGTAGAAGAAAACTTAAAAGGCTAAAAAACAAACAAATTTCCAGGCTTGTGTTATATAGCTAGAAGATGTTTAATCGGCCCACCACGTTAGTTATTAAAAAAAAAAAAATACATGAGGGCAAGAATAGTGTTATATTCTTTTAAAGTCCTCAATATTTGCCTGTAATAAGTAATTAAATGTTGTTTGTGTTCAATTTTTTTTAATGAATCAGGCCCAAACTTACTTTTCTAAAAATCCATTTGTGGGAATGAGGGTGGGATAAACTTATCTACGTTAGTTTTATTTTGGCAAGTAAAGCACTAACTCTACAATGCATGTCAGATCTTTGTCACCTATGCCCCCTGCCTTTTTTTCCCTTAGAGTTTCTAGATTTGTAATGTAGCAAACGAAATATATATATATATATATATTTAATTTTTAAAAAAATCTCAGCTATACAGAGACTATTTTCCCAAAGGAAGAATGGCAACTAACACAATGATCTGCAATTAGAGAAATAACTGTAGTCTGTCACTTGGGAAACTACCTAAATCAATGTTTCATGTTATTTTCTTTTGGTTCTAGTAGGTTTTAGATTTTAGAAGTTTGGATTAACTTTTTGTGAATGTGAGGGCACAGTTTTTTGCCTTTGATTACTTTTGGAACATGCCGTTCCTTGTGGATACCTTACAACATCAGAGGGCAGAGTTTGAATCATTTTTCCCATTTATCTCCTTAAATATTATAAGATGATCCTGGCATGTATCTGCTTCGTGAACATTGAAGATCTTTTTCTAGGTTCTCCACAGCCTGTGAACCCCCCTAGACCTTTCAAGCATAGTGAGCGGAGAAGAAGATCTCAACGTTTAGCCACCTTGCCCATGCCTGATGATTCCGTAGAAAAGGTTTCTCCTCCCTCTCCAGCTACTGATGGGAAAGTATTCTCCATCAGTTCTCAAAATCCGCAAGAGTCTTCAGTGCCAGAGGGTAATGTATATTAATTTCCTATAGAACCAAATATGAAAGAGATAAAGATGATGAAAACATTAAGAAATTTTCTTCTTTTTCCTTCTTGCATCTTATGGACTTAGAAACACTTCATTTACTCTACAGATATTTATTGAGTGCCTTTTGTTGTGCCAGGCACTGTTTAACTTAGATAACGTTTTAATCCACATTGATATTAACTGAGCCAGTTTATCTGTGCTAATAATATTCTGTTACATTCTTTATTTTGTATAGTGCCTGATGTTACACATTTGTCACTTGAGAAGCTGGGGCCTTGTCTCCCTCTTGACTTAAGTTGTGGTTCAGAAGTATCAGCACCGCTAGCCCCAGATCCCGCTTACCATAATGAATGTCCCAGGGCAGAAAAGGAAGACACACAGATGCTTACAAATCCTTCTTCCAAAGCAATAGCTGATGGAAGAGGAGCTCCAACAGCATCAGGTAAAAAAGATTGATTTTACAAGTAGCTAGGCTTGCAGTTAGAAGGTATAGACGTTTTGATGTTTAATTACATTATCTTAATATGTAATTCATCTTTATAGATACTTTTATGTAACCTCTGTGGGAGATGGGGTTCCTCTGTCAAAAGTTCTTTTGTGAGACCATTTACCATCACCTTCCCTGGACTGATTGCCCATTTTGTCACTTTAATTGACTTCCTTCTCCTTGCTTCTTTCTTGAATTCAAGTTTCTACTAAAAAATAGGAATTGCTAGAGCTAAAAATAATTACAGAAGTTCTTGGTTTTATTTTTTTTAAAGATTTTATTTATTTATTCATGAGAAACACAGAGGCAGAGACACAGGCAGAGGGAAAAGCAGGCTCCCCACAAGGAGCCCGATGCCAGACTCAATCCCAGATCCCAGGATCACACCCTGAGCCGAAGGCAGATGCTCAACCGCTGAGCCACCCAGGTGTCCCGAAGTTCTTAGTTTTAAAGCCAGAAAATATTTAATGGGATGAGAACTTAGATTTAAGGATTTAATAGAATGTAATATTTAAGGAACACATAGCTTAAATTTAACTGTTTACCTTAAATGTAATCTCATATTTCTAGGCAGAGTCTCCCAATTTTAAATATCATTTGTTATAATGTTATTTTGGGAGTCTAGTGTGTAAAATCAGCCAATAACACATTTGGCAGACAATTTTATGGTACTGTAATATTGTTACATTGTTTTATTTGGAAGTTTTACAGAATTTTAAGCTCATCCAAAGAATATACATGATTTTAAAAAGGGGAATACTAATTTCAAATGTTCTTCTAGTAAATTAATTTGGAGTTAAAGTCTGCATTAAGTCAGTTCAGAGATGGGAAAAATTTAAGACTGTTTCTTGATCTGCCGTGGAGAGCATTAAGAGTGATTGTTTTAATAGCTACTTCCCTGGGGTCCCTTTATCAACTCATTAGATTAAGCATAAAGTAGAGATTGTTCTTTTCTGATGGTGGCACATACTAAAATAAAATGATTGAAGTAACTTACTTTTTAGATTATTGCCTTTGCTTTCTTTCAAAGTAAAAATGTAATATTAAATACACAGTTTTCTACAGTTTAATTTTACCAGTAAGGTTTGAGGTTACTTTGTTTCTGTGTTTTGTTTTAAAAGTGAGTACCCAACTCTGAAGATTTATAGGCTTTAAAATATTTTTCATTTCCCAAATCTGATCCATTGCCTTTTGGCTCTTTTTCTAAGCTCCTTCTGTACATAGGGTAGTTGATATTTTTTTTTTTTCCTTTCCCCACAAAATTTCTGAATTATCATTGACTCTCTGAGATATTTTTCCTAATGAAGGTCTTATTCATTTCTTTAATTATTTGGAGTTTTTTGTGGCATTGGAAAAAATGAAAAATCTATATCCTTTGGGGAAATTATTTTTATATGAGCATTTGAAAATATTTATATTTTCTGTAAATCTTTTGTAAAGAAAATATTGTATTTATTTAAATGTGTACACACATACATATACAAATATTCTAATGGTAAGGTAACTGAAACATAGACCAATATAAACAGCTATATAATAACTGAGTGATGTTAGATTATATATCCTGAAATGTCAACGTAGTAATTGCGTATGGAATGGGAATCCTTGATTCAAATGTTTTTGCTTCTAATCCGAGCATTAGCCTAATCTTTTTCCAGAATTTCTAGCATATTTGTGGACATACTGCTAATTATGACTGTGGTTCCTGATTCTCATAATAGTTAAAACTTTTTTGGGGAGAGGGAAGGCATACTATTCTTTTCCTTCTTAAGTCTTGGAAATAACTTTGAGAAACTGAGAGTAGTAAGTTAGTTTTCTGGAAAAGTGGATGGTAAGAAAGTAGATTTGTAAGATGATGAATCTGTAGATATGTTGAAGAGTGAGGGTCATCTGGTTGTGCTAACGGCTGGTAACTTCAATTGCTTAAATCAAGGAAATGCATGGTTTAAATGTTAATTACTGAAAGTCCATTTATTAGAGGGCTGAACACAGTCACAGTGTTTGAATGTGGCGTGATGGGGATTCTGATTTATTTCTATTACCCCTTTTAATTTTTTATTTTTGGAGGAAGTGGTGGAATTCAGGTCATACTCTAATTGGACATCTTTTTATTAAAACTCTGTGAGCCTGCCTGACTTGCATTGAAATTCTGAGTAGTTTACATGCTTTTCTCTCCTAACATTTTTGTTATTTGCCTTCTCTCAAATATTTTGCAGTCTTTGTTGGACTTCTGCTCCCCTTCTGAAAGTCTGAAAGTAGTCTTTCACAAAGAGTCAAAGTACCAGGTGTTTTTGTTTGTTTGTTTCTTCCTTTCTTTTTCTTCTTTCTTTATTTTTTAAAGATTTTATTTGTTTATTCATGAGAGGCACAGAGAGAGAGAGAGAGAGAGAGAGAGAGAGAGGCAGAGGGAGAAGCAGGCTCCATGCAAGGAGCCCGACGTGGGACTCGATCCCAGGTCTCCAGGATTACACCCCGGGCTGAAGGCGGCGCTAAACTGCTGAGCTACTGGGGCTGCCCCCTTTCTTTTTTAATATATGCTGTTTGGTTGGTTAGTTGATTGGTTGGTTGGTTGGTTGGTTGGTTGGTTGGTTGGTTAGTTTCCATCTTTGTTATAAAGTAAATTTTGTTACCTTTGAATTTCTAAACATCCGTAGAAAGCATTATACTAGAACTTGTATCAAAGACATTTTCTGGGGTATTTTTGTCAAATTGAAACTCTAGGGGTGTTTAGAATGGTGAGGTTGTTAGTCATGAGCTGTGAAATAGTTTAACAGACTTAGATTTTTATTTTTTGTGTGTTGAAGAGATGTGCACACAGCTGAGTATAAAAGTCATGGTAGGGGATTGATGAGATTATCCAAATTATATACCTGTTAAAGGTATTTAGGTTAAATACCTAAATAGGTAGGTTTAATAGGTTAAAACTTTACTTTTAATTGTAGAGATAACGAGCTCATACTAATCCTTCTACATTCTTTCACTGGGAAGCATGGCAACATGGTAACTAATTGAGGTGAAGATTGGCCCACCCCCCCAAAAATTCACTGGTATCCTTGTAAAAATTGATGCTTTTGTTTTCATTTTATTATTAGAGTGCTTTATCTAATAGAGCCAAGCAGTTTTAGGTGAGGATAGAACCTTAGTTTTGTTACTATCTGGAAATGTTAGCTCATTTTCTTATTTATCTGCTGATTGTATGTGTAACAAATACTGAATTCCTCTAACCTCTTTAAGGTGTTAAAAGATATGGAAGCTCAAGCGCAGTGTATGGAAGGGTGAGCCAGTAATAATCACAGAAGCTCTGACTTGTGGACCGCTTGCCTGTGCTGTGTCACTGTGCTGGAACTTTAAATAGATGGGTTTTAGTCCAGTGTCTTACCTTAACTTTGCATTTCCTTTTTTAAAAGGCTTTTTGTTTTTAAGTTTTTCAATTTTTTTTTTCCCCAGAATTTTGCAAATCAAAACTACAACCAGGGACTCCGTAATCTACTTCCACCCCCACACCAAATGTTCATGGCTCCTACAGAGCCTGGGGTTTCCATGGAGAGTCTCAGGGATAGCCTCGTTTTTAGCCAGAGGAATTACAGATATTTTGCAGACTGGAAAGGGCTTGAGAAACCCCCTGCATTGCTGGGTTTTATGCTGTATGCAAGCAGATGCGGCTCAGAGATCTACCTCTCTTTAAATAGCTCTGTTTGTTTTTGTTCATTTTTTTTTGTTTTTGTATTATTTATTGGACTATCTTATATTTTGTTTGAAGAAAATGTTCTGATGGTAAAATTTAAAAATCACTATTCAATAAACTGATAGCCTCATTCTTTGGTTCCCAAATTCTAGCACATGGCGAAATAAGTATAAGATAGTGAACTTCTCATGAAACTATTTTTTTCTCTTGTTGAATTCTCAAAAAGATCTATGTTATTTTTCTATTTAGATATTTTTTATTTAGAAGTCCTGCCATCACTGCAGAGATGAGTATTTATTTTAATAAACTTAACAAAATGTTCACAACCCTTTGTCAGTCTCTCAATTTCACTTCTGACGTTTATCAGTTAAGAAATATAAAAGTTTGGGAACCACTAGAACACATGAAAACTTTATCTAGACCTAGTCGTTTCTGACTAGGTGGGAGCACTCTGGGAGTGATTGTCTCTCTTCTATTGGGCTGACCTGTGTTCTGGAGCAGTGAGCACTTCGTAGCGCTTCATATTATTTGTCCTCTAAGTACCTGAGGGATCCCACACCTGGATCCAGGGCATGAAGGCAGCCCAGTAAGGCAGTCTTCATCTGAATCACCCTGGATTCAGTGCTCCAGAGGGTTGGGGCCTCCAAGGCAAACATCACAGTCAGCAGCTGCTCGAGGTGTCTGCTACCCTCTGAGGACTCAGAACCTCCTCTCTCATTGTCTTGTAAAGTCCTCATCATTTTCAGGAAAAAAACATCAGATATGTAGAATTTTCATGGTGTGGTAGTAGTTATTAAAGGAAGTGTTGTGTTCTTTGACAGCCTTGATAATAAGGAAGTTTAATTGTATTTCTTTGTGCTGATGTTCCTTTTGTTTTTTTGTCATGAGAGTTTTTTTTTTTTTTTTTTTTTGTCAAGGAAGCTTATCAGTATTTTTACTTAATTTGAAACTTCAATTGAACACCAATAAAAAATAAATTTAAAAAATAGAAAAAAGAAACTTCACTTATTAGAGCCTTATTAACATTTAATTCAAATTGAGTGATATTTTTGTATTTTTTTGTTTAAATTCTATAAAATATTTGAAGATGAATTAAATGCTAGCTTTTTGATTCTGTATTAGAGTGACTTAAAAATCAACAAATCTTGTGAAAGGTGGTGTTAAAGCATAATGGACTGAAATTGTATTTTAAATGCACTATAATATTTTTCTTAGGTTAATCTTAGATACACCTAAGATATTAGCACTGGAAACAGTTGAATATGAGTTGAGAAGCTTGGTTAAATGTCTCTGTTAGCTATTCCATTATGAAGTGTACTGGTTTAACTATGAGTTAATAGTACCCAAATGTCATGAAGGTTGAATATTTTTAAGGTATAAATGAGCTTTTGTATTTTACATTTAGAAAAAGACCAAAAATGGTTTGTAAAATAATTATATTTTGGCTTTTATTATTACCTAACAATCCACTCATTGTGGAGTTCAAAGGTACAAGTTTATTTTAGGCAACATAAATTAAGTATTAGTTTAAAAATCTTATACAGATTGTTGAAAACCAGTATACTTTAATATAAAGTTGAGTATTTCATGTGGATGACCTGAGTAGCATTCATGTCTTAAGTGTCTCGGAAGTGGGCACATTACGTTGGACTTACCACCAAGGTGCATTTCAACATCTGGATTGTCACAGGCAGAATAGATCTTTACTGATTGCCCAGTACATTTGTCAAACTTTGTAAGTGTTTGCACCCATATTTGTGCGATTTCTAGAAATGGTGTAGTCTTCAATTATTACCATACCACAGAGGAGAAAGTGAAAGAAAGCACTTATTATTCCTCCAGCACTGGTCTAAACACTTTATGTACTTAGACTCACATAATGCTAATAATGTGAGGATAAAAAGTCATTCCTATTTGGTGAATAAGGAAACTAAACAGAAAGATTACATGAAAAAAAAAAAAAAAAAAAGAAAAAGAAAGATTACATGATTTGCTCAAGGCCAAACAGGTACCCAGGATTTTAATGTGGATAGTCTGAAGGAATAAAAATTATCCTTAATTATCAGTCTTTTGACATAAGAAACCCCACTTCTTTGTCACTAGTTCAGGTGGTAAAGTGATGTAGGGCTTTAGGAGAAAAGAGCCTGAAGTAGGGTGTTGTGAACTCTTGTAATGTAAAACATTGTCCCATACTTTTAAAACTTTTCTGACTAAACTTACCTTTTTTTCCCCTAAAACTGCAGGAATATCGAAAACAGAAAAAAAAGTGAAATTGGAAGAAAAAAGCTCAACAGCATTTGGTATGAACAGAAAGTAATCTTTAAGCAAAAGACTAGATGGCTTGGCAGTGGGGGGACATAGTCTGTCCCTTACTTCTTATGTATTAGTGCTCTTTTAGGTGTAAGTGAGCTTCTATTTTAGTATTTATTAGTGTTACTCAGCTCCAGATACAGGATTTCTTAAACACGTAAATATCTTATGTGTATCTTTTTTGTCAAGGGAGTCTAAGGCTTTCTTTGAGAATTTTGTGTTTTTGAACATCTCTACAGTTATGGCTATTTAAAAATAAGCTACCATGTAATACTGTTGAGACTTAGGGAATGGATGATGAACTGAAATAGTGATATTTTTTTCTGACTTTCTTCTTTACCGACCTTATAGAAAGGTTACTGAGTTTTCTGCCTTTTTTTTTTTTTTTTGTCTTCTGTGCTATAATGATGAAAAGTTTTGCAATAATTGATGATAGTCTTAAATATTCCATAGACTAGCTAACTGGAGCTTGGGTCCCTGAATATGGTTAAATATGTTTGATAAATTGTAGGCTACATCATCCTGAGTTGGAGCAGTAGTTACTATATGTGATAAACCAATTTTAAGTAAAGTACCCAAGGATACTGCTTTCACACCCATTCGTTTTCTTTAAAGTCATATGACTGGAAAAAAGGTATTTTAAAATTTTGGAAAAAATTAGTCTGATGAAATAAGTTTTTGCTTTGTGTTATTAGCCTTCATAATTGTACACACTGGGAAGGATTGGCAGACTGAAGGAATTATTTATGGATTGGTTTAATTTTTTATTTTTCCAAAGGAAAAAATTTCATTAAGTTCTTTTTTAAGTCTAATATATTTTCTCATTAAATTCTGTGGGGAAGTGCTAAGTCTCCTCAGTCAGGTCTTAAATTATGGAGTTTATTTCTTGCCACATCAGGGAACTGAGTATATTACTCATTTAAGATTTTAACTACTGTCTGTGTTAACTTCAAGGTGTCAGGAGTTGGGATTTCTCAACACTGCTAATGAAGACCCCCTCTTAGAGCCCAATAAGCTAATCAGGAGTTCCAGACTCATGACAGGAACAGTTTAATTGAATCCATCCACTGGGCAGGTGACTGGAATAGCTGATTAAAACATAAATGCTGCTTTTAGGTTAACCACAGAAAAACAACTGAGGATCAATCATGATTGCTAACTTTGTCACTTGTGTCACTTAGGTAAGAGAAAAGAAAAGGATAAGGAAAGAAAAGAGAAGAAAGACAAAGATCACTACAAACCAAAACAGAAGAAGAAAAAGAAAAAGAAAAAGAAATCCAAGCAGCATGGTAAGTATGCTAAAGTGGTTATTTTTGTTTGTTTTGTTTGTTTTTAATTTTCAGATTCTTTCAGTTTTTCTGTGTTCTTCCATCAAAGTGAAGACAGGACAAGATCCCCATCTTGAGAACTTGAGAAGTCCCTATAGCTTTTCCTTGTCTTGCTGATTTAGAAAATATGCAACTCTGTTTACTATAGTCTGTAAATTAATCCATCTGTACACTAATCATTGCAGCTGATTAGAGTCTTTCATTTCCAACATTATGGTGGACTGGATACCCTTGTCAGGTGTGCTTCAGTCTACTGAAGGAATTATTTTCAGTCTAGAATTACAGTCCCTTGAAGTAGCTTTCAAAAATGAGGATGTGAAATAAAGATATTTCTGGGAGAACTTTTGAAAAAACAATGATTTCTGTCAATACCCTGTGTAAAGGATATTCTAATCCTGTACCTGAAGGTTGAAGGAGAATGATGACAAAGGAAGGTTTGAGATGCCAGAAGAAATAATGAGCAAAGAAAGTGTAAATATGTGAATAAGTCTGCACATTGATTATATAAATCATTTTGATTTATGGGTAAAAACAAAGTGGCAGAGAAGAAAAATATACGACAATAGTAATAGCTTGTACATTTAGAGAGACCTGCTTGTATTTCAGTTTTTCAGGTCTTGTATTGTTGTGAAAGAGTAAAAGAAATGTATTGCTTTTAGACTCTAACACGTTAAATCAGCATTGTAGAATTTCTAACATGATACTAAAAGAATGGAAGCATAGGGTGTAATTTCCAAAATAGACAGTAAGCAAATGTAATGAAAAAACCATCCAAAAGAAGGTGATACAAAGAAAAAAATAGAAAAGAAAAATACAAATTACAAAATAAGATGGTAGAAATAAATCCAAATATATCTGTAATTACAGTAAGACAGTATCATAATTAATTTAAAAATCCAGTTATAGGTTATTTTCAAAAGACTTCTAAATAGAAGGATGGAGAGGACAGAGCAATGTTGAAAATAAAAGCATGGAAAAAAATTATGGGCAAATACAAACCTAAAGGAAAGTTGGAGTAGATCTATTTATATCAAATAAAATAGTCATTAAAGGAAAATTCATTATCGAGATAGGCTACTAAATGGTTCAGATCACTTTATTAGTTCCTAGATACAAAATTTAAAAAACTTTTGTTTTTTTTTTTTTTTTTTTGGAGAGAGAGCATGCTCAAGTGGGTGAGGGGGAAGGGAAAGGGAGAGAGAAAATCCTAAACAGGTTCCAGCAGTCCAGCGCACAGCCTGCCACAGGGCTCCCATCTCACGACCCTGAGATTATGACCTGAGTTGACACCAAGGGTCTGACACTTAACCAACTGAATACCAGGGGGCAGGTAAATAAGATATTAAGAGCTTATGAAATGATGAAGATACATATCAAAACTTGAGAATGTAGCTAAAATGCAACCTTTATAAGAAGAGTATGTGTCACCATACATATTTTTTTTTTATTATTATTATTTATTTATGATAGTCACAGAGAGAGAGAGAGAGGCAGAGTCACAGGCAGAGGGAGAAGCAGGCTCCATGCACCGGGAGCCCGATGTGGGATTCGATCCCGGGTCTCCAGGATCGCGCCCTGGGCCAAAGGCAGGCGCCGAACCGCTGCGCCACCCAGGGATCCCTCACCATACATATTTATATTAGAAAAGAAAGCTGAAAATCAGCTAAGCATCCAGCTAATTAAAAAGTTAGAAATGAGGAAGCTCAAAAATGTAGAAGTAGAGAATAAACAAGAGTAGAAATTAGTGAACTAAAAAATAAATACTAGGAATAAAAAATAAAATTAATTTTTGTAGAAAACTAATAAAGTCGATAAACCTCTAGGAACACTGGTTAAGGAAAAAGACAAAACATACAAGTAAATAGCATTAGGAACTAAAGGGAATATAATTACAGATGTTCTAGACTTAAAATGAAGAAAAATGTAAACAGCTTTATGCCAATGAACTTGAGAGTTTAGATGGCATATGGATAATTGCCAGACACCAAACTCACTTACGAAGAAGTTACAAACCTGAACAGTCTTCAAACCTGAAAGGAAATTTAATTATTATGTTAAAATCTTGCCACAGAGCTAAAGTCCTGACTCCAAATGTTTTGCTGCCAAGTTTTACCAAACATTAAAAGAGTAGACTATGCTAAACTTACATAAATTATTGCAGAATTTAGAAAAAGAGACAACACTCCTGTAATAGGGAGAGTAGTGTCACTCAAAAATATATGTCCAGCTTCCAACCTTTGTACCTGTGAATGTGACTCTAGAATAGGATCTTTACCAATATGATTTAAGAATGAGATCATCTGGGATTTAGAGTGGACCCAAAGCCAACAGCTAGTATATTGGAAGGGAGAGGATGATGGGGAATCCACAGGGAAGAAGGCATTGAGGAGACACAGACAGTGATCTGAGTGCTGTATTCTCAAGCCAAGGCACTCATGCTACCAGACACTGCAAGAGGTAAGGAAGAATTTGCCCCTAGAGACTTCAAAGGGAAATGGCCCTGTTGACACTGAATTTTGGACTTCTGGCCTTCAGAACTGTGAGAGAATAAACTTCTGTTGTTTTAATCCAGCAGATTTGTGGTGATTTGTTGGAGCAGCCCTAGGAAACTAATGTACCTCCAGATTCGTTTTACATTATTTAAATAACTGTTCAAAATCAGAAGAGAACTGTATGGGGAAGGACAGTCATAGGCTTTTCTCATTTATGGACGTAGATACAGAACACATAAATAAAGGTTACAGAATTAAATTCAGTGGTGCATTAAAACATATGACCACATAAGGTCAGAATGCAAATTTGGTTTGACATTAGGAAATTGGGGGTCCCTGGCTGGCTCAATCAGGAGATGCAACTCTTGATCTTGGGGTTGTGAATTTGAGCCCCATGTTGAGGGTAAAGTTTTCCTAATTAAAAAAAAATTGTTTAAAAAAATATTTTAGAAATCAGTGAAATTCCACAGTAACAGATGAAAGACAACAAACGTTACTATCTTTATATATGTACAAAAACCATTTGATACATCTGTGTGTCCTTAATATTCAAAAAACAACATTATGACTACGTGATTATAAAACCTTATTTAGAAACATTAAAGAAGCCTAAAGCATGGGAGAAAATTCGTATTTACTGGTTAGTAGATTCAGTATTGAAAAGATGCCACTTCATACTACGTAAATCTACAGATTCAATGCTGATTCTACAACTTACAATGGAAGAGTAAGAAGCCAAAAATAATAGTCAATCTTAATAAAAAGAACTATTCAGCTATAGTTTAAGGCAGTGAGGCATTTGGAAGAATAGACGTATTGATTAAGGACAGGATAATCCAAAGCATATACATATGTCAAAACTTGTTTTACACAAAGCTGACATTTTTAGATTAGTAGGTAAAGGATAAACCTTTCAGTAAATGGTATAAGAACATTTATAATCCATGTGGTGAAGAAAAAAATGAAATTGGATTCCTGCTTTATACCATATGCACCCATAAATTCCAGGTTGATGAGTGATGAAATGTGTGGAAGACCAAACTATATAACTTTGAAAGACAACACAGTATAGGAAAACATCTTTATGATCTTGGAGGGCACAGAGGGATTTCCAAACAAAAAGTGTTAATAAAGGAAAAGGTTGAAAATTTGACAAGACAGGATTATAGAATTACACTTAAGGAGGGAGGGGTTCAGGGACAACTAGATGACGCAGGAGTAAAGATCCATGAACTCAAAGATGAGGCAATGGGACACCCAATTAGAGCAGAAAAAAAAAAGGGTAGATTAAGGGCCTGATGGGACAACATCAGATGGACTTTCATATTGTAGGGATCCCAGAAAGTGAAAAAATATTCCATGAGATGGAAGCCAGAAAGAAGCTGAAGTAGCTCTACTTCTATCATAAAATAGACAATAAGAAGAGGCAAAGATAGATGCCACATAGTGATAAAGAGGTCAGTCCCACAAGAGGGTATAACATAAATATTTATTACCCTATAAATAGGAGTACCTAAATATAAAAAGCAAATATTGCCAGATCTAAAGGGAGATGTACGTAGCAATGCAATAATAGTAGGGGATTTTAACATCCCACTTACATCAGTGGATAGAGTATCCAGCCAGAAAATCAACAAGGAAACCACCTTAAATGACATGATAGACTAGATGGACTTAACAGATATATTGGAACATTCTATCCCAAAGGAGAAGAATACCCATTCTTGTCAAGTGTACATAGAACATTTTCCATATTAGATCATATGTTAGGCCACAAAGTACAAATCGTAATAAATTTAAGGGAATTGAAATCCTCTTAAGCATCTTGTCTGGCCACAATAAAATAAAACTGGAAATTAATTACATGGAGAAAATTGGGAACTTCACGAACATGTGAAGATTAAGCCACATGCTAGTAAATGGTGGGTCAAAGAAGAAATCAAAAGAGAAATAAAATGCCTGAAGACAAAAATGGAAATATACCAAAATTTGTGGGATGCAGCAAAAAGAGGTGTAAAGAAGGAGTTCCTAGGGATAAATGCCTACCTCAAGAAAAAAAAGGCTCAACTATTCATCTTGAAATAGAAGAAACAAAGCCCAAAGTTAGTAGAAGGAAGAATAGATTAAGCAGAAATAGAGACTAAGACTAAAAAGAATGAGAAGATCAGTGAAACTGAGAACTGGTTCTTTGCAAAAGCGAACAAAATTGATAAGCCTTTTTAAAAGTAGATTGGATGAGTAAAAAAGTTATTACGCATTTCTGTTTTTATGTAGATAAGTTAGTACATGTTTGGTTAAACTATTCCTTTTGGGGGGTATGTCCTGGAGATTTGGGAATTGTTACTTAATAAAAGACAGATAGTGATGGAAAAAAATTTGATAAGCTTTTAGCTAAACTTACCAAGAAAAAAGAAGAATCTAATAAATGAGACAGAAGATGTAACAACTGATTGATACGACAGAAATGCAAAGAACCCTAATGAACACTATGAGCAATTTTATACCATAAGGTTAGACAATCTAGGAGAAATGGTTAAATGTCAAGAAATATGCAAACTACCAAAGCTAAATCATGAAAATAGAGTTAAATAAATAGAAAATCTAAACTGACGGATTATTAGTAAGGAGAGATTGAATCAGTAATCAGAAACCTCCCAACAAAAGTCCCAAACCAGATGGCCTCACTGGTGAATTCTATCAGATAATTCAAAGAAGAATTAATATCAAACTATTCTCTCAAACTCTTGCAAACTCAACTCTTCCAAAAAACAAAAGAGGAAGAAACTCCTCCAAATTCATTTTATGCAGCCAGCATTACCCTGGACGAAGGCACTGTAAAAAAAAAGAAAATTACAGGCCAGTATTCCTGGTGAACATTGATGGGAAAATCCTCAACAATTATTAGCAAACCAAGCTCAGTCATACACTAAAAGGATCATGTATCATGATTAAGTGGGATTTATTCTGGGGACACAATGATGGTCTAACATCTGCAAATAAGTTAACAAAGGATAAAAATCATATGTTCATCACAATAGATGCAGGAAAAGCATTTGACAGAATTTAACATTTATTTATAATTCTCAGCAAAGCAGGTTATAGAGAGGATGTAACTCAACATAATAAAAGCCTATATATGACAGACAGCTAACATCATATTCAGTGGTGGAAAGATGAAAGCCTTTGCTCTAAAATCCGAAACAAGACAAAGATGCCTAGTCTTGCCACTTTTATTCAACACAGTATTGGAAGTCTTAGAGCAATTAGGCAAGGAAAAAAAAAAAGGCTTCCAAATTGGAAAGGAAGAGCTAAAGCTGTCACTACTTGCAGATGGCATGATATTATATACAGAAAACTCTAAAGACTCCATCAAAAAACCATTAGAACTTATAAACTTAGCGAAGTTGCGGTATATAATATCCATACATAAAAATTTTGCGTTTCTGTACACTAAAAATACTACCAGAAAGAGAAATCAAGGAAACAATCCTGTTTGCAGTTGTATCAAAAAGAACAAAATACCTAGGAATAAACTTAACCAAGGAAGTTAAAGACCTGTATATTAAAAAACTGTGAGATGTTAATGAAAGAGATTGAAGAAGATGCAAATAAATGGAAAGATACTTTGTTTTCATGGCTTGGAAGAATAGGTATTGTTAAAATGTCCATACCACCCAAAACAATCTACAGATTCATTGCAAGCCCTATCAAAATTCCAAGGACATCTTTCAAAGAAATGGAATAAGCTTAAAATTTGTATGGAACCACAAAAAAACCCAAATAGCCAAAGCAGCCTTGAGAAAAAACAAAGCTTGGAGGCCTTGCACATTCTGATTTCAACCTATAATACAAAACTACAGTAATTAAAATAGCATAAAAACAGACATATAGATCAATGGAAGAGAATGACCTAGAAATAAACTTTTTTTACACATGGTTAATGAATTTATGACAATGGAGCCAAGAATATCCAATGGGGAAAGGGTAGTCTCTTCAATAAGTAGTGCTGGGAAGACTGGACAACCGTATACAAGAGAATGAAACTTGACTACTATCTTATACCAAACACAAAAATGAACTCAAAGTAGACTAAGGACTTGAACAGAAGACCCAAAACCATAAAAATACTAGAAGAAAACATAGTTGGTAATCTTTCCATAGATCTTGGTGATGATTTTTTAAATCATTTTTGGTATCAACCAAAACAAAAGCACAAATAAATAAGCAGAAATACATCATATTAAAAGGCTTCTGTACTGCGAAGGAAGCCATCAACAAAATGAAAAGGCAGCCTACTGAATGGGAGAAAATATTTGCAAATTGTATTACCTGTTAAGGGGCTAATATCCAAAATATTTTTAAAAACTCCTATAGCTCAGTAGCAAAAACACAGTTTTCTTTTTAATTTATTTTTATTTATTTTTTATTTATGATAGTCACAGAGAGAGAGAGAGGCAGAGACACAGGCAGAGGGAGAAGCAGGCTCCATGTACCAGGAGCCCGATGTGGGACTCCATCCCGGGTCTCCAGGATCGTGCCCTGAGCCAAAGGCAGGCGCTAAACCACTGCGCCACCCAGGGATCCCAAAAACACAGTTTGATTAAAAGATGGGTAGAAGATTGAAATAGACATTTCTCTAGAGAAGACATACAGATGGCCAAAAGGTACATGAAAAGATGTTCAACATCAGTCATTAGGAAGATGCAAATCAAAACCCAATGAGATATCACCTCACACTTGTCAGAATGACTGACTGTTGTAAAAAGATAACAAGTGTTGGTGAGGACATGGAGAAAAGGGAACTCTTCTGCATTATTGGTGGGAATACAAATTGGTGCAGCTACTGTGGAAAACAGTATGAAGGTTCCTCAAAACATTAAAACTAGAAATACCATATCCTGCAATTCTGTCATGTGGTATTTGTTCAAAGAAAACAAAAACACTAATTTGAAGAGATCTATGCACCCCCACCCCCATTCATTGTAGCATTATTCACAGTAGCCAAGCTATGGAAACAACCTAAGTGTCTACTGATGGATGAATGAATAAAGAAATTGTGGTGTACACATACAAAAACACACAATAGAGTATTAGTCATGAAAAAACATGAAATCTTGCCATTTGTAACTGTGGATGGACCTTGAGGGCATCATGCAACGTGGAATAAGAGAAAGACAAAGACCATTTCATCTCACTTAATATGTGGAATCTTAAAGGGGGGAAAAAAGCTCATTATTGGTTGCCAAAAGTAGGGGATGGAGGTAGGAGAAATGGGTGAAGGGGGGATCAAAAGATAAAAAGAAAAAAAATTAAAAGAAATTCCCTTACAAGGGGGGAAGAAAAAAAGTTATATAGAGGGCGAAAAGACAGCACAAACCATCAGAAAATACTAGAACACATGTACCTGACAAAAGATGAGTATTCAGAATAGGTTTCAAATTTAGAAGTCAAGAATAGAAAAAAATACCCTAGTATGAAAACGGGCAAAAGATTTTAACAGGTACTTCACATAATTGAAAATCTTAAAGTGGTGAGATGACTATATAACATGATGCTCAATCTTATGAGCAGCAGAATTAATGTAATTTTTAAGACTTCATGGGATCTATTTTCTATCTGCTATCTGGGCAAAAATTATCAGGTGATTGGTATCAGATATTGCCAAGTCTGTGGAGATACAGTACTGACTCCTTTGGAAAATGGCCATCAGCAAGTTGTGCCTGCTGTGTGACCTAAAATTCCTAAGTAAGCTCTCATGACCCATGGGGAGGCATTTATGAGAATGTCCGTAGCAGCACTGGCAGCAGCCCAGATGTCCATCAGAGGTCATTCTGTGGAATCCATATCACTATGTAAATAAATGCACTATATCCACAGGAATCTCAGGAACAAAATGATAAGCTAAAAATCACTGAAGAAAACCTATAACTATGATTTTATTTACATAAAGATCAAAAAGTTGTAATATGAAACCATTTTAGAGATGCAAACAGCAACAGCATAAAGAACAGCAAGAGAAAAAAAAACAGCAAGAGGATAGTGAGCAGAAATTTAGGACAGTGGAAACTGAGGTGGGAAGGGAATTTATCAGTTCAAATTAGGATATGGTACAATGAGACCTTCAAAAGTGATAACCAACATGTGTTCTCTTAACGTGACAGTAGCGTTGTCCACAATAGCCATACTTATGGAGAGAGCCAGATGTCCATCAACAGATGAATGGATAAAGAAGATGTCTGTGTATCAGTGGAATACTCAGACATCAGAAAAAATGAAATCTTGCCATTTGCAACAACGTGGATGGAACTAGAGGGTATTATGCTAAGCAAAATAAGTCTATCAGAGGAAGACCATTAATATATGATCTCACTCATGTGGAATGCAGGAAACAACAGGATCATAGGGGAAGAGAGGAAAAACTAAAACAAGATGAAATCGGGAAGAGACTTAATCATAGGAAACAAACAATCGCTGGAGGGGAGATGGGTGGGGGGATGAGGTAACTGGGTGATGGGTATGAAGGAGGGCATGGGATGTGATTGAGCACTGGGTGTTGTATGCAGTTGATGAATTCCTGACCTCCACCTCTGATACCAATAATACGATATATCTTAATTGAATATAAATAAAATCAGAACATATGTTAATATGCAGATTTAAGAATGACAATATATATACAATTATATATTGTATTTCCATACACTAGAAAAAAACTACTGGAAAATAAAATGTTAAAGGTAACATTTACAGTAGTATCCAAATAACATCAAATGCAAAGGGAAAATGTAATGTGAGGTATGCAAGACCTGTACATAGTAAATGAGAAGAGGGAGAGAAATGTAAAAAATGTATTAATATATAATAAAATTAAATCTATTATTAAAATTTTTTTTTCAAAAGAAAACTACATGACAGGCACCTAAGTATTTTGTGGTATTGACATACTTTATGTCATATCTGGGCTTTTTTCATATTCATTAGACACTTTTAAAAACCCAGCCAAATGAGAAATTATTCAGAGTCTGTAATTGATGGTAAATTCTTCAGATTTTTAACTCTCTCTAGGCCCCAAGTCATACCTAATTGTTTCTGTGTTCTCTTTCTTTAAAGCTGCCAGAATACATTTGAAGACGTAGGGTCAAACGGGATTGAAAAGCTTGAAACCACTTTCCATGAGTGTTTTGAACATATGCGAGCACTCGTGTGCCTGCACTGCCCCTTGTCTGTTCTCCCTTCACCCCACGCCTGTACATATAGCTCTGGGGGACCCAGACTCCAGAGAACTTAAAATCAGGAAACTCTGGAGCTTCATAAATAAAAACCATTAATCATAAATTTATTTGATTTGTGAATACCCTCCTGTGAGGGATGTATCATGATGCAGACGTGAGAAGCTTCAAACTGCAGGTAAAATTGCCAGGTGAACCTCCCAAGTGACCAGAGGCTGCGGGGACTTGGTGGGCTTAGGTACTGCAGCGGGGACAGCCAGTACTCAGGAAGGGCGGGGAAGGGCAAAGCTGCTCAAGTCCCCTTCTGCCGCATCTGCAAACAGTTCTGTTCCAGGACTCACCTGCAGACACAGAATCTTAGTGTGCAAAATCCTGTGCAAGTCGGGGAAAGGTGATAGGGAGGGGCTGACCGAGAAGGAATGAGGACCAGCCACACTTGGGCACAGTGAGAGAGTGTTGATGAGCATGCAGGAGGTGGTGGGGACTTGGGAGAAAGGAGGGTGGTCCCAGTTAGTAAGAGAGAAAGTTGCAAAGAAAATTTGGCACCTGAGAGTTGTGTTCCGCCGTTACACTAACCCTGGTTTTGAAGAGTCCTTGATCCTTTAAAACATGTTAATACATTTTTATTTCTTTAATTGAAAAGAACTTTATATCTTGTTTACATTTTAAAATCTGACCTATAAATGAAAATCTTAACTTCGTAAATAGACTCCTAGCAAATACTTAAAGATGCACAGAAGCATGGCTCTTTATAGGCAGCAGGTGTGGAGTTGGGTAATCACTGGCATCTTTGCAATTAATTATTACATTTGAGAATTTATTCTGGGCTATTTACATTCATCTTGGAAGTGACACTTTTCTCCAGATCAAATTAGAAGAGGGGTCTTTAAGCTGGAAATAGGGAGTTTTAAATAACTTAAAAATTTTAAAGACATCCTAATTTTAAAACGTTCACATTATTCCTACTTGAGGTTCCTAATATAATATGCATTTTATTCTACATTTACTACTACCAGGGAGTTTTAAAGATTCTTTAACACTGAATGCTATTTTGCATATCCTGCTGGTGCTTGTTATGTACCAAACGTGCTATAATAATTTTATATACAGTGGTTTATTTAATCCTCACATTAATTGCTGCTTTACAGTGGAGCCTCTTATACCCATTTTAGAAACTGACCTGAAACAGAGAAAGAGAGTTGTCCAAGCTCATGTGGCTCTTGAGTGGTGAAAAGCAGATTCAAACCCAGTTAGTCTGGCTTCAGTCTTAATTTTAACTTTAACCATCATGCTCTATTGTTTTGTTACTTCCTGGGCCTTAGAGACCATTTGTTAGACTGTGCATTCTTCCCTCTAGCAAGTTTTTACTTACCTTTACTGGTGTAATAAGTTCTTAACAGTTGTTTGTACAAGAAATGGCCTTGTTGGGATTCGAGACTGACAACTTTGCCAGTGTTTACCTTTGTCACTTTGAGCCAGTCGCTTTATCTGTCTTTTCTGTGTAACTGTGAGGAGACCGAAGGCATACAGAGATTTAAAAGAACTAGAATGAGAAATGCAGGGAGAATCCAGAACATTGTGTTGTAAACACAGAGACTCCCAGGAGCTTGCAGGCAAGCCTATCGGCATATTGTAAGAGCCAATAGGGAGCATGCACAGTTACCTCCTGGGAGGATAACAGTGATGCAAAGTAATCTCCTTTTGTAGCAGGGAGAAGCTGAAGTGATCTAGGATCTGGCTTTACATGGAGGATTACAGTTGATCTAACCCTGAAGCCAGCAGTGGACCTTTTATTCACAGTAGCCAGAGGGGACTGGCATGGGGAATGCAGGTGTAGGTGCAGAGTGCTAAGAAGTTTTGTTTAGTTGCTAAAACCACGTGGAGAGATTCCGTATCACCTTATTTTATTTATAACACAAAATTTAGATTTCTACCACTATTCTCAGGCTCAGGCTGTATGTACTCCTACATTTACTTTGCTGAGAGGGCAATGTAACTAACATGTCATTGATAAAAGGGCAGGTTTCAAAGCTGAGCATTGGGTTCGCATCTTCACTGCAACACTTCTAGCGTTGACCTTTGGCAGGTTATTTAAATTGTACAAATGTCAGTTTCCTCACATCTAAAATGGTAATAATAGTTTCCACTAGGTAGCTTTATTTTTAGGATTCAGGTAGTCATTGTTAAAGTACTTGACACAGTGGCAGCTGGCATTCAGCAAATGCCTTTTTCTTGTGTGTGCCCAAGTACCATGGCCTTAGGCAGCCTGTGGTCACTGTGCGGCCCTGTGCCACTCCAAGATCACTCTGCGGTCTGACAGCATATGCAGCATCCGAGAGTGTCCCCACTCTTGACCTGCTGGAGGTGAAGCCCAGGAATCTGCTTTCACAAGCTTTCCAGTTCGTATACAGATCAAACGTTGAAATCTGCTGGTAACACTTTGTGGTTAAGAGTAAGGCTCTACAGTTAGGCTCTCTGCATTGAAAGCCTGGCTTTGCCAAGGAGAGCTGTGTAATCTTGGGCAATTTAACCTTTTCTGTCTCTGTTCTTCCACTTGTAAAATGGCACTAGCTGTTGTAGCTACCTTATTGTATTAACTGTGAGGATCAAGAGTTAATACACTTATAAAGCACTTAGAATCATGGTTGGCGCACAGCGGGCGCCCAATAGATGTGGCTGTGCTGTAGTATTTACAGTGAGTGCTATGGTAGTGTCCAGTTGCTGCTCTCACAGAATACTGCATATTAGTGACTGAAGACAACCCGAATTTATTATCCTAAAGTTCTAGATCCCAAGTCCAAAGTGGGTCTCAGTGGAATGAAGGTGTCAGCAGGACTGTTCCTTTCAGGAGGCTCAAGAGGAGAATTCGTTTTCTTGCCTTTCCCAGTTTCCAGAGGCTCTTGCGTGTCTTATCTCACATCCCCCTGACCATCCTCAGAGCCAGCAATGGCCACTCAGGTCTTTCTCACTCCACCACAGGACTCTTCTGCCTTTCTCTTGTACCTTTAGGGACTGTAGTGATGACATTGGGCCCACCTGGATAAGCCAGGATAATTTTGAGGTCAGTTGGTTAGCAACCTTAATTCCCTTTTGCCACAGAACCTAACATAGTCACAGGTTCTAGGGATGAGGAACATGGATGTCTTTGGGGACCATTATTTTGCCCCCCCCCCCCCACTACCGCCTGAGATGGTTATTCCATGCACACCAACATTGGTACTGCTCTTCTGGAAATTTGCTTTCCTACGCTTGACCTTTCCCACCTCTTCCAGCCAGTTCCATCTCTTTCTGTTCCTAACCTGCCTCAGGTGTCCTTTACAGCATACTCAGTTGAGGAAATAGAAGCCACCAGATGAGAACTCGCTCATCCATTCACAAGTATGTGCTTAGCTGTGTGGATCCGTCTCCTGTTTTGTCTGTAAGATAATGGAAGCAGTTGTCTTTCTGTTCTTAAAATCCTGGCGCTTGTCACCTTGCCTCCCCTGGATCTTAGACTTTTGAGGCGATGTGTAGGATCTTTTATCTTTAAACAAGCCCTCCTCTGGGGACGCCTAGGTGGCTCAGTCTGTTGAGTGTCCTACTCTTGTTTCGGATCAGGTCATGATCTCAGGGTCCTGGGATTGAGCCCTGAGTGGGGCCCCGCGCTCAGTGGAAGCCTCTCCCTCTTTCTCTCCCAACTTTTCTGCGCCTTCCCTCACTCTGCTTTCTCTCTAACATGAATAAAATCTTTGATAAGTGAATAAATACTTTCCTCTGAACCTGCATTCCTTCTCGGGTTTCTCCATCCCTCTCTTAATCTTCAGCCCCATCTCAGAGCCCTGTTTTCCACCTCTTCTGTTCAAACAGAAGCCTGGAGACAAGCCTTTTGATGCCACACCAGCCCCTCACCTGCGGTCTGCAGATCCCTGCATCTGCCTGCAGTCTTCGTGCCTGGTGCCCTCCTCCCAGGCCTGGCCATACTGCCTCCTGCCTGTGCCTCCCTGCACCCTCCCTCATCCCATAGCTCCAGGGGACTTTCAAAGCCCTGATCAGACTTGTATCACTCTCTTTTTGCTGAATTTAGGATAAAACTCAAAAACATGTTTTTGCTGCTGCCACTCTAGCCTCATTTCTTCTCGTTCTCCTTCACTGTGTTGTAGACACAGTCTCAGATAGATATGCTAGGCTCTCCTCTGCTCCAAGGCCTTCCCAGGGCCCAGAATCCTGCCCTCTCCTGTCAGTCCCCTCATGACAACCCGCTCTGCTGGAAGCTGCAGGTGGCTGCTCCCTGTCCTCTGCATGAGTCATGATAAGCTGGGGAAGACAGGACTTGGATTAACTTCTTTCAGGACCACTTAATTTCACTCGAAGGTTCTTGCTGAAAAATGTAGCAGTTAACTGAATTATCAGTGTAAAAATTGACATGCTACACATTTTGAGCACCTCTTTAAAAACTGCAAAAAAATTTATTTCCATCTTGCATATCTTACTGTAGACAGTGGCTATAATGGAGAGAAACTGTAGAAATAATCCTTTTTCACTTCTGGACTGGCTAACAGGAGTTTACCTGGTACCAGCTAGAACATGGTACTCCCTGGTATGTGTGTACTGCCTGGGGTACATTTCCCAGGTGTTCTCGCCAAACCCACTTTATTGGATACACGGCGATCTAGTTGTTCGTGGGTAAGGAAAGAGGTCCCCGGTTATTTATGTCTTGTAAAACGTGACTTTCTTGTTAATTTTTGTAGTGACTCTTCCTGATGACCTGACACTTTATTAATATTTCTTTATGTATCTTATGTTACAGACTATTCAGACTATGAAGACAGTTCTCTAGAATTTCTGGAAAGGTGCTCTTCTCCACTAACTCGATCTTCTGGGAGTTCTCTGGCTCTGCGAAGCATGTTTACGGAGAAAAATACAACATATCAGTACCCAAGGGCAATTTTGTCAGTTGATCTTAGTGGTGAAAGTATGTGTAATCATGTAATGCTTAAACAAGTCTTAAGATTCTTAAATGTGGAACTGAGATAAAAACATACTTCATTGAGAGCTTATCTGAGCAGGGCACACGGTTTAAAAAGTTATCCCGTAGACTAATATGAAAAATCTCAACTTTTTTAACTTCTATAAAGTCAAATTGGCTTTTATAGTTAATTGTAGGGATGGGAAGCAAATTATTAGTATCTCCTATGTACTGGTTATGGGTATTTTTACATGCATATTTGGAGTCTGTCCTGACAGCTGGGGTGTTCAGGACTCTTGCCTTCCAGTGCTCTCAGCAGTGGGAGGGAGACTCTCCTAGTGGAGACATCGATGGCAGTGGCTTGAGACTAGAATAAGGGATGGGGTCTTCCATCTTATGTCAAACCACAGGGATCCTTATGGCTGAGCTCACTTCCTGCCTTCTCCTTTCTTCTGAGGGCCCGACATGGTAGGTACTAGGTGATGTGTTACCGTTTGCACTGTTACCACTTGCTTTCTTCCAGGCCTATTTCCCATCTAGCCCATGGTGAAGAAAAGTGTCATCTTCCCTTCTTCCTAAAATAAGCACACAGCACTTTGGGGATTCATAATTTTAAAACATTGGCGGGAGGGAGGTTTAGGAAAATGTCCCTCCTTCTTTTCTAACAAACACAAATCCCCTGTTCCCTTTTGGGCCAGTGGCTCTTCACCCCAGGTGTCCATGGTAACTGTCACTGTGATACTTTGATGAAGCGACCCATACGGAGACATGCTGCAGAACACAATGAGGTTTCTGGGAGGGCAGATGGAGTTTCCCAGTGATTGTTTGGGGATGGGTGGCAGGGGTTGAAAATCATGTAAGAACATCAAGATCTAAAAGTCATCATTTTACATGGAGTGCTGGAGAACGGAGAGGATGTCTGGGCTGGCAGTGCTGCCAGAACCTGAGGCGTGAGTGGGGATGGAAGGAGAGGCCACGGGTGTGGGCTCTCGATTCTGCTGTGTCTTCTGCCCTGGTTGTGACCAAGCACTGAGCTGTTAGAACGGATGTTGATAGAGGGCATGGGTCCTGGGCCAGAGGTTCTCAAGTGTTAGCATGCACCAGAACCCCCTCGAAGGCTGGTTAAAACACCTTTCTGGGCTTTATCCTCAGAATTTCTGATGCTTAATGAGCTCCCAGGTGATGCTGGTCTGGAATCCACACTTAGAGAATGTGCTGGGAAAATGGCAATAGTTCAAGAGGTAGTGGTTGGAAGAGAATGGTGTTCCTGTGGCCACTCGGTGGGCGCTGTTGTTCAGGGTGGTATTTCACTATGAGAGAGAACTTTTACTTGCTTTTCTTTTGTAATTTTCAACCCATGAACCCATTTACTCAGCCCCTTGAGGTCAGCCAAGCATTTGTTTGATGCTTGGGAATCGGTTATTTGAACTAGGTTTTCTGGCCAGTATGTTAAGTTTGCATTCTAAGACCATAACACCTGGTTATTTTGGCCATGTAAACATACATGAGATACATGCTAATTTCTTTCAATGATAATAGTTTTAAATTTATTGGTTGTTAATGATTGCCATCCATATAATGCCACATCTGTGCCACAACAGTGCTTGAAACTGTTTATTCATGTTCTAGTCTGCCATTTTGAGACAAGAACTTACATTCAAGAAGGCCCAAGAGAAAATACTAATTTTGGATTTAAGCTAGCAAGATGGTGCTAGCTTCCCAAAACTACTCATATTATTAGAAGGGTTCTATGATGCCTAATTGATTCACTCCTTCTTGAAAATTTTCATGTATTTCTCTAACATCATTTCTACTGACCTCACTTGTTTCAAGATGTCCCAAGACCCTAAAGAAAACATTTATTTTTCTGTAAAACTTTTTATAAATCAAAAACAAAACATTCAAAAACAGGAGACAATATCAGATTAGAAGCTGGTAAAAGAAGCACTAAGACATGAAATATTTAAAATATAAGCAGCATGAGTTTTTTTAGTTTGAAGTTGGCCAGCTTCTTTCTGGTCTGATTGTCTGAAAAGAGAATTTTCTCTGGCTATAGACTCCCCTCTTAGCTCCTCCAGAAGCATTCTGGAGTGGCTTGCTATGTAGATCAGGCTTCATTGTAAGCACCAGGTGTGGAGCATTCAGCAAGCAGAGCCCTTACTCCCAAGGCCAGTAGATGCTCTGCAGAGGGAAGTGACTCAGGAGCAGATGAAGGAGGGGCACAGACCATGACTACAGACAGGCCAGACACCTAGGCGGAAGGAGCCACCTCTGTCTCTGAGAGGCTCCACTAACTGGCCTGCAGGTGCCTCACAGCAGAGAGCAGGTCTTCGACCATGCCTCTTCCCCATTTCTCCATCCACACTCCTGCGAAACCTTTAGTGTCCTGTCGTCATTTCTTTTCCTTTGTTGTAAATAAAGATTTCCTTGTGTTTGCCTGGATTTTTTTTTTTCTTCCTCTATGGCCTGAGCTAAATTGTGGTCTTTGACATCAACACTGGTACGAATACAAACTTAAGACCTGGCGTTTAAGTCGAATTACATGTAGTAGTCATCCATATCATCTAGTTTCTAGAATATATTTATTTTTTTAAAGATCTTTATCAAAGCGAGATTTTAAAAATTTGTAAATCCCTTAGGGAACTCATGATCCTAGTTTAAGAAATACTGGTGAAATCATTAACATAGGCTTTGGAGTCATTCCATTTAGCTTTACCGTTTGCTGACTGCACTACTCAAGCAAGTAATACATCTTCTATTTGAAGTGCTTAGTACAGTACCTGACTCATGTTAAGTGCAGTAGTGATTGATGATACTGATACTATTAAGAATAGTAGTATTGACGTTAGACTCCAGGCAATCTCCTTCCCTTCACTGAAGTGCCTTGTCTTTGGTGCAAATAATGAAATCCATTCTTTTTACAACTTCTGATTTTGAGGAGGATCAAAAGGATTAACATTTGTGAAAGCATTTGAAAACTGTGCAAATTTGAATTATCAACCTTAGCCACAACCTCTACAGGCACCAAGACTGGAGAAACTTTTCAAGTTACTTGCAATAGTGTATATATTAAGATGTAAAGTCAGTCATAATTACTAAGCTTCAAGAATCATTTGTTTCTTTATGCAGGGACAAACACTCAATTCCCATTTGTTTGCCCTTCCTTTCTAAATACTTAATAGCTTATAATCACTTCCTTTTAACTCTATCTGAAAAGATGACACAGACATGGGAACTATATGCTGAGTCTACTTTTGTGTATATTCTAGACTTATCAGATGTGGAATTCCTAGATGATTCTTCAACAGAGAGTTTGCTCCTAAGTGGGGATGAGTACAATCAGGACTTTGATTCAACCAATTTTGAGGAATCTCAGGATGAAGACGATGCTCTTAATGAGATTGTGCGATGTATTTGTGAAATGGATGAGGAGAACGGCTTCATGATCCAGGTAACTGGTCTTCCCGGTCAAAGCAGTTATTTCAGGTGTTCAGCAAATGCATCAGGACTTCGTGTCCTTTTGTCACTCATGGTCTTACTGAAAACAGAGGTCTCTAACTTTACCATCACGTTTAAAATCCTAGTAATGATAGGAAGATCTCTTCAAATGAAGTAGACTTGCTCTCTCACTTAAGGATCACCCTCCTTTTGCAAAAGTGTTGAGTTTGAGGTCTTCAGGCTGAAATTCTGGAAGCCACTCTTTGAACCCATTAGGGTAGGTGAGCATCCACATTAAAGTGTAGAGCACAGCAGCCCTTTCCTTACTGGCCTGGATTCCTATTGTTTGTAGCTCTTCAATGGGCAGGTACAGAGACATTTCCACTCTTTTCAAAGACTTGCAAGGATTAAGCATTACAAACCAGCTGTTCCTGTAGAAAGGGTATCTTTAAGAGAAAAGAAGAGCATAACCCACATTTTGTGATGAAAGATTTGGAAATGTTAATTATAGAAATGAAGGAAGTAATCTCCTCTTTTCTCCCCCTTTTCAAAGGTTTTCTGAAACAAGGGAACTACAAATTTATAGGGTCACCACACAGGTAATACTTTGAGAAGTCGCTGCTACAGGCATTCCTGCAAACTTGCCTTAAAAAGAAAAATTCTACACTTAAATAAGCTATTTTAAAGAGGTATTTGCCCAAAAATTAGTGGGAAATAAATGAGAGCAAGTTTTGATTTTTTTTTTTTTTATGGTTTAAGTAATATATCAAGACCCTTTTGAGTAGCTGCAACTAGAGGAAGTTCTTGAAGTAGCTGACTATCAAAAATAAAATTCGACTTAAATCAGTGTTGCATCATTGTGTGGAATAAGAATTGAGCTGTCGGCAGCCTCGAGACTGCCATGGCTGACTGTAAGGAAGGGGATTTGTCTTTTTTCCCAGCGAGCAGGCCTATGATTGTAAGCACTCCTGTGTTTTCTGGCAGTGTGAAGAGTGCCTATGCTGGCAGCACAGCGTGTGCATGGGGCTGCTGGAGGAGAGCATCCCCGAGCAGTACATCTGCTACGTCTGCAGGGACCCTCCTGGTAAGCCTCCTCCCCATGCTGGTGGCAAGGCGCCTAAAGATCTGGTTATGGATTCTGTAATGTGCCCGCTGTATAAAGACACCATGACTTCTTCGTCAGTTCAGTTCTGCCTCCATGTGAAAATTTTAAAACATTTTTCATTGCTTGTTACAATTTTGTTTTCCATGTTAGTTACCTAGGCCAAAACATTAGCCTCATCTCATTGACATACCTGCCATGTTACTGGAAGGACAGAGTTCTGGCTTTTTCCTGGAAAAGGATTAGGCCCTTAGTATGTCCGTGTGCCTTGATTTCTAAGTAGGTTTATGTGTGGCTATTTGATTGGAACTTTATTCTGAATGTACACTCCTCATGACATGGTTTTAAAAAAGTTTCTGACCGTGCTGCATATCCAACTAGTTTTCGGTAGATGGCATCTCCAGTGATCACGTGCTTTCCCTTTATTTTACCCATGAGACAACTAGGGTGTGGAGGGTTGCATTCCTTGTGCACGAGGGTAATAGCAAGCATGGCAGACCTGAGATGAAAACCTGTCCCTTTGACTCCCTGTCCAGTACCTTCCTCCATGCCAGAGGCTCTTTGAGTAGCAAAGCTTTGCATATTGTACACACTTTGAGCTGCTTGGGCAGAAAATAACTAGATATTCTCAAATAAAAGCCTACCAAGTTCTCCTCTTGTCTATCTTAAAACAAAACCAGGAAGCAGGAGAATGATTAATATAAATATAGACATTTGCTTATTCATTCAGCAGCATTTATTGGATGCCTTCTATTTGCCAGATGCTGGTAAGAGGTAAGATGATTGATTCTAAGCATGCCGTCCACTGTCTCAGTATAGTAGGGGTCACGGACGCATAAGCAACTCATTTCATCGACATTGAAGATACATTTTACAAGACCCGGTGAGATCTTGAAGAGGGGTCCGTATTCACTTAAGTAGAACTGTATTTCATCCTGTTCAAAACAAACGTTAGTGAGAGAACGGATACCCTGTCTAGTTTCTATCCAGTCTTCTCAGCCTTTCTATCAGCCTGTATGACAGATACATAAAAATTGGGAAGCCATACCCTGAGGGTTCCTTTGCGGATGTCCTCTGCCTGTGAGCATATCCTTCATGGAGTGTGTTCTTCATAGCGGGCAGGAGACCCAAAGGTTGGAGGAACTCTCACAGCGCCAGCTCCTCAGAACCCGGTCTTGCTCATCTTTGAATTTATTCTTAGTACCAGAGCTCACCCTGCTTACTGAGTAGTGTTAATAAGATGGCAGTGGAAGGGAAGTCTGAATACGTGACATCCTTTGTCATTGTGATGTCCCCTTCACCTACAGGTCAGAGGTGGAGTGCAAAATATCGTTACGATAAGGATTGGTTGGATAATGGGAGAATGTGTGGGTTATCGTTTTTAAAAGAAAATTACTCTCATCTCAATGCCAAAAAGATAGTTTCCACACATCACCTGCTTGCTGACGTCTATGGTGTCACGGAAGTCCTGCATGGGCTACAGCTGAAGATCGGCATACTCAAGTAAGTGAGGGACACAGGCCCCAGCTAGGGGGAATTTCAGTTCAGGGTGATTAGGGGGCCTTTTGAAGGTTCACATGAGCACTTTGGAAGGCAGAAGAGCTACTTGAATACATTTTAACTTTTAAAGGTAGAAACAATAAATATTTTGGATGAATAGCCACTTCCCACCTCTTGTCCTGGCATGAATAAGTATGGTTGAGGGTCAGAACCACATCTGATATCCAACAAACGTCAGTCCCTGCCCCGCTGTTTTGCATGCTGGCCACGTGCAAAATTAAGTGCCGTGGGTTGGTGCACCCTGTATTTTGTATCCTTCTGCAGGGATGGTGTCAAGATGAGGTAGATTTAACAGCATATTGTTTTAATTACCTTAAGACCAACTTTGAAGGGAGCAGCTCATAGAATCCATCCCTCTGCTGGGCAGCAAATGTGTTGTAGTCTTCCCAGATCATTTTCCCTTAAAAAAAAAAAAAAAAAACTCAAATCTGAGCCTCCCTAAGTAACATGTCCAAGTGTTCTTGAAGCCCTTGTTTTCAGTTCTTCCTAGTTCCTAACTAGAATTCCTCTCTTTAAAAAAGGTATTTTATGTAAAAACAAGATTCACCGGTTCTTTACAAGGTTGTCTTCATTGGGACTCACTTGCCTGGGCCAGAAACTTGCCCTTTCCCCTCCTTCTGTCCCCATCCAGGTACCTTTCCCCTCAGCTGGGTGTGCCAGGGCCACCTATCTACCATGATTCCTTGACCTTGTTCTGTGCCTTCCTGTCTCTTCATCCTGTCCCAGCCCAGGCTGTTCTTTTCCCATAAACAGTTGCCACACCATTTTAGTTCTCCGTGGCTCCAGTCTTGGACTCTTTGAGCTCATCCTTCTTATTGTTGCCCGTGTGATCTTGGTAAAAAATGAATAGGAACTTGAGGCACCTGGGGGGCCCAGTCGGTTAAGCATCTGCCTTCGGCCCAGGTCATGGTCTCAGGGTCCTGGGATTGAGCCCTGCATCCTGGTCCCTGCTTCTCGGGGCATCTGCTTCTCTGTCTGCCCCCCCACCCCATGCATGTACACATGCGTGTAGTCTCTCTCTCTCTCAAATAAATAAAACCTTAAAAAAGAGATAAATAGTAGCTTATCTCTTTTTTGACTTCATATGCCCCCGTGTCTTCCCAGCTCTCCAGCACATGCTCTGAGTCTTTCCCTGATAATGTCTTCTACTATTCAGTTGTCATCTTCCCTTTCCTAGTTGTTTTTCCCAAATGTCACAACTCTACCAAACCATAATCCCTGAGCAAAGCCTGCTTTTTCATAACTACAAGCCTTTATACACTCACACCTAGAACAACCTTGTACTATTAGTCTTTCTAGCAGATACCTGCCCCACCAGAGCTGATCACATGCCCTTCTTGGCAAATTCCTTGCTACTGATGTTGGCACTTTGTTGCACTTTGGTTTCTTGTGTCTGTCTCCCCTTACTAAACCACAGTTCCCCTTAAGGTAGGGCTTGTGTCTTATTCATCATTTTGTTCCCACTGCTTAGTGTAGGGTTAAGTACTCAGTGACTGTTTGTTAAATGTAATTTGCTTCTGTTGTATGTCATAAATCTGATTATGGATTTCTTTATGAAAAGGGCATGCAAATGCTAAAGCCTAAAGGAAGAGCTAACTTATTAAAAGGAAAGTCTACTTCATGCCAGAAATTAGTGCTCTAGTATGAGATTTCATTTATTTCTTAAAATAAACCTGAATAATAGATCTCCTCTCATCTGAGAGATGGGTAGTCAGAGGTAGAGGTTATGCATATATCTTGTCCAAGCTCAGTGACGGAGCAGGACTTGATCCATTGCATTGTTAGACTACAAAACTAGCTTTCTACCGTGCCTTTACTGTGAGAGAATTTTAGTATTTTCTGATATTAAATTATTAGGGAGTCCAAAAGATAAAATCTGTAATTTCAGAACAATACTTGGTTATTATCAGAAGACTGATTTGATCCCTGGGTGTTTATCTAACCTGGAAGTAATTAATTCACAAACATTGAACTTTCTAAAAGGTTTATGCCTCCTGAGTATCTCTGTTTCTTATCAACTCTGTTCAAAGAATTCTGGTTTTACTCAACTGCAGAATTTTAATGACTAGAATTAGCTGTGCAGTATCATGCTTACATGTTGGGTGAGGATGGCAATAAGAGCGCATTATCATAGACTGCAGGTGACGGTATAATTAGGGCAATGTCTCCGGAAGCCGCTGGGGCAGTACCTATCAAATTTAAAATGTGTACCCATTATCCAGCAGCTCTGTATCTGACTGAAATATCCCCACTCATATGCAGAGATCACAAGAACACACACACAGGCACACGTCTGTAGGTGGGGAATGGGTTGGTGTGCCTAGACTGTGGTATATTAATATTGTTCAGCTACTAGAATAAAAGTGAGGGAAACATCTATGTATTGATGTGGCAAGATGCCCGTATATGTTACATATGAAGAAGGCAAACAGAGCCCCAGTGTACAAAAGAGAAAGTACATGCTTACCTATTTAAAAAATAATTGTATGGGTGTAGAAAATGTCCAAAAGATCATATCTCAGTTTTTTGTAATTGCCATAGTAGGAAAGTTTTTACTTTGTACGCACATATTGCCTGATTTTTTGTTGTGAGCAAGTACCATTTTTGGATTGAATGAGGATTTTAAAATATGCTAGTATAAAGGTTTTTGGTGTTATACAATTTTAAAACAGTGAAAAAAGTCAGCAGGAGAATAAGTGCATCTATCAAATGATGATGTGCACTATCAACAGAATTACATTCATCGTTGCTTTTTTTTTTTTAAGATTTTATTTATTTCAGAGAGAGAGAGCATGAGTGGGGAGGAGGGGCTGAGGGAGAAGCAGACTCCCTGCTGAGCAGGACCCTGAGATCCTGACCTGAGCCGAAGGCAGATGCTTAACCTACTGAGTCACCCAGGCACCCCTCATTATTGCTTTTCTACCTGAGTATTATTTCTATAAAATTGTGAGAATTCAAACTTTGGGTTAAATTCTGAGACAGGGGGATCCCTGGGTGGCGCAGTGGTTTGGCGTCTGTCTTTGGCCCAGGGCGCGATCCTGGAGACCCGGGATCGAATCCCACGTCAGGCTCCCGGTGCATGGAGCCTGCTTCTCCCTCTGCCTGTGTCTCTGCCTCTCTCTCTCTCTCTCTCTCTCTCTCTGTGTGACTATCATAAATAAATAAAGAAAAAAAATATTTAAAAAAAATAAATTCTGAGACAAGTTACCCTAAAGAATACCTCTGCTTCTGTCTTGAGTCCCTGCCCTCCTTCTTACCTGGCCCCGTTGGTGGGGGATTGGGTCTTCAGCAGAGAAGTGGGCATCAGTCTGCTTGAGTCACCCTCACTGTACAAAAGGCACAGACAGCCAAGGGTTATCTGTATCATTTTACATTCTGAAATTTATTATGGTACTAAACTACTTCTTCCTTTTCTTTTCTTTTCTTTTCTTTTCTTTTCTTTTCTTTTCTTTTCTTTTCTTTTCTTTTCTTTTCTTTTCTTTTCTTTTCTTTCTCTCTCTCTCTCTCTCTTTTTTTTTTTTTTTTTATTGTCCTGAACTTCTCTTTCTCTAACTTTGCTTTAAGGAATAAACATCATCCTGACCTTCATCTCTGGGCTTATTCTGGGAAGCGAAAAGATCAAGATCAAGGAATTGCTGGGGCAGAGAAAAAAGTAGCAGTGCAAGACAAAGTTAATGTAGAGGAAAAGAAACACCACGTACAGAACCATAAAGAACCACCTCGTTTGCCCCTAAAAATGGAAGGAACTTATATAACAAGTGAGCACAGTTACCAAAAGCCACAAAGTTTTGGTCAAGACTGCAAATCTCTCGCAGACCCTGGAAGCTCAGATGATGATGATGTTAGTAGTTTTGAAGAAGAACAAGAATTCCACATGAAAGATAAAAACCGTTCCCAATACTCACTGAAAGAAGGTGGAATGCCTGAAAAGGTATAACTAACTCATTTGTTTGGCTTGGAAAATATGAAAGACCATAGGAAAATTTTATACAGTAAAACATACTGAATTCCCAGTAAAGTTATGCTTATATATCCGAGTTCCCAAGTATCTTGTTAGGGTACAGACTTTTTTGCTCTATTAGAACCATTTGAACATCAAATTATCCCCTAATTCAGGGTTGTAGTAATTGCAGCAAACTTTTACCCTAACCAAAGTTTCAGTTTTATAAGCACACTTAGATGCCTCTAAAAACCATGAGCCACATTTCTTTCCAAATGAAGACATCTGTGTGTGAGAATGTGTAAGTGCGTGCTGGTATGTACACATTAATGCAATATGTGTTCAGGTAAAACATGGCACTCTGTTCTTTCTTTTTAAAATCTTAGCATACTTGTATATGCATATCAGTTCCATTATGCGATACACTGAATTTGTACATCCCTTTGTACACTGAATTTCTATAAACTGCTTTCCTATTCATAGGGATTGTCTTAGAGCTATTGTTTCTTCATTTTTCATTGATGTTCATTTTTCATTGATGTGCCACTTTAAAATTAGTTCTTTATTTTTCTGGCCTGTTTTATCAAGAAATCGCTGTAAATACATAAATTTGGGAAGCTGATAGTTCATGATACTTATGGTGAATCATTTTGTATCCCTCTTATGAAGTCTTTCTGATGAGTCTGAGTTCACATTTTGTGTGTGTGTGTTAAGCAGTTTGCACTTCTAAGTTTTTAAAGACTTTTATCTTTCTCTTGCCTCACTGATTTAACTGCGAGAGTTAATTACAGTTTGCAGTTTAATTAGACTTTAAACTGGCCTTTGTCAGCTTCCATGATTTTTTCCATCATTGCTTTCTGCCTTCACTCCACTTATGTCATTAGTTTAGGTTCATTGAGGAAGGGGTTAGTCTAAATGAGCTCTGGGCTTTCTCCCTACAGAGTATAATTAGCAACTTGTATCTTTAGCATGTCTTGTTGAATGCCCTCCACCCTGTGGAGCCCCCATGTGAGGCTTTTTGGAGAGACATGGTAGGCATAGCTACTCTTTTAAGGACCATCAGATCTAATTCAATTATGTGCTAGCACTTCCTTTAAAAATATTCTGAGTCAGATTGGACTTCCCAGATCATTGCAGTAATGAGGTGTTTTGTATATCTTTCCCGTTATGACGTTACATTTCACCTAATTTTTTCTTTTTCCGATGGTTCTTTGGAGAAGAATCCAGCTGAAAGGAATACGGTATTTATTTATAATGATAAAAAGGGCACTGAAGACCCAGGAGACTCACATCTTCAGTGGCAGCTCAATCTCCTTACACACATAGAGAATGTGCAGAATGAAGTTACCAGCAGGATGGACCTAATAGAAAAAGAAGTTGATGGTAATTTTCAGAAAGAGCTAAAATACAATGACTATAGTATGTAAAGTGTGTTTATTGTTGTTATGAAGATGTTATGTAAAGCATTTTTAAAATATGGGATGAGAACTGTAGATGCTGTCCATACTGGTGGAGTGTCTCACTCTTTTACGTTGCATTTAACAGCTGGTGTTTGGGGTCTTTTAGGCCAAAAACAGTGTAACTGGGTATTATCTCCTTTTTTTAAAGGTGGATATTTATTAAATACTGCCCTTCTGCAGGGTGCAATATAGATAGAGCTCATATGCAATATTTATTAGTTTCATTGAACTGTGTTTTCTTTGGAAGTCAGTGTAACGGCCTTAAGCATATTTAAAATATGGGGGAAAACATTTTTTGTATCTTTGCTCTCACTGTGGTCAGTAGGAAGTGTAATTAACAACAATAAGAAACTCTCACAAGCTCTAGTAGGTAAAACTTAAGTTTGACACACATTTTCAGATGGTCTTCTTTGATATTTTTTATTTTATCACAGAGGGGCCTGAGGAGTGGACAGGAAAGATATCCGCATTTTATAGTTGAGAAAATAAAGAGTATCTGATTACTAATCCAGTGGTTCTCCCCCCCCGCCAACCTCATATGTAAGCTTGTATTACCTTTTTTAAAAATTTTACCCCACACATAAGAGCCCCTACTGCTTTGTTTTTTCCCATGAAAAAAGGAAATGGAAATTCCATTTCAAAAGCATCTTCCATTTGGCTTAAGCTAGCTTTTTGTTACTGTAATGTTTTTAGTAGATTTTTGATGGGAAAAAAATGCAATTTGACATTATCTCTTATTAATAAAAAGCGTGGAATAACTAATTGTGTTCTGCCTAGACTTCTAATGTACTTGCAATTTTTTATAGTAATGGTAAAATAGTGGGACTGAGAAATCAACACCTTGTTGCCTTTGTTAAAAAGAACTTCTGATTTATTTTTTTATTTTTTATTTTTTTTTAATTTTTATTTATTTATGATAGTCACGGGGGTGGGCAGAGACACAGGCAGAGGAAGAAGCAGGCTCCATGCACCGCGAGCCCAACGTGGGATTCGATCCCGGGTCTCCAGGATCGCGCCCTGGGCCAAAGGCAGGTGCCAAACTGCTGCACCACCCAGGGATCCCAAGAACTTCTGATTTAAAAACAAAAATGGTTAGTTAAGTTTCATCTAAAATGAAGTAGAGATGATTTAAGTCTAAAATAATAGTTTCAGGGATCCCTGGGTGGTGCAGCAGTTTAGCGCCTGCCTTTGGCCCAGGGCGCGATCCTGGAGACCCAGGATCGAATCCCATGTCGGGCTCCCGGTGCATGGAGCCTGCTTCTCCCTCTGCCTGTGTCTCTGCCTCTCTCTCTCTCTCTGTGACTATCATAAATAAATAAAAAATTTAAAAAAAATAATAGCTTCAGCAGGCACAGGAAACTGTTTCCTATTCCAGAAGAGAGAGTAGTAGAAGGATCAGATATTCAAAATGAAATCAGTTTATGCCTATAAAGGGGAAAAGTATCTAAAATAATAACAAAAGTTACCAAGAAGAACTAGCTCTTGTGGGGTGAGATATAAAATAAAGGATGCTAAAGCTGCTCAGAAATGGCTTGAGTGTATCTATGGCCTCCTAGAGAAAGGGACATGAATTCTGTCTCCATCCTTTTCCAGCCTTCCAGTTATGTCATTTTGTGACTTCTTCCAGTTGCCACTTAAATTTGTTTGTTCTGTTCTCTCTTTTAGTTCTGGAAAGCTGGCTTGATTTCACGGGGGAGTTGGAACCACCTGACCCTCTCGCAAGACTGCCCCAACTTAAACGCCATATCAAACAGCTCCTAATTGACATGGGCAAAGTACAACAAATAGCAACGCTTTGCTCCGTATGACAACAGTGAAAACCTAATGAAAAAGAATGTGGGTCTCTTCAGTCAATAATTTTTTATTATCCACGTGACTGCTAAGTGGATAGTAAAAAAGCTAGTGATGTTTGGTCATTTATTGATTTGTGACATCAATAGGATAGCACCTTGAAAAGGAAAATGAACAACTTTATCAAGGAAGCTAATATTAGAAAAAGCTTTATGAGCAAGCTACAAATGATAATGTGTAATATGCCAGGGATCAATGAAGTTGAATATAATTTATACCAAGGAAATCGAGTTGGCAGGATTTTTGAATAGTTGCTTTACGTGAAGTTTGAAGTACGTGTAGAGAGAAATATGGTGTGTTTATATAATTTTTAGTAGAAAGATCCATGTAATAAACCAGCATTTGGCCAAAAGCCAAACTGTAGAGGAGAGGAAATTCTGGAGAGTTCTGTAAGGTTGCTGTACGAACTATCTTCTCTGCAGTTGATCCAGCTGCTCTGAAGCTTAGAGTATGTAAACTTTTACGGGATCATGAGCTGTTTCTTAGGTGATGAATGTCTTTAATCAGAAAACTGACAGTGGAAGCCTCACTTCTGAGGAAAACAGTGGTGGAATTCTGACTTCATTATGATTATATATTTTTAAAATGCCAAATAATTGGAATTTCTTGCAGGCATTAAGCCCATTATAAACAATGGCTTGTAGAAGGGTCAGTGTGCCAAATGACGATGACACTGCTGGAGAGAGAATGTTGAATGTCATGGGGGTTCCACCTCCAGGACTGACTTAGGCCATCAGCCCATCAGAAACATAGAAGTCATGTGCACTATATATATACCATATATAGTTGAGTTCAGGACTCAGGCATCAGCATACAGTCTGATCCTGAGTATGCTTGGTGTTTGCCTTCACATAAAAATTGTAAATAACCTCAGCTGGGATGAGGAGTGACAAAAATGTCAAAATAATTTGTGGCTGTGGATTTTTTTAACTGCTGGTAGTGGAATACTGGAAAAGCTTCATTTCTGAAGATAAATTTTATTTTTAAAAAATACATGCGCACTCAAAACTTGTAGCTTTGATCACACATGGACAAATTTCTGAAACCAAAGGCAACTAAGTTGCTGAGTTAGCTCTTGCTGGATTTTGGGCCCAGGCCCTCCTGCCTGCCAGTGCTCCTGTGAGCTGTGTGCCGCCGCCATGCTCCATACGCACGTATGCGGAAGCGTGTGTGCTTGTTTGAAACAAACACTCAACGTACATATGTACATAACCTACACATATTTATATCTGCACATATCTAGTTTTATTACTATAGACTATAAGAGTTGGTGGTTAACATGAAATGTTACCTTTTAACAGACTGTTTTTAAAAATTAAAAACGTATGTACAGGTTTTGAAACTTTTTTAAAAAGGGGTAAAAGACTGTTCAGAGGAGGCTATTTGATGATATAACACTTGAATATTTTATGCCTCATTCTGTTTATCAGTTCTAGTGATCTGTGTAAATGCATTTTAGAACTGATACACAGTAAACTTGAATTTATCTTTGATAAGAATACATGCCACTGTACATTCAGATATTATTTAAATTTGCAAACACACTGTTCTATATGTAAGGTACTGTATGTAAAACTCTTTATTAAAACTATTCCGCATATCCTAAAATTTCAGCTTGCCTTTTTGCGGCCTTATATTTTGACGTAAAGACCATTAAAAGAATGTGCAAAACCGTCATTAGAAATTTTTATTGCCTTTTGACATTTTCCAACCTGACAAATGTGCCAAAGATCAGTAGACATAAAATACGGTCCTGTGTATTTACTTGTTATACCTTAACTTTATGCTTCCTGGGAAATGAAAAGCTTGAGTAGAGGTGATTGGGGTACTTGCTTAAATTTGCATATGAAAGCAAAACAAAAATAGGCCTATATATTCCATGTATGGTGTAAACTTGCTAATGTCAGCATCTCAAGATTGATTCTGTTATCTTTCATTTCTGTCCAGAGTAATGGCTCTAACCTTTTCCCTGTTGTGGTCAAATCCCAGACATTGAAGTTGTTTGTTTTCCAGAGCGGAGCAAATAGCATCCTTAACCTATGAATAGTGGAGTTGCCTAGATTCTTGTCACATACACAGATGACCCTTTGTACCTAGTAATGCTCATCTTCTCAGTCCCTGGTGGCCACAGTTAGGTTGATGTGCATCATTCTTGTAGTACCTTCTTATACTCAGATCACTTCATTTGTTCGCAGCCAGCAAATAGGAAGTTCCATTAATACTAAATTTTTGCTCTTATGTATATGAGAAAGTCCGGATTTTTTAATTTAGATTTTTAAAGTAAATCTATGTCAGATTACTTTTATGCACATATCCATCTAATTTAGAGTATATCAACACTTGAGTGAAGTCTTAGCAACTAGTAAGCTGAGCCTTTTCCCTGTTTAAGAGTATGACTTGTTTTTTGAGAAGGAGGTCCGTTGTAAGAGTTTTCAGATGACTTGATTTTCTTTCCACTTGGTCTTGCTTAAAAAATATGTCTTTAAGTAGAAGCAATAAACTAGAGAGCGTGTTTCCTGAAAAAATAACTTTTCACTGCTACGCAGACAGAACCAAATGAGCACTGGTGGGAGGGATCCTTAGTATGGTACAGGTAAATGTACTTCCTCATACCTGTGTGTGGTGGTCCTATTGGCTAAGGACCTATTCTCAATTTTTTTTTTTCCTATTCACAAATTTAAGGACGATGCACCCTTTCCTTAAAGGAACTCAGTCATTCTCAGTTTCATAGCATTCTTCTTATTTTCACTGGCTGACTTCCTCTCACATACTCATTTTCCACATGTTTGAAACAAAGCACCCCACTTCCCATCCAGTCAACTAGACCTCCTCCGCCTTCACTCTCTCTGCTGTGACAGGATGCTGAGAAACCCAGTCTCCCTGTATCCATCCCTTCAGCACTTGTGCTGGCTGCTCAAAACAGATGCTGTTTTCCTCCTTCAAGCCATCTCACCAGTGTTTTATCACATCATGTTGTGGAGGTGTTACCACTGGCCTCCCGAAACTTTAACCTTGCCTTCATGGTACTTCATGAAAATGGTCACTTGCCAGGCTAGAAGAGCAACACTTCCTGAGTGCCTACTTTGTGCCAGTATTGTACATCGTCTGCAGGATCTAGTCTGATGCTTGTGTGGATAGGTCAAACAAGATCATTTTCAAGATGGGGAAGCTGACAAGTTGATACATTGAGAAACACGTCCTCAGTAAGGCTTTAGTGGCAGGTTTGAGATGCAAACCCTGTGCTGTTCAAGCTCATGGTCTTGTCCTAGATGAAGTGTGTTTCAACTGATTTTGTCAGTTTCGTTGTCTTTGCTAAAGCCACTAGTGATGCCCTATTTCAAATCAGTTGTGTGTAACCAGGATCTCCAATTCATTGAAGTACAGCCTCACTCTTTGATGGACTATGCTTGTTTCCATGTCTTGCCTCCTTAACATTTCCCTCTTCTGAAAGGTTCTCCTTTGTGTGTCTCTGCAAACCCAGGCAGTTATTCAAGCTTTGATTTTCTCTTCCATATCCAAGGCTGCCTCTAGTACCTGCATTGTGCCTGCTGCAGAGGAGCGACATCAGTGAGCGGTGCACCTGGCTGTAGTGGGGCAGGCAGGAGCTTTGCAGTTACGCCGCTCAAGTTTTCACTCTGGCAGTTTACTAGCAGTCATCTCTCTGAGCTTGGCATTCCTTATCTATAAAATGTGAATAATGCCTAACAGAATTGAGAGCTCAGTGAAGCAAATAAAAGTAACTAGAAGTTCTTATTAAAGTGTGAATTGAAGATTAAATGCAGGAGTGACCCTGTCATCTGTGTGCCAGCCAGCGGGTTATGTGGCTGGATATAGAATTAATAAGGTCATAGTCTATAGGCTAATAGAAACATACAAAACCTATTTTTTCAGAGAGATGGTTGGTATTAAAGAGTACAGGGAGCCAGAGAAGCAAAAGAAAGGAAAGATAATTAGATTTGTAGGTAGAGGGGTTTGGAGGAAATAGATTATGTGCATTAATTAAAAAATGGTCTTCAAATGTTTTTTGACCTCTGTATAGGAATTTTGGAAAATTATAATCCACTCCTGGTGCCTATATCTTTGGGTACCCCTAAAAGTGGGTCTGAAGACAAAACTTAAGTGTGCTTGCTGTATTTAAGAGATTAGCCAAGGAAGTTGGAGTGAGGAAGGGGGAGGGGCAAGGGAGGGGAGGGAAAACCCAGTATAGTTATGCACAGTGGAGGACACTACTCTGGGCAGTGGAACTTTTTTGTCATTTGAAACTGTTCACCATAAACTTAATTGCCAAGAGTCTGATTTCCAATTTGTAAATATTGGCATATGAAAACTAACCTATTTTTAAATACATGTAGTAGAACCAATTGTTTTGCTACTTAGCAACATCTATTTTCAAAATACACAAGCAAGCTCGCTCTTGACATTGGAACTTTTACATATTTTTATGTTCTTTTTTTGTCCTTTGCATTTCACTTCCCAGTAGAATGTTGTCTTCCTTTATATTTACAGGTCTCTCTAATTCTCCCTTTTGTCCACAAAAAAATTAAGTAGTAAATTACAAATAAAAATGTATAGGCTTCTTACTAGAATATCAAAATGCATGTAGCAAACACTAATTGTACTGAATAGAAAATAGGAAAATCTACAATTAAGAATTCAGGATTTCAACCCTCCTTTAACACTAATTGATAGAATAAGTAGAAAATCGGTACAGAACACGAACAAATGTGAACGCTTAGTTTGACCTAACTGACCTACAACATTATACCCAACAACTAGAGAGCAGGAATTTCCTTTTCAAGTGCATATGGGATACTCAGAAAGATGGACAGCATACTAGGCTATAAAGCAGGTCTCAATACATTTAAAATAATTGAAATCGGGACGCCTGGGTGGCTCAGCGGTTGAGCAACTACTTTTGGCTCACGTCATGATCCCAGTCCTGGGATCGAGTCCCGCATTGGGCTCCGTGTGAGGAGCCTGCTTCTCCCTTTGCCTGTGTCCCTGCCTCTCTCTCTCTGTGTCTCTCATGAATAAACAAAGTCTTTAAAATAAAATAATTGAAATCATAGTATGTTCACTGATGACAATGGAATTAAATTGGAAATACATACCAGATATCTGGAAACCACTACCCCCCCAAATGATTGGAAATTATCAACATGTAAATAATCATGAGTCAAAGAGGAAAGTTACAAGTAGAATCTGAAGACATTTTTTAATTAAATGAAAATAAAAACAACATGCTAACATTTGTGGGCTGCAACTCAAGCAATATTAGAGGGAAATTTATAGGTTGAAATGGCTTGTACTAGAAAGGTACACAGGTTTTTAACTAGGCCTATTGTGATTATTTCACAATATGCACAAATATGAAATCATGGATATCTGTAATGAGTATTTGTAAATTATACCTCAATTTAAAAAAAATTGGAAATTAACAATGGTACAAAATCATTGATGTAAGATTTTAAAACTAGAAAAATACACAAACTACAACTAAAATAAATAGAAGAGGAAGGAAATATGTGCTGAAATAAATGACCTACTAACTGCACAAACAATAGGGAAACCATATGAACCAAAACAATTCTTTGAACAAACCAATAAAATTGGTTTAACCCCTACATGGACTGATCAAAAATTAGAATGGAAGAGGGAACATTACTATGTGTCCAAGAAACAATTTTTAAAAATCTTATGAAAAATTATACGCCAATAAATTTGACAACTTCCATGAAGTAGAATTCCTCAAAAGACAGGTTACCAAAAGTGACTCAGAAATAAATACATTGGATTTGTAATTTAAAATGTTACCTCAAGACTCCAGGCTTGAACAGTAAATTCTATGAAACATTTAAGAAAGAAATCTCAATGTTGCACAAGCACGGACATAAAACAGAGAAGAAGGAAACACTTAACTTTTGAAGACACTTAACTTTGACCTCATGCCAGACCAGGAAAAGCCACGGCAAAGAAAGGAAATTACAGACTAAGACACGGTCCTCTTGAACAGACACAAAAGTCCTCCAAAAAATCTTAGCAATGTCAATCCAGTGATCCACATAATGATAATACATCAAAACCAAGTTGAGTGTTCCACAGGAATACAAATTTGGTTTAATATTTAAAAATTAATGTAATATATCATCAAAAGTCCTCCAACATTGTTCTGGAGGTCCTGCTAGTATAATATGTCACTGAGCAATAAGGGAAGAAAAAATAATTCTTTAAAAAAAATAATTTAAAAATATTTTCAGTAGCATCAAAAATGTGAATACTGAGGAGTAAATCTAAAAACAGACATGGAGAACCTGTACCCAGAAAAGTCCAACAAAGCAATTCCTAGAATAAAGATGAAATAAATGAACAGAAAAATACACCAAGATCATGGATTGGAAGATGCAATATTGTTAAATGTTAGCTTTCCCAGAACTGACCAGTAGATAGAATCCAATTCCAGGTAAAATCCCCCACAGACTTTTTGATTTTTTTTTCCCCCACAGACTTTTTTGAAACACAAATTAGCCAACTGATTTGTATGGAAATGTAAAGGACCTAGAATAGCTTAAGCAATTTTGAGATAACACAGGACAGTTTCCCATCAGAGGGCTTGTCATAAAGCTAGTTATCCACACGGTGTAGAGATCGCAAAGAGAGACGTAAATTGATGGAACAAAATAGAAAGACCAGAAATAGACCCAAAAAGTTATGGGCAGTTGAGGGTCTGTCGCTCCCCATCCTTGCCAGCATTTGGTGTTTGCCAGTGTTTGGGACTCTATCTGTTCCAATAGAGGTACAGTGCTATCTCGTTTTAATTTGCATGTAGGTCCTCTGGCACCATTTGTTGAAAATATTCTTTTCCTTTAAATTACCCAGCTGCCTCTGTTGAAAATCAGTTGAAGGTAATCATGCAGATTTATATCTATAGTCTGCTTTCTCTTCCCATTGATCTATGTGTCTGTCTTTAAGCAATACCACAGGTCTTGATTACTGCAACCTTGTAAGTCTTGGAATCAAGCAGTGTAAGTCCTCTAATTATGTTCTTTCTTAACTGTTTTTGGCAATCCCAGGTTTTTTGCATCTTCATAAAAGTTTTAGAATCAGATACTCAACTTTTAAAAACATGCCAGGATATTGGCAGGAATTGCCCTGAATCTACGGATCAATTACTGTCAATACTTGAGTGTTTTGATCCAAGAGCATGATGTAGTTCTTCTTTGGTTCAAGATTTCCATACTGTTTTCTCAGCAATGTTTTGTAGTTTTCAGTGTTTAGATTTTGTACTTTTTGTTGAATTTCTAAATATTTAATTCTTTCTTCCTGATACTGTAAATGGAATTGTTTTTTTTTTCAATTTTATTTTCAGATGTTTAATTACTAGAATATAAATAAAATTGATTTTTAAAAATATCCTTATGACTTTGTTAAACTCACTTATTAGTCTTAGAATTTTTGCATATTCCTTAATATTTCCTGACGAGGAGACTAAGGAAACTTCATAGATACATGGAATGTAAGACCTGGATTGGATTCTGGAACAACAGCAACAGAAGGATATTAGTGAAAAGCTGGTGAAATTCATTGAAGTCTGTAGTGAATAATATATCGATGACAATTGCTTGGTGTGATAATTGCGATACGATTGGGTAAGATGTTAATATTCATGAAATCGATTAAAGGGGGAATTGTACCACTGTTCCAACTTCTGGATAAGTTGAAAAACTGTTTCAAAATAAAAAGTAAAAAAAAAAAAATTAAGACAGAAGGAATAAAACTTAATGCAAAGTATGGACTTAGTTAATCATAATGTACAAATACTGCTCCAATAATTGTAACAAATGCACCACGCTAATGCAAGATGTTAGTAATAGGGGAACCTGTGGAAAGGAAGACAACTTTCTGTACTCAATTTTTCTTTAAATCTAAAATTGTAAGGCCTATTATAAATTTTTAAGAGGTTGAAGAGAAAAGAATGTGAAGAGATAATTACAATATGCTATCTTTGTAGTTTGAGAAAGAAAATAATTCAGTGAAATTATTACAAACCTACAGGCAATTTAAAGTTCCATCCTTGAAATACTCTGTCTCTAGGAGTCAGGCTTGCCCAGGAAATCAAGGAGGAAATGCAGTCATTAAAAAAAAAAAAAAAAGACACACTTTGATAAAATCAGCACAGGAGGATTGAGGATTGGGAGATTGAAAACTAACTTTAGAAGATAGGAGAACCAGAGAATATGGTGTGGGAGAAAGGCTGAGCTCTCAGAAGGGCAGGCAGGCCTGATTTCAAATGGACAATGGGGCTTTGAAGACCAGAGCAGGTGATCAGGTCCAGAAGTGGAGCCGCATGGGAGATACGATTGCTTTGAAAAGAGCCACTAGAGAAAGCAAGAGCATCTCAACGGTTACCAAATCGCAGCCGACTTGAAAAGATTGGACCAGGCTGCACTCAGATCTTGGCTCTCTTGTTGGATTTCTCCAAAGAGAGGGCTAAGGATCACAGGACTATTGAGAAGTTCCATCCTAGAGCCACAAATGGAGAGCCCCGCGTTAAGAGTGAGGGGGACGCATCGCTTGAACGGGCCGCTGTATAGGACGCCTGCGGAGAATCCAGACACACGTGAGAAGACGGGACCAGAAGCATCAGTCCAGGACCACTGGCCCCACAGGGAGGGGGTTCATCACTGCCCAGCCGGGGTGAAACTCCCACACCCCACGTGACCGTTCTGTCCCTGTCCTGGTAAGAGGGGCTTGGAGCCTCCTCACAGTTTGACAAAGGTGGAATTCTTAGGGTCCCCAAGCTGGCCTTTGCTAGCACGGGAGGAGATAAGCCACGTTTTTTTTCCATGAGGTTTGTTGGAATTGAACAATTACTATGAAAAGGTTATTATCTTGCTAGGCCGCCCCTTTTCTGGACCTTTGGCTCAAGAAGCTTTTCTTGTGGCTTTTTTGGGGTCTGTGCTTCTTGGCGTCTCTAGTTGCTGGCTTTTCCAACACCCAGTTGGAGATATGCGAGGCAAAATACAATCCAGGGAGCTTACTTCCATATTGTTCCTCTGTCCTAAGGTTGCTAGCTGGCTGTCTTCTTTCTGCTTGTCAACATCGTCATTTTCATCACCATCTTTTACATTTTATTTTTTTTTTAAAGATTTTCTTTATTTATTCAAGAGACACATAGAGAGAGGCAGAGACAAAGGTGGAGGGAGAAGCAGGCTCCCTTTTCTGACAAGGGAGAGCCCGATGTGGGACTTGATCCCAGGACCCCCGGGGTCACACCCTGAGTGGAAGGCAAACGCTCAACCACTGAGCCACTCAGGTACCCCCATCTTTTACATTTTAATATTAATATCCAAGTGTTTCAGCTGTGCTTAGCAGAAGAAACAGGGGAAAGTAGGTCTATTCCATCCTTCCGGAAGCAGACATCAGGTACCAGGAATTCTGATGATTCTCTGGTAACCCAGAAGGAGGGAGGTGACTCTGAGTCACTGGGTGTGGGGGTGGCATGGTTTCCAGCAGCTTGGCAGCAGACTGGCCTAGGGGAGAGGCCGCAGCTGAGGGATGTCAGAAATGGGGACCCCTGATTTTGTTACTGAACTCAGGTCAGTTTGCTCCTTGGTGTGAGTTACCGGTAGAGAGGACACCAGGTGGAGCCGTCAAAGGCAACTAGAGATCAGAGATCCTGGGGAATCACTTCCAAACCTGTGACTCCCCAGCAAGGGTGAATGGGGTCCTTTAATTAGGGTTAGGATGATTATCTAGATAGGGAAGCCTCGCCAGGGTAGGGAGGGAGCCCATTAGGTTGCACATGCGCCTTAAGGAAACCTGCCTGCACCTGCTTAGTACGACCCTAATGAGGCCTGCGCTCCTCCGTGGGCGGGGATTTTAGCATTATAATGAGTGGCGCTAACTACAGCTCCCTCCAGGCACTCTGGGGTCCTCCTGCACAGGCGTGAGGCCCGCTTTGAGCTCACACAGGCCTGGATGCTCTACGCGCTCCTCAGTCTGTTCCCATCTTGGGGTGCTCTGCCCCTGGGGTCTTCTGCCTAAGAGGAGAGATGAGCTGGGAAGAAGAGCCTAAGAAAAACGCAGCTCGAGGGTCTGGGTACCAGCAGGTGGGCAGCACAGGTCAGGTCTCGGGGTCCAGTTGGAGAGGATGCTGGCTTTCCAGGCCTTTCCTCCTGTATCCCAGTTACCCCCATCCCCCCCATCTTCAGTAAGCCCCCCTCGAATCAGGGCAAGGAGGAGCCCAACAAAGGCTCTGTGGTCACATTTGGGGTCTGTTCCGAGCGTCCCAGGGTCCCTGGCGTGAAGCAGGCGAGGGTTGGAGAGGAGTCGAGCCGGCATCTCCGTGGAGGTCCGCGTGTCCCCCGACCTGTGCCCCCACCTGCCCCCCACCTGTCCCCACCTGTGCCACCTGTCCCTCACCTGTCGCCACCTGTCGCCACCTGTCCCCCCACCTGTCCCCCACCTGTCCCCGTGGCCGGCGCAGCGAGGCCCGCTGAGTCACGATGAGAAGCACGCAGGGCCCGGCGCCCGCCCAGTTCTGCGCTCTACTGCCCGCCCGAGAGAAGCACCTCTCCTGGGCCCCCCACGTGCACCCCTGCAGCCTCTGGGCGCCCCAGGCTCTCCCCCCACCGCATTCCGGGCTCCGGGGCGCTGCCGCTGCTCCCACAGCACCTGACTCGGTGGAGCGGGGCAGCGGCCGGGCCAGTGGGCAGTGACTCAGCACCCGCCCTGGGCCTCCAGGGAGCCTCTCAGCCTCCCCCGCTGGTGGGGTTGGGTTCGGGTGGGCAGGGTGACCGTGCTTCCAGAAGGCACGACCCTCCTCCTGAGCACTGTCAGAGGGGCAGGAGCGGCCTGACACTGGGTCACAGCACTGCGTCACCCACTCCATCCCATCCCCATCCCGTAGGCACTTGTCACCCACATCCTCATGAGAAGGGTGAGAGTACAGCACGATTAGATATTTTGGGGAGACACACCACATTCACAAATACTTTTTTTTTTTTTTAAGATTTTATTTATTCATGAGAGACAAAGAGAGAGAGAGGCAGGCTCCATGCAGGGACCCCAGGATCACGCCCTGGGCCAAAGGCAGACCTGTTACCGCTGAGCCCCCCGGGCTGCCCTCATTCACACATTCTTATCACAGGCTTTTGCTGTGACTGTTTTATTGTTGGTTAATCTCTTACTGTGCCTAATTTGGGAGCTAAACTTTGTCATGGGTGTGTGAGTACAGGGGAGAGCAGTAGAGAGGGTGTGGTGCTCTCTGCAGGTTCAGCTGTCCCCTGGGGGTCTTGGAATGGATCCCTGGGGATAAGGAGGCACCTCTATATAGGGAAGAGGAGCTGCTGGCCCCCAAGTGAGGGGTGTACCTTGACCCGTGTCAGGGGGGCCAGGTAGGGGAGTTTTTCTTGTCACATCTCCTTTTCCAGTAAATACCAACACACTTTGTCGCCTTATCTTTGTCTGAAATCGAAGTCTCGTTTTAGTTACCCGCCCCCCCACTCCCCTACTGGGTCTTCAGGAGCTGCCCGTGGGCTTGACCTACAGAACACCTGTGCTGCAACTGTCCATTGCCACCCCTGCTGCTGGAGAAGCAGCTGGCTGAGGGCTGGGGTGGGCGGCCAGGCCTGTAGCTAGTCCAGGGCTGGGGGCACAAGGAGGTGGAGATGGTGAAGAGGGCTCAGGCCCAAGGCATGGGAATGATGGTTTGATGACAGGATTTGGAGGCTGCTGAGAGGCGAGTGGAGAGGTTGGGATGGCGTTCGGCTTTGCCATGAGAGACGTAGCAAGGCCTGGTGAGGCGCAGCGTGGGAAGAAGTGTCCAGGAGCTTGTTTTGGGACATGTTGAATTTGAAATGGGCCTGGAGCTGGGGCTGAGGCTGAGGCTGGGGCTTAGGCTAGGGCTGAGGTTGGGACTAGTGCTGGGGTTGGGGTTGGGGCTGGGGCTGGGGCTGCTGCTAGAGCTGGAGCTGAGGCTCTTGAGTGTTACTTTATGTATTTTGTATCCTGAATATAGTAAAGATGAAGGGAACCGAGGTTTTAAGCACTTCACATATGTTAACTCTTGTAACATTCAGGTCACCTCTACTGGGTAGTAGTGTCCACTGTTCTGCTCTTGGGACCCTCCATCTTCCTCCTGGGTGCATGGAGCAGGCTCCTCCTCCCAGCCTGTCCTGCCCTTCCCCTGGCCTGGGATGACCTCCCTCCAGACTCTCCCCAGCCCTCCTCCCACGTAGGTGCCAAATCCTCAGAGAGTTCTTCCCTGTGGGCCTACCACCCCTGCCCCCATCTGTCACCAGCCCCTCACCTGCAGGGTGCCCTGCGGATCCGTCACTGCCTGGCACTGTATCATTTGCAAAATGAGAAAAATCAGTGGTATTAACTGTTAGCTTCTCTGGAGCACGTACTCTTCAGTGTCCCATTTATTCCCTTCTAGCAACCGCAACAAGTAGACACACAATATTATTCTCTTTTTACTTCTGTTTTCTAGAGAAGGAGACAGGGGCTCGAGAGGACAGGGTGATTTTGCCATGGTCATGCAGGGAAAGGAGAAAAGGAAGGAGCCTGGCTTTGCCAAGAGACAACACACTGCTTTACAGTCTCTCTGTGGACGACACAGTGCCCGCTGCCTTTCGGTGGGGGATCCTGACGTCCTGGGACAGAGGTGAGGGGAGAGCAAGTATGGATAGGAGTGTGTGTGTGTGAGTGTGTGAGTGTGTGTGTGTGTGTGTGTGTGGCTTCCCTCACTAAAACTCTTACATTCCATACTCCTGGCTTTGCCTGTTCCCTGCCATATTCTCATTGCCCAGAATGGAGTCCACTGTTGTGGTTCTCTGGGAAATGGAAGGAAGGAAGAGAAGGAAGAGAAGGGAAGGGAGGGGAGGGGAGAGGAGGGGAGGGGAGGATGGAAGGAAAGGAAGGGAAGGGAAGGAAGGAAGGAAGGAAGGAAGGAAGGAAGGAAGGAAGGAAGGAAAAGAAGGAAGGAAGGGAAAGAAGGGAAGAGAGGGGAGGGAAGGGAAGGAAAGGGAATGAAAGGGAAGGAAGGAAGGAAAGGGAAGGGAGGGGAGAAGAAGGAAGGGAGGGGAGGGAAGGGAGGGGAGGGAAGGGAGGAGGAGAGGGCAGTGGGGAGAGGAGGGAAAGGGAAGGGAAAGGAGGGGAAGGATGGAAGGAAAAAAAGGAAGGGAAGGAAGGAAAGGAAAGGGAAGGAAAGGAAAGGAAAAAGAAAGAAGGAAGGAAGGGAGGGAGGGAAGCTTTTCTCCCAGAAGGGCTGAGCCCATTGCCCACAGAGCCATAGAGCTTTGGCCTTCACTTGTAAAGGCGGATTTCAAAGCCACCTGACCCCCGTTCTGCTCCACAGGGCCTCAACAAGATCTCGTCCCCCACTGGCCACACGAGTGTCCTCAGAAGGGAGCAGATGCAGGTGGAGGAGCCCCTTGTGACCTGCAGAGAAAACAGGGTAGGCGCCGCTTCGCTGAGTGCCCGTGGGCGGGGGAGCAGGTGCCCGAGCAGCTCTATAAAGGCTCCCTGGCCAGAGCCTGGGGTGGGCAGTGGCTTCCACCCCTTCATCCCCAGAAGGGCCTGCAAAATGACCCTGGCCTTGTGGGTCTTCAGTCTGCTGGGCTCAGCCTGCGTGGTGTCAGCCAACATCTTCGGTGAGTTATGAGCCCAAGACTGGGGAGCAGAGGGTCTGGAGGGGGCTTCCAGGCCACAACTCCGATGATCTTGTCCCCATGCCTCAGGACATTTGTGGTCTCACTGAATGCCCACAATGTCCTGAGGATGGCTTTCAGATGAAGAGACAGAGGTTCAGAGAGGCGGACTGATTTGCCTTCAGGTCACAGACCTGTGATTCATGGAGAGTAGAAGGGAAATCAGATCTTCCTAAGTCAATTTTAGCTCACTCCACCCCATCCTTTTTGTGAATGTTGGCATCAACTTTTTTAATTTTATTTTATTTATTATTTATTTATTTATTTATTTATTTATTTATTTATTTTCTTTTTCTTTTTTTTCTTTCTTTCTTTCTTTCTTTCTTTTTTTTTTTTAATTCCCTTAGCTGTCTCAGGCCGAGGTAATCTATGTGAGGCATTTGAGAAGTAGTCCACAGGTAGCGGAAAAAAAAAAAATCCACCTGTTCAGTGAAATAGACATAAGTTCCAGCAGAGGCTCAGCCACTTGCTGGGTGACTTTGGATAAGTCTAAGCTTCGGTTTTCTTGCTGGAAAAGTAAGCCAGTGACACTCCTCTTCTGACATGGTTGAGATTTCGGATAAGCTCCTGCATGTCACATGCGCTCTCAGTGGAAAGAATGACACAGGGGAATTATTAATGAGTCTGCATCCCTGACCTGTGCCAGGGAGGTGCCCTGCTCATGGGGACGGCTTGATAGATCCAAGGACACCTTCTTCCTGGTGTTCGGACCTAACCCCCAGAGTCTCGGGAGAAGGCGGGGTCTGAAGGTTGACTTCGGAGCCCGCTCGGTGCCAGCTGTGTGACCTTGAGCAGGGTTACTTTCACCGTCTCAGGGACACAAGGGTGAAGGGCAGACATCACTTCCCAGGAGAGGCTGAGGGTTAAACGGGCCAATGTCATACTTAGAAACGCATCAATAACCACCAAACTGGAAATTAGAGCCTAATTGTTGATGGTGATGCCAGAAATACAGCCCAGGAGAGGATCTGTGCTTTGCTACTGGAATCCCATCCATACTCTTCCCTGATGAGCTGCTTCCCTTTCCCCAGAATACCAGGTGGACGCCCAGCCTCTGCGTCCCTGCGAGCTGCAGAGGGAGAGGGCCTTTCTGAAAGGAGCAGAGTATGTTCCTCAGTGCGCGGAAGACGGCAGCTACCAGTAAGGCTCCCTCAGCCCTGTGGACTCCTGGGGCCCTAAGAGACCTTAAAGCTTATCTCATTCCCACCAGCCCCTGCGCTGTGCCCCCACTCACCCCACATGCATGACATGTGGCCACTGCCACTTGGAGGGAGGGGTGCCCACCTCTGGGGTTGATTGACACAGGATAATCTGACCCAAGCACCCCAGTCCCTCGTCATCCCAGCCAGGACCAGGCACTTCCCTTCATTTCCTGCCCAAACTTTCAGCGTGATTGCTTTTTTTTTTTTTTTTTAAGATTTTATTTATTTGTTCATGAGACACACACACAGAGACACAGAGAGAGGCAGAGACACAGGCAGAGGGAGAAGCAGGCTCCATGCAGGGAGCCCGACGTGGGACTCGATCCCGGGTCTCCAGGATCACGTCCTGGGCTGAAGGCGGCACTAAACCGCTGAGCCACCTGGGCTGCCCTGTAACTGCTTTAATAAAAGGGGTGGGGGATTGAGGCTTCAGTGCCTGCCCGCCCCTTCACCTGCAGCCTTGAGAGGTCCGGGGTCGGGGGAGGCACGAGCTGCCTGGACTTCAGGCTGCCGCCGCGCCTCCAAGCCCAGCTGGGGCCAGCGATCTGGGCTATGCACCTCTGTCCCCGCCGTGAGCTCCTCTCTGGAGGGAGCTTCTGGCTGCCTTAATGTGAACTTGCGTCCCAGACTGGCCCCTAAGAGTGCAGTGATAATCTCGACTCTCCAGCAGAACGCATGGGAGTCCTTGGATGTTAACTTCCCCGTGCTGTGCCAGTCACATTGGACCAGGGGAGCCTGGTCTGTGGCTGCATTCTGGGAGCCCCCTGTGAAGCATCCCTGCCTGCCTTCATGGTCCGAGTCCTCCCCATGCACCTTGCAGCCCCCTTACACACTCCCAGGAGGGCAGCGACACCATGGGCCGGCCACTACTGGGGCCTTGGGGACATGTGGAATGGCACGGGACGTGGCAGGTGGCTCACCTGTGCTCACCTTGTTCACGTGGCTCCTCCCATGCCATCTGCAGTTCCAAGCACCCTGGTCCTCCTCAGGGAGCTTTTCTCTTCATCTGGTGCACCTGTGACCTTCTGCCCCTAGAAGGATGCTTGATCATCTTGTTGGCCTCATTGTGGCCACTGCTTGCCGCAGGCCACCCACAGATGTGCCTCTCCGTGTAACCCTGGCCTGAGGCTCTGCTCTCCAACACCCCTGACTTTACCGGATGTTTTTCCTGGCCCCGGACACTTAGCCCAGCCCTGGCACCACTTTTACCCTCCACATTGGTGACCGTGTGGCAGCCACACAACAGGGTGGCCTTGTAGACCAGATGTCTGGAGGGTGAAGGGCTGAGATGTCACAGGGATGAGCAATTCAGGTAAAGGCTGGCTTTGGCCTCTGTTGCCCACCCCTCTCCCCTCCATGTCTCCCTAATTTAAAGGAATTAAAACATGGAAGAGGGGATCCCTGAGTGGCTCAGCGGTTTAGCGCTTGACGTGGGCTCAGGGCCTGATCCTGGAGTCTCAGGATCGAGTCCTGCTTCGGGCTCCCTGCATGGAGCCTGCTTCTCCCTCTGCCTGTGTCTCTGCCTCTCCCAGTCTCTCTCTCTGTGTGTGTGTGTGTGTCTCATGAATAAATAAAAAAATCTTTAAAAAAAGTGGATGAACGGAAAAGAGGAGGGACAGCCAGCTGGGTTGCAGCTTGGGGCCCCTATAACGCAGTCCCTGTGGTGTGTCCCTCCTGTCCGCAGGACCGTCCAGTGCCAGAATGACGGGCGCACCTGCTGGTGTGTGGGTGCCGACGGCGTGGAGGTGCCCGGCAGCAGGCAGCCTGCTCGGCCCGCGGCCTGTAAGTGTGCACGGGGGCAGGGAGGGAAGGAGGGTCCCTGGGCCCCGGGCTGCCGGAGGTTGCCCTTCCAATGAGGATGACGATTGTGCACGCCAAGCCTTACTTCCTGCGGGACTGCCGTGAAGATCCAGGGGGCTGAGCACACCATTTGTTCAGCAAACAGGTGCCAAGCTGGCCTGGCTCGCCGGCCACATGCCTGGCACTGAGGAAGCCACAGGGCCGGACCCCCAGGGCTGCTGGAAGCAGAATGAGGCCCCGGACACACCGAGTGTTCGCTCACCTCAGTTGTTTGTAAAATCTGAGGCTTAGGTGAAAACGTCCCTGTTAAAATAATTATTTGAAAAAAAAAAATAAGATAAAATAATTATCATCATGAGTAGTCAAAGGAACACAGCCTCCACCCTCCTCCCCTGTAAAGCATGTCAGCGCTGAGCCTAGAACACAGGTTGGGGAAGCTGGTCATCTTTAAATGGTGATATCCAGCCTGGAACCAAAGCTCTTCTTTAAGGAGAAAAGCTCAGCTTTGGGCACCGGTTGTTTGCCCCCAGCCTGGCTAGTGGAGGGTGGTGGGGGCGGAGCAGGCTGGCTCCCAGCAGGCTCCTGCTGAATGCCCTCCGCCAGGCCGGGCCCTCACTGAGCTGTCATTGCTCGCCTATTAATAGGAATGTAGGACCAGGCTCCCAGGTTTGTTTCTTTTTTTTAGATTTTATTTATTTATTCATGAGAGATACATGCAGAGAGGCAGAGACACAGGCAGAGGGAGAAGCAGGCTCCCTGCGGGGAGCCGGACATGGGACTCAATCCCAGGACCTCGGGATCACGACCTGATTCTAAGGCAGATGCTCAACCGCTGAGCCCTCAGGCGCCCCACGTCTTGCAGGTTTTAAGGCGCATGTGAAACGCTGGGCACACAGTAGGTATTCAGCAGGGGCGGTGACTGTCATGGTCACCAATCCTCATTGCTGAGGAAGGCGGTGGAGTTTCAGCCCTGCAGAGGAGGAGGGAGGCCCAGAGCAGTGCAGGCTGCAGGGCCTCCCCAGGGATACACGGTGAGGGTGTGGGCAGGGGTGTGGGGAAGCGATGGGACGAGCTGCGCACAGCCAGCCTGCAGTGCTGTGCCGCCTCCCCCCTGCAGCGCCTGGGCTGCAGGCTGTGCGGTGTCCCGTGGGGTGTGCCCTTCCCTGACAGGTGTGCAGGATGCAGGAGAAATCTGGGGTAGAGCCGGGCGGTGGACACACTGGTCCCAAACTTGCTGCCAGCGCTGAGGAGCCCTGCAGGCTGGGCCCGAGGTCCCCTCACTGTGGGTGGGAAGGACACGTCCCTATCTCCGGCATCAGGTGGGGGTGAGGGGGAACCTGAAGCTCTGACGCTGCTCCTTGCACCCTCAGGCCTGTCATTCTGCCAGCTGCAGAGGCAGCAAATCCTGCTGAGCGGCTACCTTAACAGCACTGCCACATCCTACCTCCCCCAGTGCCAGGAGTCGGGGGGTTACGCACCCGTGCAGTGCGACCTGTGGCAGCAGCAGTGCTGGTGCGTGGATGCCGAAGGGATGGAGGTGTACGGGACGCGCCAGCTGGGCAGGCCAGCCCGCTGTAAGTCTCCAGAGCCCCGGCCCCCTGACATCCCCCATGGGCTCAGCTCCCTGCACGTCACCAAGACTTCGTCAGGTCTCCCTGATGAAAGGCACAGAGCCTGGCCCCCAGTGCAGAGAATGAGAGCATTTTAGGGAGGCTGCACCCCTCCTAACATTGCCCCATGGGGGATGGTCAGCATCTGCTGGCTGGTGGTCGGGAGCAGAAGCAGGACGTCGGGGAGCACTGGCCAGGGCCCCATGCAGGGCTTCGTCTCCATGTGGGTCTGGGTCCTGCGTTTCCTGGGAACGTCTGCGTCTGGACCACGGGAGCCCAGGCACCTACTAGGACCGAAGAATTGAACATTTTTCCTCTGAAATGTTTAGGTCCTCAGAGCTGTGAGATAAGAAACCGGCGTCTCCTCCATGGGGTGGGAGACAAGTCACCACCCCAGTGTTCTCCGGATGGGGGGTTCATGCCTGTCCAGTGCAAGTTTGTCAACACCACAGACATGATGATCTTTGACCTGGTTCATAGCTACAACAGGTAAGGGGAGCCTGCCTCTGGGGTCTGCTCAACCCCAGGCCGTGTCTTCCTATCCCTGCTGAGGCTCATGCCTCACGCTGGGGCTGGGGGCTTTGAGGTGCCCTAGGTACCCACTGGTGGGAGTTGAGAGAGGCCTCACTCTCATACATGACTGGGCATCCGAAGGACACAGTATTTTTATTTTATTTTATTTTATTTTATTTTGTTTTGTTTTATTTTGTTTTATTTTGATTTATTTATTTATTCATTCATTCATTCATTCATTCATTCATTCATTCATTCTCGAGAGACATAGAGAGGGAGGCAGAGACACAGGCAGAGGGAGAAGCAGGCTCCCTGTGGGAAGCCCGATGCGGGACTCGATCCCAGGACCCCGGGGTCACACCCTGGGCCAAAGGCAGATGCTCACCCACTGAGCCACCCAGGTGTCCCAAAAACATTATTTTTAACAAAGCAAGATGGTGAATTAAACATAAGTTAACGCCCCTCTTTCCCCCACTGCCTGCCCTGGGCCAGGGAGCCCAAGGAAATGAAAGTACAGGAGAGTGAAGACGCATGTATTGGGATGTCTACTGCATTGTTTCTCACTGTAGCAGAAAACTGAGAGCAGAGAGGCTGAGAAAGTCAAGGTGGATAAATGCGCCGCCACCGGAAATATCCATGCAGCCGTTAAACAGAACGCATTGGAACTCTACCAGTTGACGTGGAGAGGGTGCTGCAGCCCATATTATGACGCTATGATAGAAGACACAAGGCGCTTGTATGATTTGCTTCTTACAAAACAGACACACGTCCTTTCACATACATATACGGTGATAGGATTACGCTTGTGTCTGTGATCGGCATACGCGGGGTGGTGATCATGGCCATCGGCAGGATCGAGTTGCTATGGAGAAGCAGGGGTAGGAGAAGAAGGGAATTAGCAGAGAAGGAAAAATGATGGCATGATGGCAAGCGTGGGGACCACCGTATTTATGCCGTTTTGTCTACGCGTGTGTCTACGCACCTATAAATGATTTTGAAGATTGAAGTGACAAGCCTAAGAAGGGAGATGCATGATAGATCTCTGCCCAAATAATCAGATTGCTTCTGGTGATTCAAGACGGCCACTTTGTCATTGCAAAGGGCCAGCATGGACTTCAGACGTGGTTGCCTCGTCCTGAGTGCAATCAGTAAGCGCGTTAGTCTGTGAATATTGATGGGAGTTCTCTTGGAGAACCTGAGCCTCTCTGTGGCTGGCTTCCAAAACAACCCATTTCTTTCCCTCTCTGAGAGAGAGAGCGTTCCCATGGGCTGTGCCGGGAGGGGTGGCAGCCTAGCAGCCTGGACACATGAACTGTCCCATCGACAAGTCTTATTCGAGCTGCTTGTTATTTTAAAAACCGAGAGCATTTCAGGTCAACTCCGTGAAATTCCTGTTTGTGTAGGTAAAAAACAGTTGAACATCAGCAATTTCTTACGTTTAACTTAATAGCCCAGATTCTGGATTCCTGAATTCCCCCCTGGCAGGAAGAAGCTGGCCTTGAACTGCTCTTTTTGGACTGATCATACGTGGTCCAGCGCTCTGTGTCCCCCTGGGTCACGGTGGATGCTCCTTCCATCGGTGTGACCTGCCTGGCCCCATAGCACTAGCCTCCATGACCCTGATTCTAACTCGGCCACTGCTTGGCAAAGTGACCTATTCCTTTCCCTTTATCCCTATGCCTCAGTGTCCCCAACTGAAATATGGAGACAACTCCCTGCGCGCTAGGTCATGGCGAGGATGTGATGAGGCCTCGTCTATGAAACTACCTGAGACAGATGCCAATTGTTATGCATCTGTAGGGATTCCTGACGTATCCCCCAGCTGCAGCAAACATAAATTAGGGTTTTTTTTTGGGGGGGGGGGGTTGTTTTGCATTTTTCCCTCTGAGGCTTAGAGAATGGCCTACCTGTGTGCACATAAGAATTTCCAAACAGCCCGATTCACTGATTGTCACTGATGCAAACTAATGTGTGCTTATTTCAAGTTCAGCTGAGTACTTACTACATACAGGCAATTGGGTGTCTTTCTGCCTGCTTTAATGGTTACAAAAATAATTACGTTCTCCGGGATACGGATGAGGAGTCTGAAACATAGAAGCTAAGGAGCTCACCCTGGGAGCCATGGTTAGTGGGTGCTAGAGCTGTCTGGCTCCACTCACCATCCCACACACCTTTGATTCAACTCTTTCCCTGCAGCACCTAGCACAGAGCTTGGTGCACAGCAGGCCTGCAACCTATGCGTTCAAGAATTTTGCGGGTGTCAGCTTGAGGCACAGTTCAAGCTCTCTCCACGAGGGGGCAGTCGAGTTAAACGCAAAAGTTCAAGACTAAGCCTCCATTGTTTAAGAGATGCAACCAGAAAAATTTATTCCTGAAATGGGATCCTTTCCTTTATGTAAGCAAGCATGTCTCTGGGGGGGAATTCCGACTTAGAAAGGTCATGGGAAGGGTTGGGTGGTTGGTTACTGGAAGCCCAGCCGCATTCAGGGATTTCTTGATAAGCTGACCTGGGCAGTGCCAGGCCCAGCTGCTCCACAGGGCAGGGTGGCAGGAGCCCCAGAGGCCACTCTAGAGAGTCTAGATTTCCTACCCAAGGTTGCAGATAAAATACAGAATGGCCAGTTATATTTGAAGCTCAGATAAGCAAGGAGTAATTTTTTAGTATTAGTACGTCCCCAATATGGCATCAAGAATTTTGAGCTTGTGGGGAAATTGGGTATATTTTGAATTTAGGAAAGAATGGACTGGCTGGGGAAGAGCAGAGCAGGTGCAGGGAGGCAGCTCTGTGGGTCTGGAGGCTCCTACATGGGTCCAGGTGAGAGACCACATTGGTGTGGACCAAGAGCATGTGATGGAGAGCACTGTGAGGAGACGGGATGGCTGGGGAAACATGTCTGAGGTAGAATCCAGAAGGTAGAGGGTGAGAAGAGGAAGAGTCAAGCCCAGGTCTGGTTTCTGGATGCATGGTACAGGATGAGTTTGGATGAGTTTGGAAAAGGAAAGTCACAAGTTTCAATTTGGAATGTTGAATCTGAGAGGCTTTCTTTGGGACATTCCAGTGGAGAAGGGGCATGAAGCAGTTGACTTATTTGCATGGGGCCTGGAGGGGAGGCTGGAAGGCTGTGGGGAGCTTATTTGCCAATCTACTGTGGGTTCTTCATGTGCTAGGTGATGACTTGCACTTGAATGCGGCCATCCCGTTTACCCATTTGAAGCAGGTCCTTTTGTTTCCTGAGGGCCACAGCTGATGACTCCTGTTTGGCTGGTGACTTTGAAAACCGCCCTGTGCTGTGGAGTAAGCTTTATGAGTTCTTCGAACTCTTCCCCACCTTTCCTACTACCCTCGCTCAACTGCTAACTGGGGAAATGCATTCTGGCTAAGCAGGTTGCAGGTAAAGGTTCTAAGAGCTGGTGCCATTGCCAGGCCTTAGTGGTCCCTCCTAAAATTCAGTTAATCGGTTTATTAGCCCTTAGTGACTAAGTAAACTCAAACTTTCAAACCTTGGCCACCTGTGCTGATCAGATAATCCAGTGAGAAAGATTACATGCATCATAATGTGTGGCAAAGAGACATCATTACAGAACATACAGAGAAATCCTTTGAGGACTGACCACCAGTTACCCTCATAGGAGACATCCATGCCAGCTCACAGCTCCTACTTGAAGAAGTGCTCTTCTGGCACCTAAATTGCTAATTTATAAATTAATGGTTAGATTTCTGGAGGGACTGTCTGTGGGTGGCATGGAGAATCTGACTGAGTACTGGTGTTGGCTACCCGAGCCCAGGGCATGGATATCATTTTGCACAAGACCAGGATTGGGTACCTGGCAGGGCCTGACATTTAGTATTTCACTGAGCCTGTGTCATGATTTCTGTAACTCTGGGTTGGCCACCATCTGAGCATAAACTCAGGACAGCCATCCTTTACTCCTGCACTACAATTTTCTTTCTTTTTTTTTTTTTTAATTTTTTTTTTTAAATTTATTTATGATAGTCACAGAGAGAGAGAGAGAGAGGCAGAGACACAGGCTGAGGAAGAAGCAGGCTCCATGCACCGGGAGCCCGATGTGGGATTCGATCCCGGGTCTCCAGGATCGCGCCCTGGGCCAAAGGCAGGCGCCAAACCGTTGCGCCACCCAGGGATCCTACAATTTTCTTTCATGAGAACTTTCTTAGGATCCTTTTGAGGTTTTGCTTTTATTCAACAGAAGGGACACATCCTTTTCCATTAGATAAACTATGTTACTTTTGATTTTTAAGGTTTTGTTCTGATTTTCTCTTCCTCCTTTCTTCTGACACACCCCGAATGGGATAGAAATAGATAATAGAAGAGATCCTAGAGGAGGCAAAATAAGGGTAGAAAATAAGAATAAGACAAAGAAAAGTTGGTATGTACCACTTGTTCCAAAAGTTTTCTTATAACAAATAGAAAAAGGTGCATATTTGTCTCTGAGCGCCCTACAAACAAAGGAAGAAAAGATACTCTCAGTTATTTGGTTTCCACCAGATAAAAGTAAACCTGTTTTTCAGAGGAAAACAATTTTTTTTTCTGTCAAAAGTGGAAAAACCTTTGTTCCTTCTATCCCCATAAAAGGAACGATGCCATATGCCATAAGGTCCTATATGACTTGCCCATGTCCTGCTGCCAGCAAGACAGTCAGTTTCCTAAGACCTGAGCCTAGAAGGACAGTAGGCATGGAACTTTCAGGAACAGTGTGTCCATGGTAGAGATGGTTGGGTCTCGAGACTCTCTCCCCCCCCAGACTTGGGGGGACATCTCCCCCAGTGATGACCAGCTTCTCAGGTTCTCCTGTCCACACTTTCATCCTCTGCCCTCACTTTGAACGTGGCGATGTGCTAATGATCCTTCTAGACATGTTCTCTGTCCTCTTCTTGCCAAATCCTTGTTCTTAGCTTCAGGATCCCACTCCAGACTCACTTCCTCTGGGAGCATTCTTTGGCTGTACACCAGGTTCCAAACCTAGCTGGCCCAACTATTATGAGGGAGCCTTTCCCTCCTTTCGTCTAAACCTTAGGTTCAGGCTCAGTAGTTATTAGACTTTTGTTGAGGTGGCAGAGAAGGGTGGGAATCTAGTAAATAGGAGGTTGAAAGCATGGCGGAAGACTTCCCATCCTGGCCGATGGGAAAGCACTAATGACAATAGAGAAGCAGCAGCTAAACCATCCTGGTGCCTATTGCTATACTGGAGGAAGAGTCCAGAATTCATAGTGGTGGATACCGTTTCAGAAATCAGCCACGAAAATCAGATTTATCAAATCAGACTTTGGGAACAAAGGGAATCAAGTAAAACTCAAAGTTTGAGCTTCCTGTCGCTGCCAGGGTGAGGTGCCCTGAGGACTGGGCTCTGTTTCAGAAGCAGCACTCCACCCTGCCAGCCGCTGCTGTGGGGAGACAAGGGGAGGTCTGAGTGGACTCAAGATGCCTGGTGTCGGGTCCGGGCTGGGTGATCTTGGTCAGTTCACCACACTGAATCCTAGGGTTCTCATTTGTGAAATGCAGCTTTTTAAGGGTTGTTGTAAGGATTAAGGAGATTAGAGGGTGCTGGTGCAGTGTCTGATCATCCTGAGCATGTCCCCTGTTATTATTTTCATGAATAGTAATTAACGGCCATGACCACGTGTGGCTAGGCTGAGCCAGAGCTCTCACACATCTGGCTCCGGACCCGGAGCTTTTTTCACTGCACACAGAATTGGCAAGGAGGGATTACAGGTGACAGTGCAGGGGGTCTGTCCCAGAGGTGAGCAGAGGAAGCAGAGTCCAGGAAGGCCTTCAGGTCATCTTCCTGAGGGAACAGGAGGACCGCTTCCAGCTGAAGCCATAGTTGTCTCTTTTTTTTTTTTTTTAAGATTTTATTTATTTATTTGAGAGAGAGAGAGAGAGAGAGAGAGAGAGAGAGCATGAGCAGAAAGAGGGGCAGAGGGAGAAGTAGACTCCCTGGTGAGCAGGGAGCCCAATGCTCGGCTCGATCCCAGGACCCCGAGATCATGACCTGAGCCAAAGGCAGATGCTGAACAGACTGGGCTACCCAGGCGCCCCCACAGTGATCTTCAATATGCAAGAAGGAGGGATATCAGGAGTGAGGTCCATGTAAAAAGCACACAGAGGCCCAGACACTGGGTAGCTCATAAGACTGTAAACCCAGAGAGGAGGACTTTGACCCTAAAGTAGAGGGATGAAGATGGCTCAAAAGTCCTGCAGTTGATGGGATGAGCACTGGGTGTTATACTATATGTTGGCAAATTGAATTTAAATTAAAAGAAAAATGTAAAAAAAAAAAAATAGTCCTGCTGCTGGCACTGGTCCTGGGGCATGACCCTGAAGTGGGCCTTTGGGTTGAGTTGGAAGGACATGGGGCTAGAGTGACTGAAACTTCCAGTGCCTTGTGCTGAAATACATTTCAGGACCTGGGGCCAGCCAGGTGCCCTGACCATGCGTTCTCCAGCGGGTGTATCTTCACCCACTGGAGATACCTATTAGATATCGGGAAAAGGTATCTAGAGGAAATTGCCAGAACAAAACAGAGTTGCGTGCCTTTCAGAATGTAGGACAGGAAGCAGGTGCAGCCAACATACATTGAATGATACCACTGGCAGATGTAGGCATCATGGGGTGGGGAAGACCTGGGTATAAACTCTCTCTCCCACCGCTGTTTCTAGATGGGGGCCAACATACCTTACCTTCTTTTTTTAAAAAGAATATTTTATTTATTTATTATTATTTATTTATTTATTTATTTATTTATTTATTTATTTATCTATCTATTTATTTATTTATAAGAGACACAGAGAGAGAGGCAGAGAAATAGGCAGAGGGAGAAACAGGCTCCTTGCAGGGAGCCCGACATGGGACTCAATCCCTGGACTCTGGGATCACATCCTGAGCCAAAGTCAGACACTCAACCACTGAGCCACTCAGGCGTCCCCATACCTTACCTTCTTAACCTCTAAAATGGGTACGAGAAAATACCACCTGCCTTTTAGAAGAGTGTTAAGTGGATGAAATAAGTCAACCTATATTAAATATTTGGCAGATTGTCTTGTACGGGACAGTGCTCAATAAGTGGAAGTGATTATTATCCTAGTATTAGTGCTTTTAGAATGGAATCATCCCAGCTTTTTTTTTTTAATTTTTATTTATTTATGATAGTCACAGAGAGAGAGAGAGAGAGAGAGAGAGAGAGAGAGAGGCAGAGACACAGGCAGAGGGAGAAGCAGGCTCCATGCACCGGGAGCCCGACGTGGGATTCGATCCCGGGTCTCCAGGATCGCGCCCTGGGCCAAAGGCAGGCGCCAAACCGCTGCGCCACCCAGGGATCCCAATCCCAGCTTTCAATTCATGAATTTTTATTATATATACTCCAATCTGTGGCAACTGGGCAAAGTGAGTTTTTAGTTTCTGCTATGCATAACTTGCCTACCATAACGCTCCTTTTTATTTAACTCACGAATACACAATAAAAGACCGACAACATGGAAAAAAAATCCATACTCCTGTAGTGCTTTTATAGGCATTGTGTTGCATATTCATTCTCACGCAAATTATCTACTACGGTTGCACCCCCAGTTCAGGCTGCAAGCAATTGCTGTGTTATCTGTTGCCTTCCAATAGTGGTTCATGTGCACTGTGGTAATTGCAGTGTCTATACAGGCCATTTTGTATTCTCCCCTTTTTACCTAATGTTGTAGATGCAACCATTTAGGAAGTTTACTGTAATTTACTTCTTACTCTTCCTATCACCGGATATTAAGGTTGTTTTCAGTGTTTTGCTGGAATAGATGACACAGCAGTGGATCCCTGCGCCGAGAGCTGCTGCTTCTGCTAACTTACTCTCTGGGGATGTTTCCCGACACAGGGAGAAACACATTATGGTTGGTTCTCATGTGCTAGCCCTATAGGGCAAAAAAACAAATCCCCTGATGTTGCATAACGATTCCTCTCTGGTTGCTGAATCATTGCACATGGGAAGAACTCCTCGGTATGCTTTTATATCACCTTAGCTTCATCTTACTTCCCGGATCGGGAACCCTGCCAGTTGGCTCCTGATAGCAATTGCCAGGTTGGACGTGGCTTGGGCACACTTGCCCTGTACTTATGGAGAGGGATTGCATAGCCCTTTTGGTGGTGTCATGTTGATTTTATGTGTTCTCAACTGTGGAACTGGGAAACGTCCTGAAGAATTTCCTACGGTGGATTCTGGCTTCTTTTCAAGCTCTGGAAAAGTTGTAAAGGGCTCCGGAGTTTTTTGATCTCCCAAAATGAGATCATCTACAATGGACCATATGTTTGTCAAGCAAACTTGGCCTTGAGTCCCTAGCGTTATAGTCTAGTAACGTTACACTCCAGTGATGTGATGTCCATCATCCTTTTTCCTCCCAATCCTACGAGGCACACGTTTGGGTGCAAATTGGTGAAATTCCACGAGGGAGGCAAATGACTAATTCATAGGCGACAGCTGAGTGCGGATTCATTTTCACTTGTCCAGCCTGGCCCTCGCCAGGTAAAACCAGTTTAGAAAAGAAACATATTTACTGCAAAAAACATGGAGCGAATGGCATGAGATTAAAAAAAAAAAAAAAAGTAGATATTCCTTCTCCTCAGATGAGATGAGGCCACATTTCTTTCTTTCTTTTAGAAGGGCTTGTGAAGACTTGAGCTTTAGGAAACAGTGGCCATAAATCTCATTCTGTCTTAGGTTTCCAGATGCATTCGTGACCTTCAGTGCCTTCCGGAGCAAGTTCCCTGACGTGTCTGGGTATTGTCACTGTGCAGACAGTCTAGGGCGGGAGCTGTCCGGCACAGGTAAGCACATCTCAGGTAAATGGAAAGAGAGAGAGAGAGAGAGAGAGAGAGAGAGAGAGAGAGAGAGAGAGAGAGAGACATTCCCCAAACCTGAAAGCTTGCTAAACAGAAAGCAGTGTCTGTTTGCGCTCCTGCTAGGCTGCCATGGGTGTTGAAGAGGGCGCAGTTTGCAAATGTTCATCTCGGGTGCTATGAACACAGCTGCTGGTGCATATGGAGCCTTCGTGCACACTGGAAAGAGGAGCCCCACTTTGGGCAGGTGCGGCTCTGAGCCCAGAGAGTGGAACACAGGATGCCTTTTAATCTGCTCTCATTCTTGCAAACTGTGCTCCTTGGTGCTGTGAGCAACCTGCGCAACCATATAGCAGCCCTGACTTTGGAAACCATTACCATCTTTTTGTTTTAAGACTTTATTTATTCACGGGCGGGGGCAGAAGGAAAGAGAGAATCTTAAGCAGACTCCTTGCTGAGTGTGGAGCCCCATGTGGGGCTCGTTCTCACGACCCTGAGATCATGACCTGAGCTGAAATCAAGAGTTGGATGCTCAACAGACTGAGCCACCCGGGCGCCGCTGAGACCATTAATTCTTGATCAGATCCATGAAGACTCTGGCCTAATACCTGTTTGATCAACAAGGTCAAGGCTTCCTTTTGGAATGCACTGAGCCCTTGAGACGCTTCTGTCTTTGCTCAGGTTTGGAGCTGTTGCTCGATGAAATTTATGACACCATTTTTGCTGGCCTGGACCTTGCTTCCACCTTCGCCGAAACCACCCTGTACCGGATATTGCAGAGACGGTTCCTAGCGGTCCAGCTAGTCCTCTCCGGCCGCTTCCGATGTAAGTCCTAAGCCATGACTCATGGGTGTGCTTCTGCTTGGCGGAAACCACTTAGGCCTTAGAGTCCCCGTGGCCTCTGGGGCTGGTCCTCTGAAGCAGAAGGAGGATTTAGAACCTGGTAAGAGCACACAGAGTGTGTGCTGTCACCCCAGGAGCCTTGTTCACGCCCTGTCCTCTCCTTTCCTGCCCGACCTCTCCTCTCTCTCCTAGGCCCCACAAGATGTGAAGTGGAGCAGTTCACGGCCAGCAGCTTCGGTCACCCCTACACCCCGAGCTGCCGCCGGGACGGGGGCTTCCAGGCGGTGCAGTGCCAGAGGGGAGGGCCGTGCTGGTGTGTGGACGCCCGAGGGAAGGAGATCCCCGGGACTCGGCGGCCAGGGGAACGGCCGTCTTGTGGTGGGTTTCCTCTCCGCGGCCTTCTCTTCTGTTCCCGTCGGGTCATGTGACTCTCATTGCTTCTCCAGACCAACCGCTCGGGAACCCATCACTCCACTGCCTTCAGAGGATACCCCAGAGGCCCTCTGAGCCCAACGTGATGGAAATGAACTTTATCGTCATTCATTTCCAATATGTTTCACATTCTACATCAGGCACAGTTGCTTCCTCAGGCGAGCTCACAGGATGTTGGGGCCTCATAGGTGAAGGAAAAACAAAAAGAATTATGTTTACTTGCTCTGTAGAGCAAGAGAATTAGATTATTAAGAGAGAAATGAGAGGCATTGATATGCTACTGGACATCGAATCTGCAAGAAGGGGAGAGAAACACATTGTTGGAACATGATCAGGGTGGGGCTTGATGCTTTAAGCCTAGAGGGAATGGGAGGGATGGGACAGTGGGGTCTTTCATACCAAAACTGGGGCTCGGAGACTTTATCCTGGAGGTGAAGACGTCGAGGAGTTTTATTTTATTTTATTTTTATTTTTATTTTTATTTTATTTTATTTATTTTTATTTTATTTTATTTTATTTTTATTTTTTAAAGATTGTATTCATTTATTCATGAGAGACACAGAGAAAGGCAGAGACATAGGCAGAGGGAGAAGCAGGCTCCCTGTGGGGACCCCGGTGTGGGACTCGATCCCAGGACCCCAGGATCATGACCTGAGCTGAAGGCAGATGCTCAACCACTGAGCCACCCAGGTGCCCCTTTCTCTCTTAATGACACGAATAATATAAAATTAAGAGCCCACTCTACCTGTAGTATGACCTTGTCTTAACTACTCACATCGACAATGACCCTAACTCCAAACAATATCATGTTCTCAGGTTCCAGGAAGGATGTGAATTTGGAGGAGATACTTCAACCCAGCACAGGGACCAATAGGAGAGTAGAAGCAATGGTCTGGGGAGAGGGGTGTGAACTTGAGAACTGTCACAAGACACTCCATTAAGACTCTATTCCGTCTTACCAGTAAGATCCTGAAGGAAGTTAGGGGTGAGGGGGAGGGAGGAATCCAGGAGCCCTTGTAGGTTTCCCACTTGGGGGAACTGGATAGATTCCACGAGATCACAAACAGTGAAGGAGGCGGGCAGGCCTTTTTCTAGCCTCAAAATAGATCAGTGTTCATGTTCATTCAATGATTCCTATGAAGTCACCATTTTCTCCAACTTAACATTTTGAGTCTTCTGTGCAGTATTTGGTAGTGTTCTATCTGCCAAGTGTGAGAATGTAGAAGAATGTTTTGAAGCTCTGCCTTAAAAGTATTTATGATTCCATTGCTGTTCTCTTAAAACCTAGAGAATAGTGTGCCTTCCTGTTCCCAGGTGGAAATATAGAACTATGGTTTTCTAAATTAAAACCAGGATGCTACCAAATGCATGGTTCATATATTTTTACTTTCTCCTCTCTGGTGTATGGGCCCTATTTCAATGCAAACGAATGCCACATGGAAGTAATGTCTGAATTTTTTTTTGCCTTGGTAACACTACATAACAAACGAATGGAAGGGATATGCCCTTAATTTGGAAACAGAATAAGCAAAGCGGTGAACTTTATTTCTTCCATACCGTCCTGCAATACCTTCCATCAAAGGCAGCCATGACCTGGTTGAGGGATGTGTTAGGGGTTCTGATGTGTTCAGTCTGTTTTCTCATGTTCCAATTCTTCCTCTGTTGCCTAGTTACAAAGGGACATTGGCCGACTTCCTTTTTGGCATCCATGTGAATTGAAGGGAAAGAATTATTTTAAAAAGTTGGGGGTGAGTGGGGGGGGGTGGCTGAAAAGGACTGCTAAGATTTATGGTTTTATGGAGAAACAGAGCCTGCTTACTGTCACCTGTGTGATGGAGATGCTTGGAATTTGAACTTAAAGTCTTTTTTTTTCTTAATGTAATTGCTGTCAATATTCAGATAGAATGACCTGACTGTGCATGGAGTTGACTGGCTGACTACTATTTAATTAATAACTTCAAGGAAAGGGCAACAAGCCTAGAAAAATGTACTAAGTGTGTTTGCTGCATGCGCATTATTATTCTGTATGATAGGAAATACACGATTTCTTATAATACAGAGTATTTCCTATGATAGGGTATTTCCTATAATATAATCTCATATTACATATTACAACATAGGAAAATATTTCTGATTATAGTAAATACTACTAATAGCATTTAAGGTATGGTTCTTATCCTCCAAGAGACTATAAAGTAGTAGACAAGCCTACCCGAAAGGAGGAATTAGGCAGCCATACGAAGAGCATATAATGAAGCATTAAAGTCCATTAAAAATTCCAACAAGAGAATGTTGAAAAAAAATAAAAGACCATTTCATTAAAAACAAATAGGAATTTGTTGGTGTATTAGTTTCCTAGGGCTCCCGTAACAGATTACCGCAAACTGGATGGCTTAAAACAACAAGAATTTATTCCTTCCCAGCCTGGAGGCCAGGAATCTATAATTGGGGTGTTAGTAGGGCTGAGCTCCCTCTGAAGGCCCTCAGGAAGAATTCATCCTTGGCCTGTCCAGCTGTGGGGTGGGGTGGCGCTGCCAGCACCCCTTGGCCTTCTTTAGCTTGTACCTGCATTCTGCCCTCATCTTCACATGGCCTTTCCCCCATGTGTCTGTGTCTTTTCATGGACTTAGGAGGACACCCATCATGGGATTTAGGACTCACTCATCTGATGTGACCTCATTTCAACTAATTACATCTGCAAAGACCTTACGTCCATATGATGTTATGTTCTAAAGTTCTGGGTGGATAGGAATATTGGGCCGAGGAGTCAGGGAGGCTCAGCCTCATACATTTGGTGCATGTATGTGGTCAGGTTTTCAGAAGGTGGACCGGTGCCTGGGAGGCTTGCCTTAGAAGAGGGTCACCGGCTAATGAGAGGTAAGAGAGGAAGTCACATCAACTGGAATACTCACTCCCACCGAATGGCCACCACTGATGCTGCTCGGGGAGGGGGAAAGTAAAAAGTAAATAAAAGGAGAGAAGACAGAGGCACAAAATGTCGATGTTCTTCATTGACATCCTGGACTTCTTACTACCAGAAAGGTCTCTGGGGTTGTCTCAGGATTACTTGTTGCTGTTAAAACCTTTTCTCTCATTTGTTCTGTCTTGTGCAGCTGAAACCCAGCTCTGTGCATCAGAGAGGAGGCAGGCCCTGTCTAGACTATTCTTTGGGCCCTCGGGCTACTTCAGCCAGCACAGCTTGTTTCTGGCTCCCGATGGAAGACAGGTGTCTCAGAGAGTAGCCAGATTTGCCACATCCTGCCCACCCTTGATCAAGGAGCTCTTTGTTGACTCTGGGATTCTCCGCCCCATGGTAGAAGGGCAGGATAAACAGTTTTCTGCCTCAGAAACTCTCCTCAGAGAAGCCATTGGAGCAATCTTTCCCTCCCGGGAGCTGGCTCGTCTTGCCCTCCAGTTTACCACTGACCCAACACGACTCCAGCAAAACCTCTTTGGAGGGAAATTTTTGGTGAATGTTGGCCGGTTCAACTTGTCTGGAGCCCTTGGCACCAGAGGCACATTTAACTTCAGTCAATTTTTCCAGCAGTTTGGTCTCCCAGGCTTCCAGAACAGCGAGACAGACCTAGCCCAGCCCCTCTCCGTGGGATTAGATTCACAGCCTGCCACAGCACCCCCTGAAGCCTCTAAGGAGGGAACGGCTATGAATATGCCAGTTGTGGGCAGCTTTGGCTTCCAGATCAACTTACAAGAGAACCAAAATGCCCTGACATTCCTGGCATCTCTTCTGGAGCTTCCAGAATTTCTTCTCTTCTTGCAGCATGCTATTTCTGTGCCAGAAGACATAGCAAGGGATCTAGGTGATGTGATGGAAATGGTACTCAGCTCCCAAGGCTGTGAGCAGACACCTGGCAACCTTTTTGTGCCACAGTGCTCAGCAGAAGGAGACTACGAGGATGTCCAGTGCTTTGCTGGAGAGTGCTGGTGTGTGGATTCCCGGGGCAAAGAACTGGCTGGCTCCAGGGTTAGAGGTGGACGACCCCAGTGCCCCACAGAGTGTGAGAAGCAAAGGGCTCTCATGAGAAGCCTCTCGGGCAGCCTGCCTGCTGGGGCCAGCCTGTTCGTCCCTTCTTGTACCAGTGAGGGGCATTTCCTACCCGTCCAGTGCTTTAACTCAGAGTGCTACTGCGTGGACACCAATGGTCAGGCTATTCCTGGAACTCGAAGCCTGCCTGGAGAACCCAAGCAATGTGAGTCTGTTGAGTATTCAGTCTACAAATCCCAATTCTCTCTTGGGGCCCCGACACTGAGCATTGCAGAAAAAGTGGATTCCATTGTAGCTTAAGTCCCAGATTTCGCAGTGGCAAAATTTGCCACTTAACTTAAAAATTGTCCAGAAAAGGGTTGATCCCGTTAACTATACTTGTGAGTGAGTAGAGAGACTCCCTTGGCCTCTAGGAGCTCAAAGATTTCTGTAGGCTGACAATAGCTGGTCACAATAGTGCCAATTCGGTGACCGGGACATTCTCTGTCTAGATAGACAGAATGTTGTAGATAACACCTACAAAATTGTGGTTGATGGGGTTTCTGTGGCTGTTAAGTTTTCAGGTATGGTTTGGATGGATGGTCAGGGGTTTTCATCTTGGTCTTTTGGGCTTGTGGGACCTTTTCACCTGATATGCCTGTTCCGTGTTCCTTCCAGGCCCCACGCCGTGTCAGTTACAGGCCGAGCAAGCCTTCCTGGGGATAGTGCGAGCGCTGGGCTCGGACTCCAGCATGCTGCCCACCTTCTCGAGCAGCTACATCCCACAGTGCAGCACCACTGGGCAGTGGAGGCCCGTGCAATGCGATGGGCCCCCCGAGCAGGCCTTTGAGTGGTACGAGCGATGGGAGGCCCAGAACAACAGTGGCCAGGAGCTGACCCCTGCCGAGCTGCTCATGAAGATCATGAGCTATAGAGAAGCTGCTTCTGGAAGCTTTCGCCTCTTTATTCAAAGTCTGTACGCGGCTGGCCAACAGGGCATCTTCCCGGGGCTGGCGAGATACCCATCTTTCGAAGATGTTCCGCTGGCGGTGATGGAAGGCAACCGGACCCAGCCTGGAGGGAACATCCTCCTGGAGCCCTACCTCTTTTGGCAGATCCTGAATGGCCAGCTCAGCCGATACCCAGGGGCCTACTCAGACTTCAGCGCTCCTCTGGCACACTTCGACCTTCGGAGCTGCTGGTGTGTCTCTGAAGCTGGTCGAGAACTGGAAGGCACCCGGACAGAGCCGAGCAAGGTCCCAGCATGTGAGTTAAGCCACAGCGGAGAGCTGAGTCTGTGCTTTTATGCAGAGGAGGTCTGGTAGGGGCGTATTTAGTGTCAGAACTGGCATGGAGTTTGGATATGGCCAGCTACATGTCTTCAGTGGTTGAGGCACCCAAAGGCACCCAGCAGCCAGCACCTAGCTCTGGCTGCTGTAACAGAATATCATAGACTGGGGGGGACTTAATCAACAGACATTTCTTACAGAAAAATGTGAGGGTGGAAATATAAGATCAGGGTGCCTGCAGATCCCATTCCCAGTGAGAACCGTCTTCCCAGCTTGCGGAAAACCACCTTCTCTCTGGGTATTCACATGGCAGATAGAAAGAGCTCTGGTCTCTTCATCTTTTTAAAAGACACCAATCCCATCCAGAGTGCCCCACCTTCACGACCTCTTCTAAACCTAGTCACCCCCCAAAGGTCCCACCTCAAGTACCATCCGTCACCTTAGGAGTTGGGGCTTCAATACATAAATGCTAGGCAGACACAAACATTTGGACCACAACACCAAGGCTCCTAGGAAGAAAGTGATTTCCCTACATCTCTGCAGCCAGGTGTTAGCAAAGTTAGCGTAGTTCATTTTTAAATGTTCATATGATCGATTTGTTGAATCAAAGCCTCTCATTTGAACTGGATGTCGTCTGTGTGCAAAGCATGATCTTAGGGTGACGAAGGCCTTAAAGTGGATATGGCCTGGCTCTTGGCCCTATGTAATCGCTCATAAATTAGGTGCAACATTTGATTAGCCAGCACACATTATGATCCTATTCACAAGGACATGCTAGGTGCCCCAGACCTTAGGAAGTGCTTCTGCCTTCAAAGTGCCTTTAATTTGAGGGGTTTAATCATAGGACTGATTGCAGAGCAACTGAAGGAGGTTGATAAGTTCAGCTTTGTGGCAGGTGGACTCATAAGAAAGCTGTGATGTGGCATCTGAGGCATAAACAGAATGAGGCTGACTCTGTCTTTAAATTAAAATGTCTTCTTACCAAGTGGCCATGCTGGCAGCTTGAATGAATAATGAGACAGATGCAACACTTATTATCACATGAGAATCTCTCTAAATAGCCATTGCTAATATTATGGTTAATATTACAGCTGTTCAAGTCCAAAGAAATCTATCAATCCATTCTTTGCAATGTTCAACACTGTCCACACCTTTCCAGATAACGTTAACATTAATCAGATGATTTTGACATTCGCCAAAGTTTAGGCTTCAGCAGCAAGTGAAATTTTAGAATGTTGGATCATAGGAACATGTGCTGAAAACAGTAGTATCCTGGGCATATCCAACGCCTGGAGACCCCTGCTTCCCCCAGCTAGGATTCTCCATTGAAGTGCCAAGTCCCAGTAACAGGCTGAACCTCCAAGTGAACACATTGACATCGGCATGCCTGTTGTCTAAAAAGCCGCATTCATTTTTTTGAGATTCTCTATACCAACGGTCAGGTCTCTTACACGAGGACATTCCTATTATTTCAGGGGCTTTAAGACTGAATCTAGTCCTCTGTGCATCCAATTTTTGAGGCCCAGATTGCTGAGAACAAAAGCACCTTGTAACTTTAGTATCTAGGTTTGCTCACCCTGGCCTGAGTGCCAGGCACAGCATTTGAACTAGGCTTAAAGTCTGCTGGCCTTTCCCGTGGGGAATACCAAGGCATGGAGAGTAGACCACCCCGGGGGCACATGACAATCCGCTGGGAAGCAAGTATTAGAGTTTCTACCTGTAGGCAGTGTTTTATCTTTTCCTTCTAAAGGTCTGGTTTTGATTTTGCAATTACATATTTTTAACAGCAAACTGTACCTAGTATATTATTTTTTTTAATGTTTTTATTTATTTATGATAGTCACACACACACACACACACACAGAGAGAGAGAGAGAGAGAGAGAGAGAGAGAGAGAGAGAGGGCAGAGGGAGAAGCAGGCTCCGTGCACTGGGAGCCCAATGTGGTATTCGATCCCAGGTCTCCAGGATCATGCCCTGGGCCAAAGGCAGGCGCCAAGCCACTGCGCCACCCAGGGATCCCTGTACCTAGTATATTATTATAGTCATGCTTGTATTCACTTTCCACATAAGAAATAGGCATATTTTGGGGGCATACACTCAAACTCTCTTCTTGATAGGGCATGTTATCCAAAGGGTTTGATGACCAGGGAGCTTTGGCACCCCAGGTGTGGTTCAGCAATATTAGCATCATTTCAGGAAGTTGTTAGAAATTTAGAATCTTGGACCCAACCTGCTGATGACACCTGCATCTCTCCAAGCTCCCCAGGAGGCTCTGGTGCTCCCTAAACCTTGAGAAGGACTGGCCTGGAGGACACAGTGCTAGTTCTACTAGGGACTTCAGCCCTGTTTCTACCACCTACTACTTTGTGGCCAGAGTCACCATTTTGGTTTAATCAGTAAGGTCTGCGTTAGGTTGACTAACTCCCTCAAAGTTTATTGTGAGCCTTGTAAAAGGTAATTGATGTAAAGTGCCAGGTCTGGTGCATAGAATGTCCTTCCTAAATGGCTGTATAGTACAAATGACAATAAATAATGAAGTGACCGGTAACTTCCTATCCATAAACAGGGCAGGGGGCACCTGCCTCCAGGGGCATGAGGTCAGCTCCTGTCCATATCATAATCTCCAGTCTGTTTGAAACCCTGCTTTCTTTATTTAATATGCAACTATGGACAACTACTGTAAACACTGTGCTGTATGATGGGAAGATAGTCGTAAGAAAGGCATGGGGTCTGCTCTACAGGGGCTCAGAGACCAGTAGGGGTACCTGACATGCCATCATGTAAATAATAAACAGAAATGCTAGGGCTATGAACACAGGAGACCAATGGAGGATATGCCCAGAGATTGGGGCTACTCACTGGTTGGGGAGTTGGATAAAGATTTGCATGGCATCAGCTTCTGGATTGTGAAGGATGTTTGCCCAGCCAAACCTGGACGGCAGGCCCTTCCTCATAGAGGAAATAGTATGTGCCAAGTCGGGGTAGATGAAAAAGGGTCTGCTGTGTTGGGAATGGTCAAGGTCATTCCCATTCCATTCATGGGAAAGGTCAGTGTCTTAGGAAGGAGGGTTTGGGGAGGGAGTGATGGAAGAAGAAGGTACAGGTAAATTTGGACCAGATTTTAAGAGGTCTTACCTGTTAAAAAAACAATCTTCAATGTCCAATTACAGAATTTTCATTCTACTCTGGAAGAAATGGATAGCAAGCATAGATTTCTAAATAGGGGTTTTTGCTTCAGGGATTCCCAATCCTTGGCATTGGTATAATAGATCACTTGATCAAGAACATCCACAGAAAGCAGTAATGTCTTCAAACTCCAGAAGTCGGGGGTTTCTACTAATTCCGTGCTGTCAAAAGAACTCACTGAACACATTCACTGTTGAATTCACAAAGTGATTGGTCGTGAATGAATATGGCCAGCATGACTTTTGTTAACAGTGACATTTTCAAAGACAACATGTGCCAGACCCTGTGCCAAGTTCTTCAGCTGCAACACCTCATAGAATAATTATAAAAACCTTATGGAGAAGATGCCCCAGTCATCCCCATTTCACAGATCATAAGACTGAAGCTCAGAAGAGTTAAGCACATTATCCAAAATTACACAGCTAATCTGTGATCAAGTTGACATTTAAATCCATGTTCTTAGAGCCATGCTCTCTTCTCTTTGCAAGAATAATTCTCTAACCTACAGTGCTTCCCTTCAACTTTTGATATCCACCCATCCATCTGCTTATCCACTCCCCCATCCATCTAGCCGTCCATCCATCCATCCATCCATCCATCCATCCATCCATCCATCCTTCCTTCCATTGAAGGCAGCTGGTCAGGATCTCTAGTTCTAGAGTCATACTGACTAGACTAGAATTTTGAATCAACTACTTGCTAGCTAGGACAGAGCCTACCTGACTTTAAGTTATATGGCTTCTCCATGCCTCAGTTTCTCATCTGTAACACATAGATAAGAATACTATCTTATTGGGCTATTGCATAGATTAAATTAGATTATTTGTATAAATGTGCTTGGGATAATGTTTGGTGTGGCACAGACATAGCTTTCATAGCTCATCTCCTTACATAGCAGGTCCTCTGTAAATGTTGAATGAGTGAAACTGTAGAGATGAGACAGAAGGAACATTCCAGGCTGTAAAAAGAGCTGGGTGAAGGAAACAGCTTGGCAAACACGTGTGCATGCCCATATGTGCATACCCTTCAGAGGGGGCGAAGTGTCCAGCCGTGTTGTCTTTATTCCCCTAGGTCCTGGTTCTTGTGAGGAGGTGAAGCTTCGTGTCCTGCAGTTCCTTAAGGAAACAGAAGAGATCGTCCTGGCTTCCAACAGTTCTTGGTTCCCTCTGGGAGAGAGTTTCCTAGCGGCCAAAGGAATCTGGCTGACGGATGAGGAGCTCTCCCTTCCTCGACTCTCTCCATCCCGGGAGACTTTCTCAGAGAAGTTTCTGAGTGGAGGCGATTATGCCCTTCGTTTGGCAGCTCAGTCTAGTGAGTGTCACGCACATCTGGTTTCTTGTTCCATCTCGTTGGGGAAGCAAGGGCTGGAGTTCAGTTGCTCTCCAGTCCTCCTCAGGACGTTGTGGCCTTGGTTTCCCAGGTTGGTGGGTCCCTGGGGAAGAAAAGACAAGGTGGTTTTGGGTGCCAGTCGAAGATGGCACCTCTCCAGTATATTCCCAAGTCCACCAGCACAGCTGCTGGGGGGCAGGTCCTTCGTATTGCAGATGGTGCCCGCAGCCCACCATGCAGCCAGACATTCTCGCTAGAATGTGAGAGGACGGGATCCCTGGGTGGTGCAGCGGTTTGGCGCCTGCCTTTGGCCCAGGGCGCGATCCTGGAGACCCGGGATCGAATCCCACGTCGGGCTCCCGGTGCATGGAGCCTGCTTCTCCCTCTGCCTGTGTCTCTGCCTCTCTCTCTATCTCTCTGTGACTATCATAAATAAATAAAAATTAAAAAAAAATTTAGAATGTGAGGGGACCCAGCCCGAAATGCTCATGGCCCATTCTGAAGCTTCCCCCTACTTCCACTGGGGAAAAAGGAGCGGAACCTTTATTACAGAGAAACTACTGGGTTTCGGGCCCCTTCCACACGCGGTCTCCTCTAAACGTGACAGTAACCCCAGAGAGCGTGGTAAGCCACCTGCAGGAGCATCGTGCTCAGAGAGCTGACAGTGCTCTAGCCCATGATAGCAGCTCGACGTTACTTGAAACCTGCCCCTGGCCAGGCCCCGACGGTGCTCAGGGGATGATCAGGCCTTGGCATTTCCTGCTCCATTTCTTCCATGAGAGCAGTGCCACACTCACCATCTGTGATTCTTTCAGACACAGAGACTGGGGTTCAGTCACATGCCCAAGGTAACCCAGTTAAGAGCTAGCAGAGCCTGGATGGTTGGGGCCCTGGGCCTCTGATCCCTTGTGCCCAGAGCCTGGGGCTGTCTCATCTCAGAGCCCCCACTCTTCCTCCGCCACCCATGGCCTCTGTGGCAGGAAGGTCTGATATCTCTCCCAGGTCTCTCACTGACACCACACCAACTGGGCAGCGACGTCCTCTACTGCGAGCATCCCGAGTTCCCCAATTCCCTGTCTGATGATCTCAGCAGATCCCTTGTCTGGGGTTCCTTGGGCTTAGGTCACACAACAGTAAAGTGGTGCCCCCTCTGATGACATCTGTGCCAAGATGAGAGACCTCTACTCCTGCAGGCCAGGGCCTCCCTACTTTTCCCCCCAGGGGTGTCTGCTACTGCCACCTGGGGAGGGGGACTCAGGGGTCTTTGCTCTGTGAACCCCAGTGAGAATCTCCCAAGTGCCATCTTTGTTTTTTTGTGTCTCTGCATGCGGTTGCCTCTTTTGGAACACGAGGGCACCATGTCTTGCTCATCTTTATATCCCATGGGGCCCAGCACCATGCCTGACAGATAGCATGGTGAATGGAGCCTGGTGAATGTGGCTAAGCCACGCTTCTTGTTTCTTCTGTCCCCACTTCCTTTCTCTTCCCACCCCTCCCCTCCCCTACGCCCAGACACTTTTTGTCTCTGTTCCTCAGAGACTCAGGGATTTCTGCTTTTTTTTTTTTTTTTTAAGATTTATTTATTTATGAGAGACACAGAGAGAGAGAGAGGCAGAGACACAGGCAGAGGGAGAAGCAGGCTCCTCACAGGGAGCCTCATGTAGGACTCGATCCCAGATCCTGGGATCATGCCCTGAGCCAGAAGTAGATGCTCAACCGTTGAGCCACCCAGGTGTCCCCCGCCCCCCACCTTTTTTAAAAAGATTTCTGCTTTTGGCAAGAAACCAGTTATATTCCAATTTTGTTATCCCTGGGCAAGCTTGGATATCATCAGAGGGACACATGGGACTGATGCTCCTGCAGTTGTGAGCACTGATTAGGGAGATTTTACAAGAAGGGGAGAAGCCCTTGTCGGTGCCGTAGAGATGGTGTCTTTGAACGGCATGATGGCATTTTTCTTCAGAAATCAAGTTGAGGAAGTTCACCTCCCCCTCGCAGTGCACTCTGATTTTGCATGTCTGAGGCGGTAGTGAAAAGAGGAAGGGTCCACAGAGAAGGACCAGGGGAGCTCATTTCTCTGGAATCCTTCGGGATGAGAGGAGGCATCTCTAATCTTGCAGAGGAGAGGAAGCTCTTTGTGTGTAGACCTCCAGGTCCTGCAGAGTCTGGGGACTGAGAGCCCAGGACCAAAAGATATGAAGGATCACAGGGTGTCTTTGGCCAACAACACATGGTAGCAGTGTCCTCGGACCTAAGGAGGGTGAGGGAGGGGCGTGGGAGTCCTTTTACACAGCTCTGCTTGGCATGAGCCTGGAGCTCAAGCTCTTTTGATATAAATGTGACAGTTACCCTGTTGGGGAAGTATTCAAGCCATTTTATCGATGGGGAAACTAAGGCCCACTTGCTCGTAACCTCTAAGATCACTCATGACAACCAAGAGGTGCCATGTCAGGATTGAGGCAGAGGCTCGCCAGCCTCATGAGTTGTGTCCCACACACCAGGCCACTTTCTGGGTCCTGGTCTCCTCGAGGGGTTCTGACCATGGGCTGCTGGTGTCTCCCCTTGGGAGCCATGATCCCCTTTCTCAGAAGGCAAGTCGGGAAGATGTGCTCCAATGTGAGGCCGGCCATGGCTCACTGGGCTGCCCCGAAGTGACCCTGTGGCTGCACCCCCCTCCCTCCCCATCTACCCTGAGTACCAGCAGGAGTGAGGGGAGGTTGAGAAGGCACCGACTTGAGAAAGGGTCTAGGGGACAGTTCTTGTCTACTTAGGAGGAAGATGGTGCTGGGGACAAATCAGATTAGGGCGGGGAGCTGTGAGCCCCAGTAACAGGTACGATATCTAGTATATCAATAGTGGGGAGTGCGGCGGGGGAAGCCAGGCAGGGCAGGGGACTCTGAGCACTGACGATGGTGCCATCTGGTGGCAGGGGGACCCCATGGGAGTCACTTAGCCTGCCCCACTTCCCCCCCCCGTGAGCCTGGGGTAAGCTATGCCCCACACCTGCGCCTCAGTTTACCATTTGTCGGGTGGGATGAGAGCACCTCTCATAGAGGGTTGCTGTGAGGATTCAGTGAGCTAAAACATATTTAGATTGTGCTTGGCATGTACATAGTGAACGTTAAATAAATGCCATCTGTGATCACCACCGTCTTACGGGCCTGAGGACACGTCGCTGACCCAATCGGCTCCATATGAAAGCGATTTGCAAGAGGACAACAGTGACTCCTTTGAACTGTGGCCTATATTTTTTGTTTTTAAAGGACAATCTGATGTGGGACGCCTGGGTGGCTCAGTGGTTGAACATGTGCCTTTGGCTCAGGGCGTGATCCCAGGGTCCTGGGATCAAGTCTCCCATCGGGCTCCCTGCAGGGAGCCTGCTTCTCCCTCTGCCCGTGTCTCTGTCTCTCTCTGTGTGTCTCTCATGAATAAATACATAAAATCTTAAAAAAAAAAATGACAACCTGATGAGTGCCTTTCCACTGTTAAGGACTCTGTCCTATTTTGGTGACAATTTTTGTCACATCAAAAAGAAGGCCCCCTTATGTCAGCACAAAGCTGTGAGTGGTCGTTGTCAGCGACAGAGCCCACATGGCCGAGGCCCTTCCAGGTTGGGGGCTCACATTTCTGCTCCCCTCTCTCCCACCCCCAGCCCTTGACTTCTATCAGAGACGCGGTTTTCTCTTGGGGGATTCCACACGGACATCTGCCCTCCTGCGGCCTGTCCCCTATGTGCCCCAGTGCGACGTGTGGGGAGGCTGGGAGCCTGTGCAGTGCCATGCCAGGACAGGTGAGTGGGGATGGGCACCGGGGGAGAGCGTGGAGTGACACCTCCCTTTTCATTTGGGGCAGAGGACTCTGCACTGGGACCAGTGAGCTGGACTCTAGGCCCCTCTTTGGCATCTGGTGACAAATCCCTTAATGGACTTTGGTTTTCCCATCTGCATGATGGGAGTTGGGACCTACCAGCCTGAAGGTCAAGTGGGTCACTGCTGGATGGATCGGGGTGTGTGACTGTGGACAGTGGTGGGCAGGGGGGAATGGAAGGGGGGCTTGCTGGCACTGCTATGAATGCATAGAAGGAAAGTTGTGGGTGAGACACCTCGGGGCATGTGCCTCAGTGCACTTCCTGAACTTCTGACCCCTGGCTCTGTCCTAGGGTACTGCTGGTGTGTGGACGGCAAGGGAGAGTACGTCCCTGCCTCGCTGACTGCCCGCTCCCCACGGATCCTGCAGTGTAAGTGAGGCCGGAGGAGCAATCCCGCCGAGGCAGGTGGTGGGCACTCTAGGCCGGCGGTGACAGCTGTTACCCAACCTAGGGATGCTCGTGGGTCAGCACCCGAGTGCCCTCAGACTAGCCCCCAAGGGCAGCCAGGCCACATTTTCCCATATCCCCAAGCTGGGAAGACTCTCATGATCTTGGCTCTGCCTGGTCTGTGCACCCAGCTTCCTGGGTGGAGAGACTCCCCGATGATGAAGAGCCCGGAGTCCCCTTCCCACCAGCCCCCAGGGAACCTTCGTCCACTTCTGCAGGCTGCCAGTCTGACAACCATCCCACAAGTGCCCTAGAGGCCAGCCTCTCTCCTGGGGCTCAGACCCATGTCCTCAGTGGTCCACTTCACATCTCAAGGATGACCCTGCCCCACAAGGGTCTCTGTCCCTGAACCATGGCCCGCTTCTCCGCCGAGGTTCCAGCTCTCCATCTACGCCGGTGCAGGTGCAGGGCCTGGCCCGCACGGCCAGCCCGTTCAGAGCTTCTCTCTCTCTCTCAGGCCCCACTGCCTGTGAGAAATCTCGAGCCAGTGGGCTGCTTTCCAGCTGGAAACAGGCTGGATCCCAGGGAAACCCGTCTCCAAAAGACCTGTTCATCCCAGCCTGCTTAGAGGTAAGGCTCTGAAGGTTTGAGATGATGGGAGTCAGAGCTTTCTCCCACACATCGAGGATGAGTTTTCTCGTTTTCAGTAGACTTGTTTTAGTTAAAAACTCACAGGTAGTTCTAGGCCTGGGCTTTTGTCTTCACCCTGCGGCCCCTGGCTGTGTGACCTGGGGCAATTTACCTACCTTCTCTGTGCTCCACTTTGCTTTATTTTGTCCTAAGACTGGGGCGTGTTTTTATCCTGCCTACTGCTAGGATTGCTTTGGGGCCCCAAGGAAATACCTCCCATGAAAACTGTCTGCAAAGCAATCTGCATTTTTGTCGTTGTTGCTGCGCTTTTATCTAAAGTCATCCTGGCTGCATTGCTGTGCCCATCGTATCTGTTTCTTCATATAAATGGAAGATATTATAATATTGCCCTTCTCAGTTGGCTGGATGAGCACAGGAACTGATGTGAAGCTCCCCGAGAAAAAGGGTTCTTGCTGGAGTCTTAACCACTTCCTTGCTGGATGATGGCAGCCTCTACTCAGCCCCCCGGGGGGTTTCTGGAAGCCAGATGAAATCAGCCTTGTAGAAGTTCCTCAGACTACAAGTCAATGAGCAGAAGTTTCCTTATTATTATTTTTTACTGTTGTTGCTGTTTGGCATGTGGACACGGATCCCAGTGGCTACTGAGCTTCACAGAGAAATTAGCTTATTTAGCTTTTCATCTTGGGTAACAACCTCCTCCTGCTGGAATTTCTATTCTGCTCCAATCCTGGGTACCAGGGTCAGCCCATGGGGAAGGAGAGGTAGCAACCACAGCTTCTGACAGAGGGAGAAGCGATTCGGAGCAGGCTCTGATTGGGTGGTATCTCACCCTGCCTCCTGTGGAGGCCCCAGGGGCTGGGGAACAGGACCCACACCTTCTACTGATCCAACAGGATGGCTGTGCCTTTGACCCAAGTCCCTAGGAAAAGTTAAGTTAGTGACTGGAACGTTCTCAATGTTAAGCCTTTATTTTGTAAAATTTTCTTCATCCTTTGCTTGGGTTTGAATCTTGCCTGTATAGCTTACAAGCTATGCAACAACCACAGGCACCTCTCTCTGGGCCTCTCTCTGTAGAATGGGGGACAGTAGGGTCCCCACCTCCTAGGGACTGAGTGACACTCCGGGCATGGGGGTGATTGGCACAGAGCGGCCCCATGGTTATGTTCTCTGTGAATATCAGGTGTTATTACTGTCATTTCTTGCCCGTGGACGAGGCACAGCAGAGAATGAAATGAAAAGTGGCCAGGGATGCCCGGGTGGGTCAGTGGCTGAGTGTCTGCCTTCAGCTCAGGGCATGATCCCCGGAGTCCTGGGATCAGGGCCCACATTGGCCCTTGGAAGGGAGCCTGCTTCTCCCTCTGCCTGTGTCTCTGCCTCTCTGTGTCTCTCATGAATGAATAAAGAAAAATCTTAAAAAAAAAAAAAAGTGGCCAGCAGAAGCTCAGGGAAGCATTCAGGGACAGCCAGGAAGCTGGTAGACAGCTGGTTTGCTGCAGTACACCTGCTGGTTCTTACAGTTATGTGTTCCAGATGTGGGAGAAATGACATTTCTCTACCATCAAGAGCTCCTAGAAGGAGTATGTGCAAGCATCAATCTAGTCCTATCTCCTCTTTTTTTTTAAAAAAAGATTTTATTTATTTATTCATGAGAGACACAGAGAGAGAGAGGCAGAGACACAGGCAGAGGGAGAAGCAGGCTCCATGCAGGGAGCCCGATGCGGGACTCGATCCGGGGACTCCAGGATCATGACCTGAGCCAAAGGCAGATGCTTAACTGCTGAGCCACCCAGGTGTCCCATCCTCCTTTTATTTTTAGTTGAGAAATTGAGTCCCAGTGAATAGAAGGGCCTTGCACAGTGCTCCCCAGCTGGTCCCAGGACAGCTTGGGAGAGGAAGACCCAACCAGATATGATCTGGGCCTTCCCCTGATTTCTTTATTCTCTGTTACAGTTGTTCCAGACCCCCTCTCTTCTCGAGGTGCTTGTGGAAAATCATCTCTGGAACGGGGGGGACCTTGGTTCAGGATGGTGGCTGGGCTCTGGGGCCAGACAGGTTTAGTCCCAGCCCAGCTCTGCTTCTCTGCCTATGGGATGTTTCTCTGACAGGACCCCTCTCTGATGCTCAGTTTCCCGCACCCTGAAAGGAGATAACTGTGGGCCTGGCCTCATGGGGTCGTGGTAACCACCAGTTCAAAGAAGGGATGTCAAGGGGATCCCTGGGTGGCGCAGCGGTTTGGCGCCTGCCTTTGGCCCAGGGTGCGATCCTGGAGACCCGGGATCGAATCCCACACCGGGCTCCTGGTGCATGGAGCCTGCTTATGTCTCTGCCTCTCTCTCTCTCTCTCTGTGACTATCATAAATAAATAAAAAAAAAAAAAAAAAAAAAAAGAAGGGATGTCAAAGGTCTGGAGCAGGATCACATCTTCCCCACTTGACCTCTTTTTTTCTGGAGAAACCATCACCAGTTGTTTCGAAAGGGACGTTCTGGATGTCTGTCCACTGACCTGCATGGGCTGCAAGAGCATCTTCCCTGGGGTGACGCGGCCTTGGCTTTGTCTCAGACAGGAGAGTTTGCCCGGCGGCAGGAGTCGGAGGGGGGCACCTGGTGTGTGGACCCAGCCTCGGGGGAGGGCAGGCCCCCCGGCACGGACAGCAGCGCCCCGTGTGAGTACCTGCCTCGCCCTCCCCCTGCCCCAACACCTGCTGTGAGCACCAGCTCCAGGTCCCAGCTCCGCGGCTCCCCGGGCAGTGGGGGCCTCTACCCTGACCTGTGCAAGAGGGGCCGTGTTCCCTCACCCCGGGGGTTCTCGAGAGAAACACGCGTGGCAGGGGGTGGGCCGTGCTCTGTAGCCAAGAAGCCTGGACCAGCCTGGTGCTGGGACTTTCTTGGGGGCGCTAGCTGTGCCGCCTGGTCCCTGGCCTCCAGCCTGGCCCTGCCCTCTGGTTTCCATGGTGACGTCCAGAGGATGTCCCTAAAGTGCAAATGTGCTGATGTCCCTCCTCTGCATCCCTGGGATCCTTAGGGACAAGCTGCTCCCCGTGGCTCGTCGGCCCCTGGGTTTCTGGCTCCTGCACCTTCCTTGGCTTCTCTTCTTTCTCCCATCTCTCGCTCTCGGGACCCGGGTGTTATAAACTATAGTCAGACTTTTCAAGAAGGACACTTTTCCCCCACAACCCTCTGAGCTCAGCCACCTGCACTACGTGTCCACCCCGCTCCCCTGCCCCCGACCTAATTCCTACTCAGACCACGCGTCAGGTCTTCCAGGACGTCTTCGTGGCCTCCCTTCCAGAGCGAGTGCAGTGCTTTTCTGTGGGCTCGCAGACTACCCTGCATAGCGTCTGTGGTCCCCTTCTCACGCTCAGCTATAATTCCATCGTATACTGTTAAATCTCCTTAAAGACTAAGCTCCTTGAGAGCAGTACGTGCGTGTGTGTGTGTGTGCGTGTGTGTGGAGGGGGTGTGGGGATCTGACCAAGGCCCCGTCTTGGCCCTGTCCTAGTCCAACACCTCACCCAGTGGGGAGACAAGACAGCCCCAGAGCCTGGAAGGCCCTGCAGGTGGTGGCAGCAGGTGGTGCTGGGTGGCAGTTGGGAGCGGTGGGTGGTGGCAGGTATGTGGGCCAAGGCCCATTTGGCTTGTCTTTATGTCCAGGCCCGAGCCTCTGTGAAGAGCTCTCGAGTGGGACCCTCTCCAGGAGAGCCAGCTCAGGCTATAGCCCAGCCTGCAGGGCAGAGGACGGAGGATTTTCCCCCGTGCAGTGTGACCCGGCCCAGGGCAGCTGCTGGTGTGTCCTGGACAGCGGAGAGGAGGTGCCTGGGACCCGCGTGGCCGGGAGCCAGCTGGCCTGTGAGAGTGAGTTGTGACCCCTGGAGGGGCTGGTGGCGGGGGTGACGCTCATCACTTCCTTTGCTCAGGCTGAGGAGGCCTCCCAAGGCACCAGAAGAGTGGTGGCGGGAGGGGGCACAGGGAGGGGCTGGCGGGATGTGGTTGCCCTTGGTTCTCATGATACCAAAACCTGTGTCTACTTCCTAAAAGTGCTCAGCCCTGGAGCTGAAGTCAAGGGAGGCTCTGTGCAGGGATCTCCGGAGCTGGCACCTCAGAAGCTCGGGTGCTGGCCTGCTGGGGGCTCTGGGTCTTGGCTCCCCATCCTCTAGTGGGGAATGGGGCCTGATGGCAGGCTCTCCGTGGGTCCACCCCAGAAGGGAGGCTTCAGAAATTAGTGGAGGCGTTCATTTGTTTTTACTTTTAGTTCAAAAGATTCTTTTGGTATCAAATATTGAAATATATATCATATAGCTATATATTAGAATATTAAAACGCATGATTACAGATCAAAATATATTACCTGATTCTCAGTTACTTACCTTTTGTTTCTCCTATATGCTCAAGCCGCAGGACGTTATAGCCACCTTAACATTTATATGTGAGCAAGTAGCTTAGACTCGGTGAATTCCATTTCAGGACAGTAAAGGGAGATGCTGCAAAAATATTTATTGCAAATTCGGGCATTGCGTCTGGTAGGAGTGAGAAATACTGCGCTGTGATTCTGATTTTAGTGCAGTTGCCTTTCCTTCACTGTCCTTATTGGTTGATTGCTTTATTTTAAAATTTCGTAGTCTGTCAGCAACATTCTGGGACTGCGGAGATGTTTCGTTAGGCATATATATATATATATATATATATAGTGGGTTATATGTGTTAAAAGAATTCCTGTGGATTTATATATAAATATATATACATATATATATGTATATATGTATATATATGTTTATGTATATACATTTTAAAGATTTTATTTATTTATTCATGAGAGACACACAGAAAGAGGCAGAGACACAGGCAGAGGGAGAAGGAGGCTCCTCGCAGGGAACCCAATGTGGGACTCGACCCCAGGACCCCGGATCACGGTCTGAACCAAAGGGAGATGCTCAACCACAGAGACACACAGATGTCCCCTCTATTTATGTTTATAAAGAAATGGGGAGCCCATGAAAGAAGAGTGGGGAGGAAGAGCTGCCCCCAGTCTTTGTGGGCCTCCTTCCCTTTTGTGTCTTCCCCTTCCTGTGGTGTGCCCACGCCTTTACCCACATGCCTTTCCTCCCAGGTCCCAGTGTGTCCCTCTGCCCAGAGCCTGGACAAGGCAGGACCCCATGAGGCTCATCGCTGTGGCCCTCAGCACCTGTCACCATGCACGGGTTGTAGGAGGTGCTCTGTGGGTCTTTATGGGCAGGACACCTTGCCCTGTGCTTCCCACAGAGGTGCAGTGTAGCCTTAGTCGGGGTGGAAGCGGTCGGCATCCAGACTGCTTGGACGGATCCATCCATCCACATCTGAGAGTGGCCCTCAGTGTCTGGGACTGAGGGAATAGACCGATGGGTCCTCTTCAGGAGCAGGTCTGGGAGCACAGCTCTTGTAAGGTTTGGGGAAGACCCTATGCAACGTGGCCCTGCAGGATTCCATGACAGCAGCTCGTGCGTGCAGAGATTTACCTGCTAAGAGGTGCTTTTCACATCACTCATTTCAGCTTTGCCTCCCAATGGTGTAGATAAATAGATAGAACAGTCCCGTCTCCCTGTATTATGGAGGACACTTGTGACCATGCCCAAAGTCACACAGCTAGCAAGCCGGACAGTCAGCATCAAGAAGGGCAGATCTGCAGAGCCTGGAGGAGGAAACTTGGGTGTGGGGGCCAGGCTGACCTGAATGTTCGTCAACGCTTCCACCCCCTCGCTGGGTGACCTCGGGCTAGTCCCTTAACCTCTCTGGCCTCAGTTTCCCAGTCTGTGCAGTGGACAGGGATCCCTGTAGCAATTTCTCGAGTCATTGTCAGGATTCATTCAGATAGTCTCTGTCTACTTCTCAGCCTGGTGATTCGGAGCACAGCCTCAGGGGACTAGGACTCAGGCCCCTAGGACTCAGGGCAGAAGGATTACCCTCCCCGTGCTCACCTGTGGCCTCACCTGTGCGGCGACAGTGGCAACAATCCCACCTCACAAAGTTGCTTTGAAGGTGAAATCAGTTCAGGGGAGGCCCTCACGGCAGCTCCAGCACACGGTGACCGAGCTGAGTGTCCCTGGGCAGGTCACTTAGCTCCTCTGAAATGACCCCTGCCGGAGCCAGAATAGAGCCGGGCCCTTGGAGATGTCGGCGGGCCATTGTAACACCAGTGTGGAGGGCTCCGAAGGGGATATGCTGGTGCCTGGGGAGCACAGAGGAAGGGACAGTGGAGGGGGGTTCCCATCTCTGAGCAGCAGCACCCAGGAAGGGGAAGCGCGGCCCTTGCCTGCCGCGGTGGCAGTGAGATTCAGAGGACCTGTGCCCGAGGGCTGGCTCTGTCCCTCCAAACCCTCAAAACTCAGTTTCTTCATCTGTAAAGGGGGGATGATAATACCAGGGCTGCCTACTTCACGGCTTGTCTTGGTGCAACAAAATATTGACCATGATGGAGTCTTCTCATGACCTCGGAAATTCCTGGCGACTCTCAGACAGGATGGCTGTGGGAGGCTTACCCTTGTGGCATGCAGAATGCTCTTTCTTTGTTCTGAAAAGGTTCATTCACACCCTAAAATTTCCAGTGCAGGCACTAATGTAGTCTTCTTGGGGTTATTAATAATAATAACAACCAACAGTAACGGCCACTTATTACACATGCCGGTGGCTCTTCTGAGCTCTTCACATGCCTTAATTCATTTTGATTCACACCGTCCTTAGGAGGTGGGCATCATTGCTGCCCTCATCATTTTATGGGTGAGGAAACTGAGTCACAGAGGAGTTAATTAACATGCTGTAGGATGCTCAGGTGGGAAATGATTGAGCCAGGATTCAAAGCCTGGCAGGCTGGCCCCGGAGCCCACAGGCTGACTCTGGCCGTGCCCACAGACACCCAGCACTTGGTGAGAGCCAACTCCATAAGCCCACAGCTGATCACTGCAAAGCCTCGGCCCGAGCCCCATGTTGGTATTAAAAGAAGGCCAGGCCGTACCCTGGAGGTCAGAATGGGTCGCTCTCCATCTCTGAGGCCCCACGCCCCCTCGAATCACATCGCAGATGTCAAAACCAGACAAGCACCGGCAGCAGGACTGTGCCCGAGAGTGACCGAACTAACCCCCTGCTCAAGTATGACAGTGTCCCACCGAGTGTGTCCTTTCATTTACTTGTTCGCCCACTTATTTAACACATATTCCCAGAGCTTGTGTTCTGGGAGAACAGAGGAGAGCCCCCCTTTCCTGCCATGGCTCCGCGCGCTGGGGAGAGCAGTGTGCGGATGATGAGTCTTGGATGGTAGACAGCAGGAGGCCTGAGAGCTCGCTACGCTCACCTGCGAGGGCCACGGAAGGTGGTAGAAAGCTGGAGATGCTGAGCTGATGATGGAGGGTGAGAACAGGAGCCCTGTAGGCAGCTGGGCAGGGAGCCCGATGCGGGACTCGATCCCAGGAGGGAAGGGCTCGGGGTGTGCAGGCCGGCTGTGTTCGGGGCTCAACAGTCCTGCGGAGGCAGAGGAGCTGGAGGGGACAAGACCAGAGGGGGACGGTGGGCCAGCGGGTCCTCAGGGCAATTGAGAGCCATGTCCAGCTTCCCCGAAGCTTCTCTGCTGGCAGCAGGGCCTGTGTTGGCTGTAGGAGCAGAAAGGTGGCTGTGGAAGCTTCTGTAGGTAGCAGTTTGGGAACAGGTGGCTGATGCCCAAATGAAGGGGGTGCCCTGGGGATGGAAAATCAGGAAGGGGTCATCAGCAGGCCTTGCTGGCTCTGGGCAGAGGGCATGGGACCATTGGGAGACTGCCACGTGCCAGGCTCGGGATGCCACGTGTTGAGCTGGGGACACTGAGGCGGGAGCAGACCCAGCTGCAGGCGAGGAGGTCTGGCGCACTGGCTTTGAGGTGGAGAAGACCAGTTGGCAACTGGACTTGCAGGTGGGAAGGAGCTCAGAGGCTCCACGCAGGAGACAGAGATCTGCGAGTGGTTCCTGCTCAGGAGTCTGTTAAAGCAGAGCGGATGGGGTCGCCCAAGAAGAGGGGCAGGTGGAGGGGGCAGGGGTCAGAGCCCCCTTGTACAGGTGGTGCCTACAGTTCCCTCTTTCCTTCTAGGCCCGCGGTGCCCACTGCCGTTCAACACGTCGGATGTGGCCGGTGGAGTGATTGTGTGTGAGCGAGCCTCGGGCCTGGGAGGGGCCCCCATCCAGCAGTGCCAGCTTCTGTGTCGCCGGGGCTACTGGAGTGCGTTCCTGCCAGGGCCGCTGGTGTGTAGCCTCAAGGAGGGTCGCTGGCTGTCACAGCCGCCGCAGCCCCAGGCCTGCCAGCGTGAGTGTCCCCCCAGCACCCTGCTTTCTCCCGGGGTTCAGGGCCTGAGCACCTGCATCTTCCCTGCCCGAGGGTAGCATTCCCGTGGTAAGCCAGGTGGCCTCAGGAGCAGGAGAGAGGCCCCAGGGAAGCACGTTCTTCTAGAAGGAGCAGATGTGCTTCAGAGACTCCTCGGGTTAAGCTTTATTTGGGGCTTCTCTGGAGCAATCTGCTCCTTGGGAGAACCGGCCCTCATGTTGGGCTCTCCTGGGATAGCTTGGCTCCAGGAGCATATTCAGGAGGTAGGTGTTCCGATGGGCATATTGGTCACTGTGGGGTTGAGATGCTCGGAGCTGTTTGCCTGGCCTCTGGGAGTGACGCCGACTCACCAGCCTCTCCCCCGGGTCCATCTGGGGCTCCAGGCTAGTGGTTGGCAGTGCTGGGGCATGGACCCTGCTCCTGGGGACATCAGTTCTGGTGGCTGTGGGTCTGGGCTGCCTGAATGTCAGCCGAGTTCCTCTCCTGCTCGCCCACTGTGCCTGTTTGCACGCCCACACGGCTGTGAGGCAACTTCGAGCTCTGACTGCAGCTGCCTTGGCTGAGGCTGGCCATGGTTACTCACAGCCTGGCAAGGCAGGGGTGGGCGCTGGGTCCCGGCACTGGGTCCTCCCAGGGCCCTGAGAGGGGTATCTGAGAGAGAGACCCAGATCCTGGGACTGTCACAAGGCTCTGGGTGGCTGTCAAAAGACAGTATTTATGGCAAAGCTTTCTGGGATAGAAAATGGTATCCAGAGAGCCACCTGGGTGGCTCAGTTATTTAAGCATCTCACTCTTGATTTTGGGTCAGGTCATGATCTCAGGGTGGTGGGATTGAGCCCTGCATTGGGCTCTGTACTGGGCATAGAGCCTACTTAGGATTCTCTCTTTCCCTTTGTCTCATCCCCCCTGCCCTAAAAAATGTAATCCAGAGAAAGGTCAATGTGATTCGAACAAATAAGTGGTCTGTCCACCTGCCTGTGATGAAGTGGCCTAAGCTGAGACTAAGACCAGGCTTGTCAAGACTAGATCTAGAGCAGGACACTTAGGAGAAGAGGGATATGGGTCTTGAGCTCTTAAAGTTGTGTGCAGGGCCGCTGTGTATGACTGTGTAGGCTGTGCACTGAACAACCTTAGAGTATGTCTTTCGTATAGTCTGTGGTGTCCCCGCTTCTCTGGCGAAATCATAGATAGTGGCCCCGTGTGAAAGTGAGAGAAGATGGAAGATTTTCCAAGAAGAAGGTCCAGGACCCCCAAAATGTAGAGCAGCCTGGTTTAGAGGCTGAGGCAGGACTGAGCTTGCCGAGAGGGTGCTAAGTACGTTCAGAGACAAGCCGTCGTGCCAGGAAGTGTTCAGACTCCGAGCACGACGGTGTGGACGGTACTGCTCGTGTGGTCTAAGCTACATGAAGGAGGATTCTTTGTGCAGAGGAAAAAAAATCCCATGGGTCTGTTGCCTGTGTCTGCTGACCTCTGGCGCTCGCCTGCAGGGCCCCACCTGTGGCAGACCTTCCAGACCCAAGGGCAGTTCCAGCTCCGGCTCCCGCCAGGCAAGATGTGCAGCGCCGACTACGCGGGCTTACTGCCGGCCTTCCAGGTCTTTCTAGCAGACGAGCTCGAGGCCCGTGGTTTTTGTCAGATCCAGGTATGTGGCTGACCTTCTGCATGAGTGGGGCGCTTGGGCTGGGCTCAGGGCTCAAATAGACCTAGGGTTCAGCTCTCACTCGTTTTACCCATAGGCAAACGAGAAAGTACTTTGGCCAAGGCTGGTCGCGTAGTGGTGGGGGTGGAATCCGTACTCATCCCTGGCCATCCTTTCTATGTAGAGATGTTAAACCAGACATGCGCTGAGCACCCATGATGTGCCAGGCACAGTGCGCTGTTGGCGTGGAGTAGTGATCTTCATGGGGACGCTATTGTTACTCCTGTTTTGTGGATAAGGGGGGTGAAGCCCAGAGCATGAACATAACTGTCCAGAGTCACACAGCTGGGAATTGTAGAGCTCAGCAGATGACTTGAGGACAGAGCTGGACACGCCTGTGTAGTACGACCACCACCTTCAGAGGAAGAGCCCGGGAACAGGGTGTAGGAAGACTGAAAGGCCAGCATGTACTCCCTGAACCACTGTGCCAGACGTGTCTTTAACAAACCCACTGGAAGGCCTTACGGATCGTCCCTGGAAGGAAGATAGTGTGTGCCAGCAGACAGGCCTAGTAACATGAATAATGAATATCAGAGTTTTTTCCTATAGAGTGGGTAAAGGCTCCTGTGATTCCAAGTCACAAGTATTCAGGGGAGGAGTCTTTAGAAGTCCCTCAATTAGGGGCACCTGGGTGGCTCAGTTGGTTAAGCATCCAACTCTTGATTTTGGCTCAGGTCATGACCTCAGGGTCCAGAGCTCAAGCCCTGCATCAGGCTCTGCGCTCAGCAAAGAGTCTACTTGAGATTCTCTCTCTCTCTCCCTCTCCCTCTGCCCCTCCCCTGCTCATGTGCTACCTCTCTCTCTCTTTCAAATAAACATATCTTAACCCCCCCTCCCCCAAAAAAATAGCCACTCAGTTTAACAAATTCTTGTTCTGCCCCAAACTTGTCATCTCAAAGAGTGGCCCAGTTTTAGCACCTTATGCTAAGAATTTTGGAGAACATACTTTTTCACAAAACTAAATGCACAGAGTTGTGATTCTAAGACAAATAGAAACATATATTTCCCCCTTTTATCCAAAGAAATGTACTTGGCAACAATAGCAGTAATATGTATTAATTACCGAGCCCAGGCTGGGTTCCTGGTGCGTGCTAGAAGCTCAGTAGCTCTTGGTTTATAAGTGTGTGAACTAAAGCCCAGTGAGGTTCAGTAAGTTGCCCAGGATTTCACAGAGCTAAGTCCAGATCTAGATTTGGACTCTAATTACACCAAATTTGCTCATTCGTTCCTTTATTCTCCCATTTAACAAACATTTGGGTGCCTATCACAGGCTAGGCATGGTTGCAGGCACTGAGCACTGTCAGTGATAAAGTCAGATGCCAAGTAAGGTGGTCAGGACAGATTGTAATCATATACTAACGCAATAGGGAAGAGGAGTCCCGCCTGAACCGGACTCAACTTTGATTTGTGCCCAGGTGACTGGCCCCCTCGTGTTCCTCTGAGGGGTAAGGAGAGTTAGTAGAGCCTTGGCCCCTGGGGTCGGATTGGAGGGAGGGTTGGGGGGAGTAACATAAGGCACGGGCACGTTCTGGAACCTGGTGTGGGCTCAGCTAAGCTGTCTTCCAACTCTGTTCTTTTTTTATTGTTTGTGTGTTTGAGAGAGAGCAGGGAGGGGCAGAGGAAGGGGAGAATCTTGAGCAGGCTCTGCGCCCAAGTTGGGGCTCAGTCTCATGACCCTGAGATCACAGCCTGAGCCAAAATAAAGAGTCAGACACATAATCATCTGAGCACCCCCGAGCCCCAGCCACTCTGTGTTCTTGAGCTAAAGGCACCTGTCTCCATGTAGGCAAAGACTTTGGGGACCCCTGTTTCCATTCCTGTCTGCGACAGCTCCACGGTACAGGTGGAGTGTGTGACCGGAGAGCGTTTAGGAGTGAATGTCACGTGGAAGTTGCACCTGGAGGATGTCCCACCGGCCTCTCTTCCTGATTTGCATGACATTGGTAGGTTGTGCAGCTTCTCTGAGGCTCTGTTTCTCCATCTGTCAGGGGGAGCCAGTGATGCCTTGTGAGGATCTAGCGAATTCCATCCCTGACTGTCAGAGAAGCCAATGGTTAAAAACGTATATAAAAATCAATGGTGTCCTGCTAGTAGCTTATGAGAGTTAAGCAATAGCATCCGATTGCTTTTCTGTGGATAATTTCTAATTCTTCTCTGGATTTCCCAGGCACAGAGGGGGAGACAGGTGTGAAGAAGGGGAGGGTGGGGGCGAGTGGCAGATCCGAATTGGTTTATAATATATGCTCTACACCCTTGCAATTATAAAATGTCTCAGACCACTTAAGCTATTTAAACCCCATTATTACACCGTGTAAAGTGGGGCAGGTGTGTGGATGAATTGAGAGAGTAGAAGGATGCAAGATGGATGAGCAGTGTGGACGTTGTGGCTGTGCCATGAGCCAGTGTAGACATAACCCCTATTGCTGACCAGGGGGTGGGGAGCCCCCTTTGCTCTTCTACAATCCAGCAGCTAAACACCCAGGGTCAGCGCTGGCTGCAGCTGGGCCTCTGTTTTATGAGGGGGAGCATCTGGAAGATGCTGCCAGAGTGTGACCCTGAAGGCGGCCAACTGAATCTCTGTCATTCTGCAGTCCTCGTGGCAATAGTGTCCCCCAAACAGCATTAGGAATCAGGCGTCCTTTTCTTCCTCCTCTGGAAAGAACCTGGAAGATTCAGGCTCTAGATTTGCAAAATTTTTGATTTGCAAAAAAATCTGTGATTCTGCAAAAGGAGGAGATGTTTGATCTGCAAAAGGAGGAGATGTTTATTCCTGGCGTCCATGCTGACGACCATGGTTTCAGGCCTTGGGCTGGCTCTACGATGGCCTGCCGTAGCATGAAAGTTCATTGTCTAAGGGAATCCGTCCCAGCTCCAGATGTGACGCCCCTCTGGTTTCTTCCTAGGAAATACAGGACCACAGCTGGAGGCCTCTTCAGCGTTTAACCAACCACTGACGTGGAAGGCTGTGTTGCCTCCTGGAGGCTAAGCCTTCTCTTTGAGTGGTCCCGTCACCCATATTTGCTCTTATAATCCTCACTCACTGCAAGAGAGGCATTGTCAGCCCCATTTTGCAGGTGGGGAGATGGAGGTGCAGAGATGGTGGCTTGCCAAACGTTGGGATAGTTGTGTATCTACACAGAGCACCTTCCAATAGTGGGTGAAGACATGATATCTTGGACCAGTGGGGTTCATGGTGATGCCACAGAAACGACAGGATCCAGGGATCTGGGTTAAAGTCCTAGTGGTGCTTCTGACTCCTGTATAGGATTGGGCCAATCTGTCCTCTTCTGTGGGCCTCAGTTTCTCCCTCTGTAAAACGAGAAACCAGGTAATGCTTATATCTTCCTTCCATGTAGACTTTCTAGGTGGTTCTGGTCCTTGCAGAGAATAGTGCTGACACTCCTGCCTCCTGTGTCTTACAGAGGAGGCCTTAGTTGGCAAGGATCTCATTGGACGCTTCACGGATCTGATCCAGAGTGGAGGGTTCCAGCTTCACCTAGATTCCAAGACTTTCCCAGCAGACACCTCCATCTACTTCCTTCAGGGGGACCGCTTCGGCACCTCTCCCAGGACATGGTTCGGGTGCTTGGAAGGATTCCATCAAGTCTTGGCTCCCAGCAATGCCCCTCAGGACCCACGGGGGTGTGGTAGGTCCTTCCCCTCCCCTGGGACTGAGGCTGTGGAAAAGGCTCCAAGAGCACTGGAGGCAGGTCACTCCGCACATACAGAGTAGGGAATCATTCATTTCACTGTTCCGCCAGAGTCATTCAGTGATCCACTGTGCAGGGGCACATGGTCCTCACCCCCTCTGGTAGCAGCTGAAAACAGAGGCACAGGTGACACGATACAGCGATCCTTCTTCTCACTTCTGGGGTCTGGGCTGTACTGTCTTTGTGGAGAAGGCTGATGTGCATCTTGCATGTTCACTGACATTTCTTAGTCTGGTTATAGCAATGTGTTAGCTCCATGTCCAAACGGCCATCGATGAGCCCAGGGCATGACCACTTGGGGGAAGGGATTCCTGGCAAAGGTTTACCGGGGCTGTCCTTCCTTACCCTTACCCTCTGTGGCTTTGGAAGCAGTTTTTTCAAGAACGTACCTGCAAATTTCTAGAATGGAAGCAGCATGAATTCCCCGTGGCCACCATCACAAGTCACCCCAGACTCCGTGCCTTAAGACAACATTTATCATCCTCCAGCTCTGTAGGTTTGACTTCTTAATTGGGTCTCACTGGGCTAAAACCGAGGTGTCAGCAGGGCTGCATTCCCACTGGAGAGAATCTGTTTCCTTGAATTTTCCAGTGTCTAGATGTTGCCTACCTGTTTTGGCTTGTGGCCTCCTTCCTTCAGCCTTGAAGCAGTGGTGCTATAGCTCTTTGGACACCCTTCCACAGTCACAGCTCCCTTGGACTCTGTCTTTCTCTTCTAGGGACCTTTGTGCTCACACACAGCTGGGAAATCCAGAACACTCTCCCTATCTTTGGGTTAGCTGCCTAGCAACCTGAGTTCCATCTGTAGACTCAGTTTCCCTTTGCCGTATAAACTATTGTGCGTGTGGCTCCTATGGATCAGGATGTGGCTATCTTTGCTGCCTCCTACTTCCAAGGCTCACGACGAGAAGGCTTCCTTCCCTGAGGCATGAGACAGAGCAGCATTGTTGCTGAGCTGCAGGAAGGGAAGATGCTTCTGGGTTATTTATTTTTCCATTATTTGTGTTGGTTGCCACACAAGAACTACATGGCCTTTCCTTTCGTGAGATCCAGGCCAAGTTCTAAACTCCACATTGGATTTAAGATGTAGCTAAATCTTAACACAGAGACCCAGAAACACACCCACTGCACACACCGCCCACTAATATTTACAGATTTTGTGGTTTGCAATGTACTTTCACGAATATTTACCCCTCATGTTGGCTCATGGTGATCCATTGTTCCGCCATTTGACAGATGATCAGGTTGAGGCTCCAGATGAAATGAAATAATGCGTCTATAATGTCTAGAGCCAGGCTGACTCAAAGGAGGGACTCCGGTTCACAAAACCACTCATCTGTGGGCGTGTAACCTGAGGTCTTCTGGGACTAGAGCTCATGCTCTTTCTACCTCACAGAGCTGCCCCAATAAAAAGGATAAGAGGTAGGAGCAGGAGTGGAAGGTATTTCCTGCCAGGGTGGGTGAAACAGGGTCACAGTGATGGAGGTGTTCAGAACACCCACCATTGTGTTCTTAGACTTACCATGAAGTGCCCTAGGCTCTAGGCTCTATTCCCGTGTGTGTGTGTGTGTGTGTGTGTGTGTGTGTGTGTGTGTCAGGGGGGTGGTATGTTGGGGGGCTGTATTTGCAAGAGCAAGGGCAAGAATCTGCTTTTATGGTCACCCCAGGGAATCCTGGGAAGGGGGTCTTGGAACCCTACTTGGGTGCCCCCCCGGAGTGTGGAGCCCAGAGACGGAGGGGCAGGAGCTGGAGACACGTGCTAGTCAGGGGCCAAGGTCAGAAACCCTATACTGGCTCTGCTTTTACATTTCCTCCCATGGCCCATCCCCTTCATATAAAATAGAGCGCTGGTCCTTCGAGGGAACTCTATTGATTATCAGGCTATTATTTCATGTCTAACAAGATGAGTAGCCCAGCTCCACTGGGAAGCTAAGCCAGGGGCACAACAGTCTCATCTGAAGGATGTTAAGTGGTGGGGGCACTGGGTGTCAGAACCCAGGATGGCAGGGCTTCAGAGAGAGTGGGGACCACAGGGTGGCCTGGAAATGGGATGGAGTAAAAGGCTTTGCCTGGCTACAGGACAGGAGTTGGCAACCTTGTTCCATCAAGGGCCAGAAATGCAAGTATTTTAGGCTTTGTAGACCGTACGGTTTTTGACCCATGACTTAGCTCATCCACTGTAGGGAGAAAAGCATGGGTGTGTTCTAATAAAGATTTATTTGCCAAGCAGAAGGTGAGTTGCATTTGGGTCATGCACCAAAATCGGCCAATCCTAGCTCTAGATAAAGCTTCATTCTATTTTGCAGCTGCTGTGGCTTTTGATTGACTCAAAAGAATCATTGATCGTGCCATTCAGCCCCACCTCCTTACTCCAGATAGAAAGGTCTGAAGTGGAATTCACAAAGGCAGCACCAATTTTCTATTTTCTCCAGAATCAATGATAATTTCTCTTTGTTATTTTCTATTTTTTAAAGATTTTATTTATTAATGAGAGACAGAGCGAGGCAGAGACATAGGCAGAGGAAGAAGCAGGCTCCCTATGGGGAGCCCGATATGGGACTCGATCCCAGGACTCTGAGATCTCGCCCTGAGCCAAAGGCAGATGCTCAACCACTGAGCCACCCAGGGTCCCTGTTATTGTTGCAAATATGGGCCTTCCTAGCATTTCTCTGGTGCAGTGGGTCAGATATTATTAATCCTGTAGTGTGGGTGAGGTAGCCAGGGATACGCAGCTTAAGAATAGTAGGAAACTGCTCTTTGAAGCCAGGTGGGTTCAAGTCCTAGCTCCAGTGCCTTCTTGATGTGGGTCCTTCGGGCATTGCTTATCCTTACTAGGCATCAGGATGATAATACCTATTCCGTGGGGGTTGTGGTTTGCATAGCGTCATATAATCAATACAAGTATATCCCTTCGCACATGGCGAACTCTAAACAAATGGCCGTGTTAATTGGCCATACTGGGATCCAAACTCAGCTCTCCCGATTCCAGATTCCTTGTCTGTCCTCTGCATCACACACCTCTCCTCTCAGCAAGGGGGTTCCTCGTGAAATCATGCCCTTGGATGCTTGTATCTATTCTTATTGGCTTTTTTTCCTTCTGAGGCACATCTGGAATGCAGCTGTGAGGCTACAAGCAGAGCATTGTCCTGTGGAACTGAAGCAGGGTTTCTGGTGTCATGTCAGGGGGGCTAATCTGTACGATCCCCATGGAGGGCAGTGACTCAGGGGGTGAGGGGGACTCTCCACCTCCCGTGACTCATTCAGGCCTGGCAGCTTTATCCAGGGAACAGATGCTGCAGGGAGGTAGGGGCTCTGCTGGCAGCTTTGTTGAGGTCAAAAAGGATTATTTTAGGATTACCTGCTGGCAGCCTTCATACCAGTTTGGTCCATTAAAGAGAATCTCAGAGAAATTGTCTGGATTTTCCATTTTCTGTTCCAGACAGCATTTACTTTCACTCATTCACTCCAACTTCTTATAATTGAGCTAGTTCTCCATGTTCCCCCCCCAAAGTAATACGTTAGGTCTCGTTTCCTCCCCCACCCCTTCCTTCCTTCTTCCCATCTATGCGTGTGTCTATCCATCCAAGCTTTCAAAGCATAATTATGTGTTAAACACCAGGTGACATACTCCGGGAAACAAGGTCGTAGGCCTGCTTTCAAAGAACTCCCAGTCTGGTAGGGGAGAGGTAAGCGAAAAGCCAGCTAAGTCTCAGGGAGAAAGCCTTTTCCTTCACAGTCAGGGCGGTCAGGGGAAGCTTGCTGGGGCGGCAGGGGCAGCACGAAGTCTTGAAAGGGGAGCTGGAATTGCTGCTCAGGTTAGAGCAGGCAAGGAGTGGGGTGTGTGTGCATGTGTGTGTATGACAAGGAGGGGGATGTGCGTGCATGTGTGTGTGTGTGCACGGGTGCACCTGTGCTGGGTGCTGCAATGTGCTGGGTGCTGCAAGGCTGGAGGGCATTCCGGAGATGGAGATTCGTGCAGAGGTTTATATGGCTGGAGAGTGGGGTGTGTGGGGATATGGCAGGAGGTGTGCCCAGAGAGATAGGCAGGAGCCGGGGTGGGAGAGGCCTGGGGCTAGCCAAGGGAGGGCCCTGCTGGGGGTTCCCAGGGGAGGATTTCGGGGTGGAGGGTGACAGGGCCAGGCATGAGGTTGAGCAAAGCAGGCCAAGGATACTGGTTATACTTGCTCACAGATGTTTTCCATCAGCCAAGACGTGCCTGTCATTGCTGGGGCCCGTGGGGACGGGTTGGTAGGAAGGGGGTAGCATGATCCGGAGGCTTTGGGAGGCTCTTGAACCCAAATCGGCCAAATTGTCTCATTTTATGAAGGAAGGACCTGAGACCAAAGGGGCTTCTGACAATTTCGTGGAGGGAGTTAATTGAAGCATAAGTGCCAACCTAGGGCTGTGGACAGAAGGGTTTTGGAAAGCCCACAGGGCAGGGGTGCGGAGGGAGAGCCCACACCTGCCGGGGAAGGGGGAGGACAGGGAGAGCCCACACCTGCCAGGGGAGGGGTGAGGACAGGGAGAGTTCATACCTGCAGGGGAGGGGTGAGGACAGGGAGAGTCCACACCTGCTAGGGGAGGGGGGAGGACAGGGAGAGTCCACACCTGCCAGGGGAGGGGTGAGGACAGGGAGAGTCCACACCTGCCAGGGCAGGGGTGAGGATTGGAGCCTCGGCCTCATTCTGACTACACAGCTTCCCACAGGTGGAAAGGCTTTGAAGCAGGACACAGGTTCCTTGCGCAGAATCATGAGGCCTAGGAGTTCTGTGCTCACAACCAAGTTGGTCCCTGCTCGCTTCGTCGGGCTGGCGGGTTTGGAGGCAGGACCCCTCGAGCTGTCAGAGAAGGCTTCGTTTTCCTTCAGCAATGAATTTGGAGACTGCTCGAAACTACAGTCACCGTCCTGGCATTGAAATACTCGAGATGACCGGCGAGCTGACTCATAGGAGTAATGAAACCCCACTCTTGGCGGGGTGCAGGGTGGGGTGTCGGTCGCTCAGAGCAGGCCGGAAAACACATCATTCAGTTTCCAAGATGTGTCTCGAGTTTCTGATTTACTCACAAGTGCCAAGTACGTGTACGTACCGGAGGCAGCGGTGGTGAAATCAACCCTGGTCCCCGTCCTACATGCCCGTGCTTGCTTCTTGGTCGAGGGAAGCTAGTGGGACTGGCGGATGGAGGGAAGGCTTTGGTTTGCAGAGAACCGGGCTCAATCCCACCTCTTTGACCTTACCACATGGTCCACCTTGACCTCGAGCTTCAGTAATCTCCAGTCTAGAAAGAAGATGGTGCCTTTCTCATAGAACCTGGAGATAACACATCGGAACAGTCTGGCACCACGCTTGGCACAGCCTCTGATTTTACTTCCCCACTGCCCTGTGCAGAAAAGCCTACAAGGGAGTCACACACGAATGTCCCAAGGCTCAGCTTCCTCATCTGCAAAGTGAGGATTAAATGCCAACTTCCGGAAATGTCCATGAAGCACCCAGCAGAGTGCCAGGCACAGAGGAAGTATCCTGAGGGTGGCCAAGCTTTCAGCTCCCAGCTTCACTGGCCAGCAGGTCACTTCTGGAAGTCATTTGGCAATCTCGTGGGAATATAACCCAGAACTACCCTTTCCCCACCCCTTGCTCTGAGCTATTAGAATCAATGTGGCCAAGTTCACATACTTATTTTTCTAAAGATTTTATTTATTTATTCACAAAAGACAGACAGACAGACAGAGACATAGGCAGAGGGAGGAGCCCGATATGGGACTCGATCCCAGGATCCCAGGATCACGACCTGAGCCAAAGGCAGACTCACTGAGCCACCCAGGAGCCCCTAAGTTCATGTACTAATCTCAGAGCACAACTCCTGGGCTCTAACTTCGAACTCTTGTGAGATAGGCATGTCTCCAGTTGGAGTTTCTGGTTTCTCAGCCCAGGTCATATTAGAGGAAGCAAGTTAGGAAAGACTGGGAGTAAAAGGAACAGAGAGCTCTGAGGATCTGCAGGTTAACAGGGGAGTGTAAGGAGGCGAGGGATGAGGCCAATGAGGCATCTTGGGGGCAAGATGCATGGAGGCTTCTCTCTCAGGGTCACACTTGGCATTTCTGAATAAATCAGAGGCCCAACAACCCAACAGTGAGGGCCTCCATAAATCCCACATGCTGGGTGTCCCACCTCACTGCGGTCCCGGATCTGAGCAACACAGGGGGAGGCTACCTGAGTCAAATGTGATGGTGCTGAATTGCTGAAATTGCCCCATTCGGACAGAATAGGTACGGAGGCTGACTCCAAAGAAGGACCCCCTCAAGTATAAAAATAATGTTGGGTGGGAGGATGGGTTCAATAGGTGATGAGGATTACAGAGTGCATGTGTCCTCATGAGCCCGGGGAGTGGGGGTGGAGGGATGCATGGATTTGCCCAGTCACGATACCATCCACCTGAAACTAATATAACACCAGATATTGACCAACTGGAATTAAAACCAAAACTTGAAAAAATAGTGACCATTTGTTGAGCATGTGTAAGAGTCTGGCATTATGGCCTGTGCCGTCTGCACATCATCAGTGCATTGCAATGGGATAGTTTATTCTTACCTTTCATGGAGGAGAAAATGGAGCCTCCAAGAAGTCCAAAGTCCTGTGGGTAGGCCGGGAAGAGGGACTTGAGCCAATCTGTCTGATCCCAAAATCTGCCTGCCCAGCTGTGCTTCGCCATGCCTTCACTAAGGGCAGTGTTCCCATGGTAACCGAGCCATAGACCCTCATCTTTCGAGTTGTCCTCCAACCTCATCTCATGTCATTCTTCCCTTTGTCTGCTAAGCTTTGTCTGGCTTTGTAGCTGGCTTTGTCTGGCTTTCCATTCCTCGAATGATTATTCCTTGTATAATCCAAACTCATTCCTACCTCAAGACCTTTGTCCTCACTCTTCCCTCTGCTTGGAATTCTCGCCTACCTCTTGCCTGGGGTGTTCCCCATCATTTGATGTCAAGCATCACCTTTCAGAGGGCTTCCTCACTCCATGTATTCCTCTCCTGCCTCACATACCTGAGGTTATCGTCCGACACCCTCTCATCCTACTCACCTGTCACCTCCTGGGGAGCAGGAACCTTGCCTGCCATTCTCACAGCTTGGCCTCAATTGTTGGAGCCTGACATGTAGCAGATTCTCCATGGGCACCGTTTACATGAATGAGCCCTTGTGCTCTGTTGGGGTTTCGCATACCCCGTGTGTTCTGAGGCTACAACTACAAAGCAAGAGGCTTCCCTTTAACATCATTTCTGTGTTTCTCTCTTCTAGTTAAGTGTCCCGAAGGAAGCTATTTTCAGAAGGAGATTTGTATTCCCTGTCCTGTTGGATTCTACCAAGAACGGGCAGGGAGCACGGATTGTGTCCCATGTCCTGTGGGCAGAACGACCATTTCCCCTGGAGCTTTCAGCCACACGCACTGTAAGTTCTACAGGGCCCTGGTGTGAGAAACCCTACAATGCAATGAGGACATAGCAGAGTGGCTCAACCTTGCCACTATTGAAGCTTGGGGACAGAGCATTCATCTTGGGGACTGCCTCGTGCATGGCAGGATGTTTATTTAGTGACATCACTGACCCTTACCTATTAGAGGCCAGGAGCATACCCTCCCCGCAACTTGTGACAATCAAACACGTCTCCAGACATCGCTGAATGTCTCTTGAATGGGACACACAATTGCCTACCGTGGAGAACCATTGGGTACAGAGCGTCATAGTCAAAGGGGCACCACCTCTCAATGCTTATACTCGGCCAGCATCTCGGCAAGATGTTTTATCTGTCTGACCCCAGACAGATAAATGTTATTGCATTAAATTCTATCAAATTCCCTTCTGGGTAAATATTATTAGCCACATGTTTACAGATTAGAAGGGCTACGGCTCAGAGAAGTCATTTAACCAAAGTCACTTAACTAGGAGGTGACGTCACTGGCCTTTGTTTGATCTTGGCATTGTCTGATTCTGAAACTCCTGATTTTTGTAAGTCAACCTTATCAGATTGAGAAATGGAAGATATTTTCCACCCACAGTCATTACAAGTATGTAGCTCATATTCCCTTTTAGGCCCTGTAAATTTGTCAGGACCGTGTGTATGTGTGGCTTTCCCATATGTCATGTGATTTCACTTGGCCTACTTACCTAATAGTCACCTGGGTATCGTTGGGTTTTTCCTAGTTAGGACCCACAGCGTGCCTTATTGTGTGCATCTTTCTTCCTTCCTTCCTTTCTTTTTTTTTTTTTTTTTTTAAAGATTTTATCTTTTTATTCATGAGAGACACACACAGAGAGACAGAGACACAGACAGAAGGAGAAGCAGGCTCCCTGCGGGGGAGCCCGATGTGGGACTCGGTCTCAGGACCCTGAGATTATGACCTGAGCTGAAGGCAGATGCTCAACCATTGAGCCCCTAGGTGCCCCTGTGTGCACCTTTCCATGTTAGTCTTAAGTTGTGTTAACGTGAAGCAAGCCATTAATGCTTCAAATCTGAATAGATTTTAGAATGTTGAAATAATTAATCAAAAGAGATTAAGCCACCTTCCCTGGTAAGTTTCCTTAGGAGAGCAGGGGGACTTCTAAGAAAACCAAAGGGATTTTTATAGGCCACGAGTCTGATATTCCTCTTGGAGATTACACTCTTCTCCAGGAAGGTTGAGTGTCCCTGACATCTGGACATCACCCTCAGCTTGCACACATTGATTTAGTCACACGTATGAGATGACTTGAAGTGTTATCACATTGCTGGAGGAATGCTTTTTTGTTAAGGTTTTATTTATTGATTTGAGAGAGATAGAGAACATGAGCAGGGGAGAGCAGAGGGAGAGGGAGAAGCAGACTTCCCAAGGAGCAGGGAGCCCGACATGGAGCTTAACCCCAGGACTCTGAGACCATGACCTGTGCCAAAGGCAGACACTCAACTGACTGAGCCACCCAAGTGCCCCCAGAGGAAAGCTTTCTTGAAAAGTGGGCAGTGCAATGTGCTGATCCATGTTTATGGGGTGGCAGTGGGGTTGCTACAGAAATAACAAGGGCCAGAGGAGAAGCCTGAGGCTTGGCCCCAGTCATACCCAGGCTGTTCCTCAGTCATTCCCATTGGCACTGTGACTGAGGCCGTACCTCGTGTCTTCTCTGAATGTCCGCTTCCTTATCTATTAGATGGAGCCATGATACCTCGCTCAGAGGATGGTTATGAAGCATGTCTGAATCACTTCGGGATGCTCCATACAAATGACCCTAGACTGGGTGGCTTCAGCAACAGACGTTTATTTCTCATGGTTCTAGAGGCAGGAAGTCCACCATCAGGGCACTGGTCTGGTCAGATGCTTACTGAGGGTCCTCTTCCTGGCTGTGTCCTCATGCATCCTTTCCTTGGTGCATGCATAGAGTGGGGGATCTCCAGAGTCTTCCTCCTTTCATAAGGGCACTGATGCCATCATGGGGACCCCACTCTTATGACCTCTTCTAGACTAATCACCAAGGTCCTCCCTCCAAATACCACCACAGGGAAGGTTAAAGCTTCAATGTAGGAATTTGAGGGAATGCAAACATTTGGTCCACAACTAAGTGGAATCCATTAAGATATTTTAAGACGAGCCACAAGTATCATGCCCATCCCGCTTGGAGGGTGAGCTCTGATTGCCTCTCTGTGCAGAAGTGGAGGGCTGTCATAGCCTTACCACTCTCCCGGGTATCTTCCTTGAGTCACAGAATAGATTCCAGTGGATAAGTCTCCAGGGTCAGGGGTAGAGTTTACGCTCTGAGTATATGTTTGTATCTAAGAATATCTCCATGACTCATTAGCATCACCATTCAGCCTGTCATCTTGCCTGATTTACGTTCTTAGATGGAATCGTATGGAAGAGAAGACCCCTCCCGCCTTCTGCCAAGGAAGGTCTGCCAAGTTTTAAGTGATGTCAAGTGATTACAAGATTTTCTTTTTGTTGTTAGGCTAGCTTCTAGAATCTCAGTTCCTCTGCGTAGCTGACATCTGTATTACTGTTCTCACCCACAAATACTTTGCTCCTCTTGCAAGTCTACTGGATGATTTTGGAGCTTCTGTTGATAACAGAGTAGCTATTTATTTGTTGACTTGTTTGTTTCTTGATGCTTTAATTCATACATAGCATGTGTGGCATGCGGAACGTTCTATTTAAAAAGAAGCCTTTGTAATCTCTCCACCAAAAAGTTGTGATTAATCCACGGTTAGTCATCTGACTAATAGTCTTAAAACATAGAAAACTAGATCTTCTCAAGGTCTGGACTGCCTTGAAAGAACATTTTTTCACCTACTTCCCGGGCCTGGAGAACCAGGCCCAGGTATTCTCTTTTAAGATCATTCACCAAAAATGTATTAACCACTTTCTTTTTAATGCTAAGTTTTTATTGGTTGTATGAAACAAGTAGAGATACGTTCCCTGTCCTCAGAGAGTGTAGAGTCTGATAGGAAAAGAAGCGTGTAAGTATACAGATAGGATGTGTGTAATTACTAATACAATGGAGGTGATTGTTATATGCTGTTGTAGCATTCAGCACCAGGTCTTGGGAGACATGTGGGGACTAACCGTGGGGCAGGTGGAGGTGAGACTTCTGGGCAGAAGAAATAATTTAAGCCCCCAAATAGAGGGATTTATCCATGGATTCAGCTCGTATGTATTGAGTATTTTTTTTGTGTTGGGGGGGGGGGTTGTTTCTGGACCCAATTCCAGTGTGTGTGTGTGTGTGTAGGAGGGGTCTCCCCACACCAACCACAAGCAGTTTAGACACTATCCTCTCAGAGACAGTACCAGATCCCACAGGTTGAGGCCTCAGCCCTATAAGACTGATCTCACCACCCCCATCCTGTCCCCAGTTGAAAGCCCAGGCTACTACCCCAGCTTCTCGTGGACAATCTACGTGTTGGAAGCTCCACCAGACCCCTTCAGCTCAGGCGCCGACCCTATGTCTGCATCGTTACGTGTACTTCCCACCAACTGGGTATAGATCAGAGGCTCCCACTACCTCCTCCTCGGGTGTGATTAATTTGCTAGAGCGGCTCACAGCAACTCACAAAATGTCTTACTCCTAGATTGTAGTTTATTCTACGGGATATAACTCAGGAACAGACAGGTAAGGGAGGCATAGGGTGTTGCACAGGGAAAGGTGTGGAACTTCCATGCCTCTCGAGGGACTCTGCTCTCCCCACATCTCCATGTGTTCACTGACCTGGAAGCTCTCAGAACCCCAGCCTTTTGGGGTTTTATGGGCATTTCATTATATAGGCAAGCCTGACCAAATCACTGGCCACTGGTGAGTGGAGGTCAGGGAGAGATGCTGAGAGTTTCAGGACTCTGATCACATGGTTGGTTGTCCTGGCAACCAGCCTGCATCCTTAAGAGCAGTCCAAAAGTGACCTCTGGAACATGACAAAAGACACCTTTATGGCTTTTGCCACTTAGGAAACACCAGGCGTGCTAAGGGGCTGGGTGCCAGAAAGGAAAGGAAGCCCAGATATACGTTTCTTATTAAAAATCACAGCATCTTATGGGGTGGGGGGTGGCCTGTACTATGTGTCAGACACTGAGCAAGACACTGAGATCCAGGAGGGAGCAAAACCAGATCGGGTCCCTGCCAGCTCAGAGCTTCTAGGGAGGGGGAGGCGGGCAGTTGTCAACCTTTCACTCACACAGACAAATGGAAATAAAAACCACCGTGCTCCGGCAACGAGGAGAGAGGTGTGGATGGAGGGAGGGGGTGACAGTCGGATGTCAGGGGCTCGGGGCCTCCCTGAGGATGTGAAAATTGAGCTGAGGGCTGATGGGCGATGAAGGGTTAACTCATTGAAGATAGAGCAGAAGGAGGTCCTGACGGTGGAACCACGTGAGCAGAGCCTGTGATTGAGACCCGGTGTCCCATCCGAGAAGGAGCCCCCCTGGGGCCCTGCATGCCGTGTGGAGCGTGGGAACACGGTGTGTGCGTGGAGTTAGCCGGGCGGAGCCAGGTCCCGTCGGTGATGTCCCGTCTGCATCTCGGTTCCAGGTGTCACCGACTGTCAGAGGAGTGAGGCAGGCCTGCGGTGTGACCAGGACGGCCAGTACCGAGCCAGCCAGAGGGACGGGGCCGGCGGGAAGGCCTTCTGCGTGGACAGCGAGGGGCGGCGGCTGCCCTGGTCGGAAACGGAGGCTCCGCTCACCGACTCCCAGTGTCAGAGTACGTGCTGGGGGTGCAATCAGCCACGGCCCTGGGGAGAGGGCACGTGTTCTCCAGGGCTCCCTGGAAAGGGCAGAGACGTGTGGGCTGCGTTCGTCCCCGGCTTTTTATTTTGGCAATTTTTAATCTACATAGGAGTCGAAAGAATAGTGGGAGAAACAAGTCACCTGCCACCTAGATCCAAAAATTGTTAGCATTTTCCTCTCTCTCATTCTTTCGCTCTTTTATTTTTGATCGTCGGAAAGTAAATTTCCAGACATCATGAAACTTCAGCCCCAGATACTTCGGTGTGTATGAGATGGGAGTTTAAAAATAATTAACGAGCCGAGTTTCCCTTTCTTGTGGGCTGTGTGCCCTGAAGAGCTGGTCAGCTTTTCTCTCTCACCTGGATGTCGTGGGAAGACTTGAGAGCCAGTCCTGGTTTCATAGCTTACGTGCTGGGCGACCCAGAGCAAATCGTTTAACTTCTCTGATCCTCCATCACCCCCGCAGCCTCCTGACCCTGTAAGGGCTAATAGGATCCCATGAGGACGGTAAGCAATCATTGAGCACCACTGTGCACCAGGCACAGCTCTTCAACGACATGATGGGACAGTCCACTTGTCCTACGTTTCTAGGACAATCCTGCCTCCTCTGTTTAATCAAGAAGCAGGCAGGGGCAATCTGTAAGTGCCTATAATTTTGCTCTCTGCAAGTCTCCAGGACATTGGCCCCCATTCCACAGAGTCGCCTTCCTGGCTGAGGTCTGGCTGGCCTTCGCGCACCTGGCCAGCCAGGGCCAGCGCTGGCTGCCCGTCTCTCAGATTTCTGTGTAAGACAAGGGCCTGATGTTCACGGGCTTACTATGTGCCAGGGCCCGTGCCAGGCAGTCATGGGTGATCCTCCCAGTGCTTCTGAGGGGTAGATATTATTATCCCTGAGAACTTAGCTGAAGAAACTGAGGCAGGGAACGTCTAGGTGACTTACCTTCATCACTAGTCAAGACATATATCTCGAATTTGAACCAAGGTGTGTCCCACCCCCAAACCTCTTTCCATGACACCAATCTGCTTCTGCTTAGATCTATCTGCTTCCTTGGGAAGCACACACCTGCACATGTACACATGCACCTGTACACACATACTTGCACACACAGCCTACCTACTTTCTGGAAGTGGGGACAGCTGATCACATAGGACACCTGAGAAAATCCAGTTCAGACGTTTTCATTTTGTAATGCTCAGAATAATCATTCCCTCCTCCAGGGAAGTGTTAGTGAATCTCAAAGATGTGTGTATGTGTGTGTGTATGTGTGTGTGTCCCCATGGATAAACTGAAAATCCAAGGAAAGTGTAATTCTTTGTTCCCGTATTCCTCTTCTTGGGCAGAAACAGCACTCAGGGGAGTTAACGCCTGAAGGTGCAGTAGGACATCAGGCAGGCTGATCTCAGCTGCCCTCCACGGGTGAGGGAGAGGCCTTCCTCAGCGGGAGCAGTTTGCTCGGCCCCTGGCAACTCCTGGCCATTCTGGGATTATCACCTAAACACTTACCTTTTAACTGCACTCTGCTCTGCTTCCCTGTCAATGCCTCAGTGGCCAGGATTGCAATCTGCACTTGGCGAAGCATTTCAGGCTTCGTTCAGCCCTGGGTTTATCCAGAGCAAAAAGAACAGCTTCATCCCTGGTCCCAGAAGCCTTTAGCCTTGAGGAGCAGCTCAGCCTTGTCAACTCTGATGATGCCTCTGGGAGGCTCTGGCTTCTTATGCAAAGCTCAGGAATTTATGGTTTCCCTCTCTGAATATTCAGGAGGATTTCCATGTTAAGAAGCTGAGTTCCTACCGGGATATCAATAGCCTCTTCTTGGAATCCAATAGAGCTTCATCCTCTTTGGGAGTAGGATTACAGTCCTATTTGTGAGGCTTTTGTCCCACAGAAAAAAACCCAGGCTGTAGAGGTCAACTGAATCATGCAGGGAGATCTGTCCCCTTCCCACCTGCTGTGTCCAGGCCTGGGTTTTCACCCCCAGGGATTGTCCTCCTTTTCCCGTGTGGCCCTCCTCAACAATTTTTCTACAATGCTTCAGTACAGTTATTCTACAAAGCAGATCTGTTGATGCAGCGCCCTTTACCACTCTTCAGTGGCTCCGCACTGTTCCTGGGATAAAGTAAAATTGCATACCTCACCCTCCTCTCTGGGTTCTAGCCTCCTTAGATAATATCACCCTTTGTGGCTAGGACTGCATCTTACCTTTTATTCTATTCCACAGTCCTTGGTGCTTGTCCTCAGAATGAATGAAATGCTGTAGTTATCTGGGCCTCTTCCGAATGATTTCCGAAAAGCCATCAGGCAAGGAGAGGCTCTCACCACCCCAATTCCCACAGCCAGTTTGGGGGCCCTGACAGCTAGGCAGGTGTCCTCGCAGGGGGCAGAGGGACTCTGCACTTACTGAATTGCTATTACGTACCAGCTTTTCCACGCTCTTCTGTTTAATCCTCACAATCACAACACCGGGGCTCTTGGAGATTGAAATATATGCCAGGTCGCAGAGCTGGTGAAGGGTGGCGGCGACAGGGCTTGCACGGGGGCCGACTCTGGAGCTGGGCTCTTCCCCCACTGCCTGCTGTGTCCCCCTCATGGCAGTCCCCGCCACATCTTCTCTGTAGCGCCTATGGCAAACCCTTAGGTTACCCAAGAGGGAGTTGCTTACTCACCGACCCTGGCCACTGGATATATTGAGCTCAAAATCCTTTAATTCTACATCTGGTTCTGTAATTCTGCTCTTTGCCAACCCAGGCCCAAGACTTCATACAGCACATCAGGTGCCCAGAGGTATAGGCCTGCTGCTGAGATCACCCCGTCTTGCAAATGTTCTCTCCAAGCTTCCTGGTGCTGTGACGATCTTGGCAGTCACTCATTCTTCAATGCATCCATCTAATACGCAGGAACTAGTGTCTGTCACTGTGCTAGCTAGCGGCTGTTCAAATATTCTTGGAACATTGTCCTTGCCATGAAAGAGACAGGTGGGCAGGCCCGGTGCCCCAGTGGTTTAGTGCTGCCTTCAGCCTGGAGTGTGATCCTGCAGACCCAGGATTGAGTCCCACATTGAGCTCCCTGCATGGAGCTTGCTTCTCCCTTTGCCTGTGTCTCCGCCTCTCTCTCTCTCTCTCTCTCTCTCTCTCTCTCTCTCTCATGAATAAATAAGTAAAATCTTTAAAAAAAATTTAAAATTAAAAAAAAAAAAGAGACAGGCACATACATGGCCATGGTCAAATATGATGATGTGCGCTCATGTTGACCCTCTACGCTTTCCCAAGACATTTATAAATATCTGCTAAGTAAAAATTTAGCATGTAGGAAATTATGCCAATAGGCTACAAATCTGCCAGCTAACTCCATATTCTATGAAATTATCAGCAATTTAGTGCATGGTTTGTTTCCGTTCTGTTTGGCAATGAGCTTCCTTCACAGAACGCTATAAAATGAAGATCTTCATTATCAAGGTGTCCCTTTTGCAAAAACCAGCAGATTGTCTAACTGAAGTGCTAAATTGACTGCATTTTCAGCCTCTGGGAAGGCTTCAGTTGGAAACTGAAAGACCAGTCAAATTTTGTTTAGTCTACTACAGTGTCGGGAGCATCTGTTTATACCAATTAAACTTCAGGGACAAAGGGTTGAATATAGCTTGGTGTTTGCTGGACTGGAGCCTTCAGTCTTTACAAACAAGATAGCAAGGGGTGTAAAATTTTTTAAAAAAGAGAGATAAAGAGATTGGAGCACAAGATTTGAGTGTGGGCTAAGCACATTATCTTGGCGACTTCAGTGATCAACATGGAAGGAATCCCTTGTAAAATTAGAATATTTTCTATATAAGAATTTGTGAACATTTCACACATGCTATTTCTCTCTTATTAACATCCTCTCTCCCAATTTTATCCCAAAAGGAATAAACTTTTTTTCCTGAGCTTATTGTGAGAATGGAGAAGAGGTTGCTCTGGGTGGTCTTGGATTCATTGATAAAAACCAATCTAGACACAAGTCTGTTTTTATAAAGCAAGAGATGTGTATGAGAACGGGTGCTTAGGTGCATGCTTCTAATTCCGTCTGCAAAAAACTAATCCTGGTGTACTTTGGGGCGTGCTTTTTGATAGTTATTTGCAAAACATTGACACCTCTGGGCACCTTTGGTTTCAGAAGTGAGTCTCATTCCTTGAGAGTTACCTACAGTTCTTTTCACTTGGTGAAGAATGAGTTGCAAGTCCCAGCACCTTGAGATCTTATATTTATTTCTTCTCCCCTGGTTGGCTCCCCCAGCGTGGGACTCTCATTCTTACCAGAGAATAACTCAGGCATGTCAATAGTAGCTAGAGAAACAGATACTGATCTATCACTTAAACAAATACTATCATGAACATGCTTGAGCCACATGACACATCTTTAGATTTCCATGAACCCACATGCACCTGTTTTATTTGTCTTTTAAAGGATAACTTCCCTCTTTCCAGAAGGAAGTAAAGATTGCTTCGTGGAAAGAAAATTTTCAACAAAATAATCACAAGATAATTAGCACTCAAAGATCAGGACAAGAAAATATAAATTTAGGTAGAAAATCAGTATCAATGAGAAAAGATGAGTTGTAGGGAAGAACGTAAATGTTAAACTTTCTCCTTACCTCCTGACGACGAGGGAGCACAAGGAGACATGATAACACGTAGCTCTCTGAATCAGATATGAGGCAGCGTGCTGGAACTGTTTTAAAAGGGAATTCCCCTCCTGGGGACATTTGTGTGACCAAGGGCTGTGAACGGGAAGTGATTTCTTGACCCGACTCTCTCTTGGCTTCTCCGTAGAGATCCTCTCCCCTTTAGAATCCGATTTGATCAATCTGCTTTCCTTTCAGTGATGCAGAAATTTGAGAAGGCTCCAGACTCTAAGGTGGTCTTCAGTGCCAATGTCACTGCGGTGGGAAGGTCCAAAGTTTCTGGTTCTGGGTCCGCCCTGCTGCAGTGCTTGACAGGTAAGGGGTGGTGCGGAGGTGGGCACATGCAGAAATAGGCTCTGCCGACCTGGGCAAGAGAAATCGAGCAAAACCATTGAAACCATAATGAAAAATCACACTGTATCAAAACACTTGGTAAATCAATTGATTCCCCAAACGTGCATCCAACTCTTAGCTTCACTTCAGAGTTGGTAATGCATCCGCCATGTACCAAGAACAATGCAGCACCCAATGTAAGGGTGCAGAAATGAAGGCCGTCGGTTCCTTGTAGACTTACTAGTCCAGGTTAGGAGAGCATGTCTGTGAACGTTTTTTTTAAAAAATTAAATTGATTATTTTATTAGAGTGACATCTATAGAAGCAAAATATCTAATATTTTTTTATTAAAATATATAATATTTTAATGTATGTTCCACCTACCACGTAAATGACTCTAAGTGTCACAAGTATAATCCACTTAGCCAGCCGGGCTAGAGACAGGTCATAGCAACCACTGTTTATTGAGTGTGTATGTTTACAAGGATTATCTCATAACCCTACAGTCGAGGAAGATTACCGTTGTCCATGTTAGGGATGAGTGTGTGCTTGGGTGTGTTGGGGGCAGGAGGTGGGGGGTGTGTGTCCATCTGTCCTCAGAATCACCTGAGAGAGACAGGTGCTGACCGGCCCATGGTGCTCGCAGACTGTGCTTTGGATGAGACCTGCAGCTTCCTCGCGGTGTCCACGGCGGGATCCGAGGTCTCCTGTGATTTCTATGACTGGACAAGTGACAGCATCGCTTGCACGACTTCTGCACAGGTGAGTCCTGGCAGCTGTGTGGGGTTTCTGCATCTCGTCCCTTCTGTCTCAGATATGCTCTGGATGTCTGGATGTCAGGCTTTGGGAAATGGGGACCACAGTGGCCTGGGGGATAGCTCAGGACGCAGCTGTCCGCAGGAGTGTCCATCTGAGAAGGATCGCTTCCTGACACATGAGTCAGAGGGAATGTCAATGAGGAGCACTCCTGTCTGGTACCCACCAGCTTATCTCGCCAGGAAGTGTGGGCACTGGGCATGATGGGACATTGTCCAGAGCCCTAAATACCATCTGTCTGAGTCCCAGACCCCGGCATTCCTTTCCAAGGTAGAAGTAAAATATGATTATAGCTTGAAAAGAAAAATGTTAAATATTAGTTTGAACCACACGAATAGCTGGGTCTGGAGGTCAAAGCTGGCAATTTTCACTGTTACCATGAATTAGGACAGAAGAATATGCAGAGGAAAGCAGTTGTCCCAACTTCCCAGCTCCTAACCATATGAAAATCTTCATTTTTACTCTTCCAGTTTCTCAGGGAAACTTCTGGAAAACTTCTAAGTGTTTATAAGCGTCTTTTATTTTTTTTTTGGTTTGTTTACATGCTAATATCTTATATATTTTCTACCCTGATTTTCTCACATAATGTTTAAGTTTTTTTCTTTTTAAGATTTTATTTATTTATTCACGAGACACACACACACACACACACACAGAGGCAGAGACATACGCAGAGGGAGAAGCAGAGGGAGGAAGCTTTAAACTTTAAACTTGCAGAGCTAACATTGCCTTGACTACTGTGTGTCTTCTGTTAGCTTCTCGAACCCTCACCAGAAGCCTGTGAAATCAAGCCTTGATGTTACAGATGAGGAGTCTGAGGTCAGGAAGCTGCACGTGGTTGGGATTCAGTCCAAGACACACCCCCATCCCACCTCTTGTCTAGCTCCTGCAGACCCTGGCTCAGGTCCTAAAATCCAGAGGCCCACCTTCCATGCCCTTTCTGGGATGTCGCCAGTGAACACACACTCACACCTCTGCACAGGTGCAAGTGCAATGGGTACGCAATCCACCAGTATTGGTGATATTGCAAAACACAGCTAACACAGCTACATGTCCTTTAAAAATGTGAAATAAAGGGGAGCCTGGGTGGCTCAGTTAGTTGAGCATCTGACTCTTGATTTCAGCTAAGGTCATGACCTCAGGGTCATGAGTTTGAGCCCCATGTTGGGCCCTGTGCCCAGCAGGGAGTTTGCTTGAGATTCTCTCTCTCTCTCTCTCTCTTTCTCTCTCTCTCTCTTTCCCTCTGCCCCTCCTCTCTCTCATGCTCTCTTTCTCTTTCTCTAAACAGATAAAATCTTTTAAGAAAATGTGAAATAAACTATGTACCTCCATACAATGGATTGGTATGCTGCTGTTAAAAAGAACAGGGTTCATTTTAAAAATGTAGAAAGTTAAACATTGGGACACCTGGGTGGCTTAGAGGTTGAGTGTCTGCCTTCAGCTCAGGTCGTGATCCCGGGGTCCTGGGATCGAGTCCCGCATCGGGTTCCCCACAGGGAGCCTGCTTCTCCCTCGGCCTGTGTCTCTGCCTGTGTCTGTCTGTGTGAATAAATAAAAATAAAATCTTTAAAAACAAAAAAGATTCTCTTTCCCTCTCCCACCACCCTCCCAACCCCACATGTTTGATGTCTTTTGAAAAAAAAAAAAAAAAAGATGCAGAAGTGCAGGACTCTCCCCTCCAGAGGCCCTTCCTTCTCCCCTCCCAGGCCATCATCCCTGCATTGAGCTCAGGTCTTCTAAAAAGGAAGAAGAGCAGTTGCCTTCAGATAGCTTTGCTTTTAGCCCCTACCCTTTGAAGATTGCTGGTTGGGCGACCTTGAGGGGAGGGCGAGACACAGGGAACAAAACACAAATGGATAAGAACAGACTTATCCTGCTGCCCCCAAGAACTGGGAGTGCTGGAAAGAGTCAGAGAGATCGGAGATTAGTGAGGAAGGCAAGGACTTTGGAGGTCTGGCCTCATTTCCTGCCTTACGAATCTTCCTTTTTTTTTTTTTTTAATTTTATTTTATTGAATCATGCGAGACAGAGAGAGAGAGAGAGAGAGAGAGAGAGACAGGCATAGGCAGAGGAGAAGCAGGCTCCCTGCAGGGAGCGGGTCTCCAGGATCACGCCCTGGGCTGAAGGCGGCGCTAAACCGCTGAGCCACCTGGGCTGCCCAGGAAGCTTCCCTTGATCCTCACCCGATACAGGCTGCACCTGTAAGGACTTCCAGGAGCTGTCCCTGCCTCTCTGTCCTTCCCCTCGCTCTACCTCTCAGGACTGACTGTCTCCGAGAACCACAGGCTCTAGTCCTCAAAACGCCACCAAATTCCTTGGCTTCACTTCTGCTGTTGCCTTTGCTTAAAATCCCCCCTTTTAAATTTCCAATGGGCGAACTCTTACCCATACGTCAGTACCCCACCCAGATTCACTTTTCCTGGGAGAATGGTCTTGCTCTCCCTTCTCCATAGAATCAACCATTCCCTCTTCTACAGTTACCTCCTCTCAAATCCGCTGTGTTCTTTGCAGCCGACACTCTGGGCTGGAATTCACTGCTTACATGTCTGTGTGCTCCAAAACTGGGAGAAAGTCACAGCCAGGAATCTTGCCCCAGTGCCTCAGCCACGATCAGAGTTTGATAAATGTCTGTTGAATTGAATTGACCATCGTGAGGTAATAGTAATGAGCCTCTTTCCACCTCCAGCATCAGGACACGTTGGGGAACTCAGAGGCCACCGGCTTCGGAAGCCTCAGGTGCCAAATGACAGTGAGGAGTGGGGCTCAAGACTCTCCGGCTGTGTATCTGAAGAAAGGTAGGTTGGTGGAGCTGGATGCTTGGGGGCCGCAGTGGCTTAACCTACCCGACCGGTGTTTGGGGCTGCTTCCTGGAGCTTCGCACTCCCCTCCCTTTGCTCTCCAGCCTCTCTGGGGGTCATCAGACCTTCTCACAAGGGTGCAAACCTCCAGGCACTTCGCCCCTCACCAGCCTCCATGAAGCTGCACTGTGCATGCATATTACCTGGGGTGGGGGGGGAGGGAGCTTGAAAAATGCTGGTGCTGAGTCCGTACATCGGGGCTGGGCCAGATGTGCCTTTCTAATAACCTCTCGGGGATGCTAAAGCTGCTGGCCCCAGGCCCACACATTGAGTAACAAGGATGTTTATCCTATCTCACAATTTACAGCTCATTCCCCCAAACATCCTTCATCTACCCTCACAGAAATCCTCAGGGGAAGGCAAGATCCTATGATCCCGATCTTCGCCCCTGTTTTACAGATAAGGAAACTGAGGCTCAGAGAGATTAGAAGACTTTTGCAAGGTCATGCTGTTGATAAATGGGGGAGGTGGGTTTGAACCTAAGTGTGCCTGAATTCCCCTGCATGGCTTCACAGAGCGGAGACAGGGAAGCCCTCCCTCCTCTGCCCTCCGGCTGGCCTCCTGCCGTCTCTCCATCAGGGCCAAGAGAGGGGCCAGCCCTGCAGAGGGTGAGCCCTGGGCCTCGGCTAGGTTCCCCAAGAGTGGGAACTCTCCTCTGCTCTCCTGGCCCTCCTTCCGCCAGTTCAGGGTGAGGTGCTGGAGCCGGCTGGCCTGGGCCAACCCCAATCTGGTCAAGGCCCTCGACGTTCTCTGGGCTTCCCTGTCCTTGCTAGTAAAATAGGAGTCGCAAGTGAACCAAGGAGATTGGGAGGTCTGGAGTGAGGAGGTCTGTGCTTTTAGAACAGTGCACGGCATCGGGTAAATAGCAGGTACAGGAGATTTCTGAGATCCTTTTCATCCTTGCCGACATGTCTCCTGGTGACCTGGGGTAAGGCTGCGGACCAGAAGGCAGCCCAGGAGGCGGACTTGAGACCTAGGGGTTGGCATGGAGGGTGGTGGCAGGCATGCAGCCTCCCAGGTCCCTGGCTCTGGCAGCCTGGATCCCAGCAGCTACTGGACAGCTGGCAGCTCGCGGAGACAGTGCCACGGCCCAGGCACTGAGCCTCGGCTGACCTTGGGAGCGGTCCGCAGCCCACGGCAGGGACAAATGCCTGTGGCTCTTTGTCTCTGCACCTTCAAGTCCCCAAATCCCTCCATCCTGTCTCAGGGGAGGGCTCCCATGGGAGAGTGGAGTCCAGCAGAGCTGGGATTTCTCTCATCTGGGGTCAGGGTGATGAGAATTCCTGCCCCAGTGTTTATTCCAATGATCATTATTTTTTTTTATCTGTTAAAAAAAAGAAGATAACAGAGCATAGAGATTTTTTTCCCCTAAAAAAGGAAAACCAAAATCAAACAACCCATCCCAAAATGTTCTTTAAAACTAATCCTTGGCCTTTTTTCCACATTAAAAAAAAACGCAACTCTAGTTTTTTCTCATGTTTGTTCTTATTTGTCCTCATCTCCTGAAAGTTTATACTTGGGAGAAGATTGCAAGGGAAATTGAGAAGCTTCCTTGCTGCCAAACTAAATCAAGGCAGACCTGTTTTTTGCTTGTTTTGTTTTGTTTTGTTTTGCTTTTTTTTCCCCCAAGCAGAAAATACACAGAGACAGTCATTCTGCATCCTAAGATAGCAAACAGCGAAGGGACGTTCAGACTCCTGCCTCCTCGCCTACGAGCACTATCTCTGCTCAGGAACCACTTCTTTAGTTTTTATGCCATAAAGTAGGGACAAACAGTCACAGGTGAGGAGGAATATACACAGTTTTTGAGAATATTTTTTGAGTATATCCCACATCAGTGGCACCTGGTATAGGTAGGCAAGTGCATCCATTCATGCACCTGACCTTTAGTGACCTGGAACACAGGGCCCCTTGATCCATCTTCTGGTACCGTCCTGTTGACACCCACTTAAAATCTGTGGCCTGGAGCATGGAGCAGCAGCCCTGTGATTTTTCAGACTCAAAGGAAGACAGTGCTCAAAGGCTCCTTCCAGGTGGGCTAGCCCAACCCCCTCGTTTCACAGATGAGGACTAGAAAGAGGAGGCATCTCACCACTCCATCAAGGTGGAACCAGGGACGTCAGGACACAACCTCCCCGAGCTCTGAGGTATCCCCCAGACCTGCCCCATTATCTAGGCCATGACTGCTGTGCGGATCTGCTCAGTGTTGGCACTTCCCATAGATGTTGACTGAGGTCCTGCGGTGTGGTATGCCCTGTGGACGTAGCTGTGGGACAAAACATAATCGCTGACTGATACAGCCGTCGATGCAGCATTAAGATCATTTCGGAGGGTTCAAAGTGCTTTGATGAAATGAAACAGGACAGTGGGATGAAGACGGACGTAGGCTTCCTGGAACAGTCAGATTCATGGCCATGGGAAGTGGAACAGGGGTTACGAGGGCAGGGGCTAGGAGGGGATGGACAGCTGGGGTTCGACAGGTGTGCAGAGCTTTATTTTGGGATGAAGCAAAAATTCTAGAGATGGATGGTAGTGATGGTTACACCACAACACAAATGGGTTAAATGCCATTGGACTATCCACTTAACGGGGTTAAAATGGTAAATCTTGTGTTGTATATATTTTTATCACAATTTAAAGAGGGAAAAAAAGGTGAACATTCATTGCTGCCGGTTGGTTGGGGAAGGAGCTTCAGAGGAGGGGATGTTGGAACTGAGACCGAAGGAAGAGGAGGTTCCTGCCATGCAAAGAACTCAGGGCAGGAGATTCTCCGTGCTGAGCGATGTGGAGGCTGCCAGGGGCTGCTGAGGGAGAGAGCCCTATAGTCCAGGGCTGTCCCGTGGAACTGTCTGCAGTGATGGGAACATTCTATAAACCTTTGCTGTCCAAAATGATACCCAGTGGCCACCCAGGTACCCAGCACTTGCTGCAACACGAACGTCAGTGAGCTGAAACAGATACTGAAATGGTCACATATGCCTGGCGACTACTACAGTGTTGGCTGGTGGCGAGTGGCTCTGGGAACTCTCAGGCTGGTGGGGGAAGCAGACACTGTCCTGAGTAGCTTAAGGACAGGGTGAAAGATGATAGAGCCTTGCTATCTAGGGAGAGAGAAATGAATTCTAACTGTAAAAAATCAATCAGGGAGATAGACCCTTGATATTAAGCTGGATTTGGTGAAGGATGGGCTGGGGCTCTGCAGGCAGAGTTCATGACAGGGCAGTCGGGCAGAGGGGGTGGTGGGAACCCCTGCTAGGAGAAGTTTCTGGAGACTGTACAGTGTCTGCTGAGCATCACTAAGTGCCAGGCTCATTGTTCAGCCTCTGAATGTATGGACTATCTTTTCATCTACTCAGTGTCTATGAGGCCTACACTTTATTGTCCCCATTGAACAGATGGAGAAGTTGAGGCTCTGGAATGCTTCAGGGATTTGCACTCAAGCCTGTCTCATTCTGCAGCTTGGGTTCCACATTTTAAGCCTCTCCACAATTTCTAGGAGAAAGTGTGGGTTAATCCCTGGTGAACAGCTGGGTGGAGGGGTCAGACTCAGGGTGGCAAAGAGCACAGACTCCACATCCCTTTCTGCCCCCCATCAGCTGTGTTCACTCTCTTTCCTCACATGGGATATGGGCGTAATAATAGGATAGACATTTTGGCTATAGATTTATCTCTCTATATATATCTCCCTGCAAAAATCTCCTCTTTGCAAAATGATGCTCTAAAAATAACAGGGCTTATGGGAAAAGTAGAGTTAGGGACAGGCGAAACCCAAGCCTCGCCATTTTTAACCAGAGGACTGGCAGACGTGATCACAACCCTGTTTAAAATGCTAGCAGAATTTTTAAATAGATTGAATCCAGCACAAAGAGATGCTACAGTAAATGCACAAGAGTCACACAGCTTGATGTGGGAGGGAGGCCGGAAGGGTGGGGTCTGCTGAACTGGGCAGGGGAAAATCGCAAGTGCCACCTTGAAGACAAAGAAGGTGGCCAGTCTGGGGCAGGGGGAAGAACGTGGGCCGAAGGGCATTGTGTACGGTCCCGCGCTTCCTGTGGCTTGCCCGCGCTCCGCTGTTTGTGCATGCTGCAGTCACCTGTTGTTGATGCCACAAGGCAGTGACATGCTGGAAAAACTGTAGATGGACCCGTGTGGCCTCAGCGTTACAGCAGCAAAGCTTCCTGCCCACCACGAGTTCTTTTTCAAGATTTTATTTATTTATTTATTCATGAGAGACACACAGAGAGAGAGGCAGGGACACAGGCAGAGGGAGAAGCAGGCTCCCTGCAGGGAGTCCAATGCGAGACTCCATCCCAGGACCCCGGGGTCATGACCTGAGCTGAAGGCAGACACTCAACCGCTGAGCCACCCTGCGGGGTCCCCCACCATGAGTTTGAACCATAGGAACAAACGTCGGTAGCAGAGTAGGCTGGACCTAACTCACAGGGCAGTGAAAACGAAATGAGGTCATATAGGCAGAGCATGAGTCACCATGTCTTTGTATACAGGTAGAGCACAAGAAATGTTTGCTGGTAATAATAAAAATATTCATACGTGTCACCTCTCCACACACCCCCTTCAGTGCTTCAAAGGTGTGATGAGCGTCTATCTAGGTCTGCAGGTTTGGGGCCATGGGCCTGGTGAGCTCCATACTCTTCATGCATGGGCGATCCAGAAGTTTCATGGTGCAGCGAGGGTCTCATCTTGGACTTCACACTGCCCTTCGCCCAACCAGAGGGTCCACTATCATATGACCAGTAAACTGCGGTCAACTCTGCAAGGTTTTTGGATTTTTAAAAAAATTTTTTTCTGCCTTTTCCTCCAGGCCAAGAATTTACCACCACAAGTCAGAAGAGCTTTGAGCAAACAGGTTTCCAAAACACGCTCTCTGGACTGTACCGGCCCGTCGAGTTCCCAGCCTCAGGAGCCGATCTGACTGGGGCTCATCTCTTCTGTCTGCTGGCCTGTGACCGTGATTCATGCTGTGACGGCTTCATCCTTGCCGAGCTCCAAGGAGGTAATGCCTGGGACAGTGAGGACCAGGGCCTTCTGGTACCAGGACTCATGGTCTGACAAAGGAACGAGCAGGGTCACTGAAGCCAGGATTCACAATGTGGGGACGGCGTGGGGAGGTGGGGGCATGAGGTGACCACTGAGCTTCTGCAGCCCTGCATGTCGCACAAAGGTGGTTTTCATTCAAAGCATCGTGGGAAGCTATTGAAAGTTTTAAGTGAGGGAATGCCACGATCAAGCTGTGGCTTGAGTGTGCAGAAGGTAACAGTTAGGGATTTGGAGTAGATGTGGGGTTCAGTTAGGAGCTATGCCCATAGTCCAGGTGAGGGGGTGGGTAGCGTGGGCAGGGTGACAGTGGTAGAAATGGAGATGAAGGGTCAGATTCAAGGAATCCTTAGCAGAGAAAACCCACAGGACTCCATGGATATGAGGAGTGGAGAAGGAGGAGGTGTCCAAGACCATTCTTGGTGATCCACTAGTTCACCTGGTTGGACAGCTTGCCTGTGTGGCAAATAATGGAAGATACCAGATGTCAAATTTGGTGATGGGAGAGGAGGATTTGGGAGGGTCATGGGCCCATTTACAGTGTGCTAAGCGTGCAGTGCCTTTAAGACATTCACAAGATGTGGATTAAGCTTTTGGGTACCAAGGTCTAGAGCTCAGAGGCGGGGTCCGGGCGGGAGATAGAAATGCATGAATTCCTGGTGTTCAGGTGGTATCAGGGCTGCGTGTCTGGGTGGGATTTCCTGGGAAGAGGGTTCAGGGTGAGAAGGTAGGGGGAAGCGGGCAATCTCTGGTGAGCACCTGCATAATGGGAAGAAGACAGAAAACTAGCGAAGAACCAGCGGCCAGGCAGCTGGAAGGAGCCGGCGAGGGGAGGGAGGTCCATCGTGGAAAGAGGAAGGAAGTTTGTCAATAGATTTGATGCTGCTCAGAGCACAAACAAGGTGTTTACTGAAAGGGGGTGGGGCTGCAAGAGAGTGTGTTTGTTGGAGGGGTGGGGCAGGAGTCTGCGCTGGACTGAGTTAATTCCTGTGTATTTTTATTTTATTTATTTATTTAAATATTTTATTTATTTATTCAAGAGAGACACACACAGAGAGAGAGAGAGAGAGAGGCAGAGACACAGGCAGAGGTAGAAGCAGGCTCCATGCAGGGAGCCCGACGCGGGACTCGATCCCAGGACTCCAGAATCACAACCTGAGCCGAAGGCAGGCGCTCAACGGCTGAGCCACCCCAGCATCTCTTGCTTTTTTTTTTTTTTTTATTTAAATTCATTTAGCCAACTTAGAGTACATCATTAGTTTCAGATGTAGAGCTCAATAATTTATCAGTTGCATATAACACCCCGTGCTCATCACACCACGTGCCCTCCAGGACTGAGCTGAATCCTAAAATTCCTTTTAGATTTCACGCTCTGTGATTATAAGCTGTGCATCGATGTTAGTGTTTAGTTAGGCGAAAAAATACGTATATATAGAGATATACACACACGTACCCATGCACATCCATGTAAACACGCATACGTGTGTGAAATGCGGTGGTTCGGATCCAGGATGCCTTTTGTGAGGCCACCACGATCCCCCCAAGTGCTCTATTACTCACCAAACCATATGGTTTTTCAAGCTGGAAGGTTGATTTCGTTTTCCTTAAAGTCATATATGGAGGAATTATTTTGTTCCATGGAACACGGGGAGCCCACGAAATCCCTTTTCTTTCCATGACGTGCCTGGCTAGCAGCTCGCTGGCGTTTCCCTCCAAGTGTAACCTGCGACCCGTGAATTGTGTTGCGCTGACCGACCACCTCACAAACTGAAGGTCTCTTGGAGACGCACCTAAAACACCAGGCAGATGTTTTTCCCAGGCTTGTCTTCCCGGGGCTTGGAACCAGCAAGCTTTGGCCAGATCCGCCGCCGCCGACCAGGAACAGACTCCTGCTCGGTCCTTTTACCAGGGTCTGGAAAGTCATTTAACTTTCTGGCAGATTCCCCCCTCCCTTCCCCTCCCTGCTCTGCCTTCACCAACCTTCAACTCCTAAGTGGCTTTGTCTCTACTGATTATTAAGGACACTTCTGGAGGCTCCCGGACCTACGTTTTTGTGAGGTTCAGAGGGACTCGGGAGGCCCCTCGGCACCTGGGAGTGTGACCCAGGCTGGCAGGCTTCCCCTGGGCTCTCAGCGGGTGCCCCTGCTACTCTGGTGCTGAGGCTCAGCCGGGTAGGGGGCAGGGGGTAGCCCCCCCCACCAGGCCCTCGCTGCCTGCTGGCCACTCCTCTCATCTCAGCTAGGAAAGCCTTTCTCCTTTTCTGCTTCCTTATTATGAAACGAAGTGGTCTCACCAGGTCGGGGAATCTGGAATCCAGCTGTGTGCACCAGGACTGTGGTGCTGTTGATAAAGGCCAACTCCCGCATGTCACCACGTCCCAGCCCTACGACCCACTGAGTCAGAAGCTCCGTGGTCGGTGCCGAGGAGCGAGCATTTTTAAAGCCCTCCCCGTGTTGTTGATCGAATCAGTCCAAGCTGCTGGTTTGAGAACCAGCAATCGGAGGATCTGTAAGGTCACTTTTTACACAGAGATGCTGCTGCTGCTGCTGTTGCTGCTGCTAATACATATATATATATTTTTTATCACCTGGAGGTTAAAAGTGGCCAGTGGGAGGGAGAAGGACAAAATGTCAGATTTATAAGCCAGACATCTGAGTCATCTACTTTGGGGAAATTTTGGTGAGAGATGAGTTTGAAACTCTCTCTATGGGGGAGCCCTTGTGGCGCAGCGGTTTATGCTGCTTTCAACCCAGGGCGTGATCCTGGGGTCCCGGGATGAGTCCCACGTTGGGCTCCCTGCATGGAGCCTGCTTCTCCCTCTGCCTGTGTCTCTGCCTCTCTCTCCATCTGTGTCTCCCATGAATAAATAAAATCTGAAAAAAAGAAACTCTCTCTGGGCGTGGGCACAAATTAGGATAAAGAAGGGAAGGGGTTATGGGTGGCAGATTTCCTATTTTTTTTCTGGAGAATCTGAACAACTATACTACCGAATGAGATTATTTATTGAAATGGAAAATCTGAGTAAAAATACTACTTAGTGGTGTTCAGATTCTGGGGAATCTACAATACTACGTAATGGGATTATTTATCGACCTTATATAAATGACCTAATTTCTAGATCTCAGTAAATATGGGTAATTAACTTATCTGAGAATCCGTTTCCCCCCTAGTAAAACAGAAATAATAATATCTGCAAGGGGATTAACATACTTCAAGCACTTACCATAGTGACTGGCACGTTACAGACCCTGAAGCATCCGAGTTACCTGCCTTCCCTCCCTGAAACCACTGCCCAATGCTGTAAGCTCAGGCTGGGTCTTCCTGACACCAAGCAAAGCTGTAACTTCAGGGCAGCTTTTTAACAGTTGGGACATGTATCCAAACTTAGGATATGTATTCAAGACAAATAGTCTAGTGCCTCCCCTAGTTATAGATTTCTCTCTGCACATCCCAGGCCTGGGGTGGGGGACAGATGGTCCCACAGCCTCTGCTTGAATGCATCCAGAGACGAGGAGCTCACTTCCTAATAGGGAAGCTTGGGCCATTGCTGCGGAGCTTGTGGTTTTTCACAGAGCCTTACTTGGAATCTGAGTACTCCTTTCTGAGCCCCTTCAAAGTTGGTGTGCATGTACATGTGTGCATGAGAAGGGGGGGGGGAGAGAAGCTGCTGTTTATGTGCTAGAAGCCTCAAAACGATCCCTCTGTGGGGTAGTGGATAGAGAGTGAGGCCAGAGGATTCTGACACTAAGACCCCAGGTGCTGTTGAAGATGTCATGGCTGGTGACCCATCAAGAAGAGCTTTAATGCAGGAGGTTCAACAGGGCAGGCAAGGGGGTGGCCTTCCCTTTGCAAATTGGCCACTATGACACGTGCAGGGCTATCAGGCAAGAGGAACCCAATTGAAAACCAGGCTCCTGAGTTCCAGGCTCCATCCCTGTGTGCTACTGTGGGGTTGTTACCTGTTCCCACCCTCCAAGCCCCTCGGGGCACCCACGTGGGTCCCTAGAAGGGCCCTACTTGTTCTTCATCACATCACCCTCTCCTCCCTCTCGTGACTCTGCAGGGCCCATCATCTGTGGGTTGCTGAGCTCCCCCGACGTCCTACTTTGCCATGTCAAAGACTGGAGGGACCCCACTGAAGCCCAGGCTAATGCCACCTGTCCTGGTGTGACATACGACCGGGGGAGCCGCCAGGCGACGTTGCGTCTGGGAGGCCAGGAGTTCCGGGGTAAGTCTCTGCCTGCCGCCTGACTTCTTTCAAAATGGTGAGCCCTGGGTGTTCTACGCAACCGAAGGGTTCTTGAAAATTACATCTGAAACTAATGATGTACTGTATGTTGGCTAATTGAATTTAAATGCAAAAAAAAATGAATTTTCCTCACCAGTGGGGTCTTCTCCTGTGAGCCCCCTTTGTACCCTGAGAAGGTTATACTTCTGAAAAAAATAATGGTATCAAAGGTGCTACATAAAACCCAACCAGAGCTTCTCAGCAGCTCTCCCAAGGCTGGAGGGAGCTTGCAGCCGGGCAGGTAGGCTGTTGCTGATGATACCAGCTGCACTGCCCGTCCTAATTATGGGGGTGCAAGAGGCTGTGAGCCCCACCACGTAGGGTCCGTTGATGCAAATAACTATTCAGCTGTTCCATCCTCCTCCTCCTCCTTTCGGAAGCTCTTCCAACATTTCCCACAAACTTATGTGCATTCGATCTAGAAGTCACCCCAAGATCATCTGCCTATCCCCTCGTTTTATAGGGATGGGCGTCGGTGCCTGAGGCCCCATGGTGGCCCGTCACATCTCCTCTCTGCCTCCTCCAGCCCTGCCCTTGCATCAGGACTCCATGGGGGAAGAGTCCTGAGCTGGGGACCGACCACACCAGCACGACTCAGCACCAGCGGGCCCTGCATCACCAGAAGCTTATTAGAAATACAGATTCTTGGGTTCCACCCCAGACCCCCAAGGTGGCCCCAGGAATCTGTCCTAGCCAGCTGTCTGGGTAGTGCTGTGTCTGCTGAGTTTGGGAAGTTTGAGAAGCATCAGCTAGGTGGCCTGGAAGTTTCCTTCCACCTTCCAACCTGAAATGTCAGAGTTTATGGTGAGAACAGGGCCCAGGAGATCCCTGACTCCCGGTTCCTCTGTGAGGCTGGCCGAAGCCCGGCTCCATCTCACCTCCTCACCTGTTTTTCTGCCAGCATGTGGCTCCAACCCACCCTCTGCTTTGGGAGGGGTGAAAGCATTGCAGGTGGCAGCCTGACAGGACACAGAAGAGGACTAAGGGAAGTTCAAAGAGCCCTTGGAGGCTTCCATCTCTCGAAGACGTTGGTCCTTCAAGAGCTGGAAGCCACTAGGAGAAGTTTACAGGGCCTGCTTCTCAGTGTAAGGCAACTCTCAGGTTTGTAATGGCAGAGAGCTCAATGTCACCTCCAAGGGCCCTCCCTGACTACCCTGCAGAGTTCAATGCTTCCTCCAGTGAAAAACTTCACACGAATTCCTGAAAATTCCTCTGTTGGGCGGTGTGGAGGGCACTGCCCTGAGAGCATGCCTTTGCCTGCCGGCTGCTCTAACCTGCCAGCTGGTAGTTTGCCTGTGGTGTAGAATCCCCATTTTGGACACCATTTGTGTGACCTGGAGCAGGTCAGGAAATATCTTCAGGCCTAATTGCTTGTCTACAAAAAGGCTTAGTGGGAGGACCTGTCTCCCAGGGCTGTGGTGAGGTGGGAGGAGATAGTGGAAAGTATCATAGATGTGTTCCCCACCACACTGGCTATGAGCCACCCACTACCCTTAGGCCCCCGCCGCTGCTAACTCACATACCGCCCCCTCTGCCCCACCACAATGCTTCCTTGGAGGGAGGCACTGTTATTAATTCTCCCCATTTTACAGCTGAAGACACTGAGGTACATGGATAAATAAAGTCTTCTCAAGGGCTCAGAGCTTCTAGGTAGAAAGCCTGGGACTGGAAACCAGGTAGTATGATTCCAAAGCTGACGTTCTTACCTGCTTCTTGCTATTGGCACTTACAGGTAATAGGTCTGAGACGAACTTCGTAGGGGGTCTGACACATAGAATTACTGTTAGGTAATATTATTATCGTTTTCAAAAATTTGTCATTGTCTTTTGTTATTTTTAAGAACTAGACCGTATATTTAGAATTTCTAGCTTCACACCATCCAGCATGAAACCTGGCATAGAGAATATACATAATATCTGTGGAATGAATATTTACCAAAGCCTGGACCCCCCAAAAAATATATATTGCCTAATTAGGTGGGATTCCATGAGGCTTAGTTTTTTTTGGGGTAAATAAAATCAAATTGCTTATTTATATGATGGATAGTAAACATATGGTATCCATTATTCTGAGAGGTAGCCCAGGGTGAGCAAACAAGCATTTGCAGAAAGATGTGTGATATATTCATGGGCAATAAATCCAGAGTAAATTGCTTAACATGGAGCATGTGCTTGGTAGGTGCCCAAGAAGTAAAGAATGTGTCCTTGTCTGGCCTCCCTGAGAAGGAGTGATTACCAAATGACTTTTGAAGTTTTTGGTTTCTTTCAATGCCCTGTGGGTATGTGTGTATTTTAGGGTATTGGGCAAAGCTTTAAGAAGGATACCTTTTGCTTTGTTTTTAAAAATATTTTATTTATTTATGTGAGATAGAGCATGTGTACGTGCGAGAGAGAGTGCGTGCATGATAAGAGGGTAGGAGCAGGGGGGAAGAAGACTCCCTACCAAGCAGGAAGCCTAATGTGGGGCTTGATCTCAGGTCACTGGGATCATGACCTGAGCCGAAGGCAGATGCTTAACTGACTGAGCCACCAGGCTCCACAGAAGGGTACCCCTTGATGGGGATTTTAGGCACTCTGAGGTATATCCATGATGCTCCAAACTGGGAGTTGCCTTAGATGCAGACTGACCAGGACACCCTCTCCAATTGAGAATAATAGAGCACAAATGCTCCCTGCCACAGTTATAGGTCACTCCTCGAGTATAATGAGTCCCTGGGAAAGAAACATGGTTTAAATTCTTACTAAAATGTGAGTAGCTGATAGATTCCCTTTTCTAACAACAGATATTGATAGAGGGAGAGAGTGAGGATTCCATGGATTCAGATAGCTGCAGGGGAGGCCACAGAGCTGATTGAAGCACAAAGGAAGTATCTGGGGACAATAACAAAGAACTCTGTCCCAGCCTCTGCCTTCCCATTTAGCCATTGGTTAGATGCTCATGAAAATGCAGATTCTGGAATCACACCCTGGGATTCAAATTCCATTTTAAATGCTTACTCCTTATATGACCTTTCTGGGCCTTGGCCTTCCTGGTTATGAAATGCAGATAATGATGACTTTGGCTCTTTGGGAGGTTAGAAGGATTGAAGGAGGAATGTGTGGTGAAGCACTGGGAGTAGTGCCCGGAACAAGGTGGGCACTCTCAGTAGATAGTAGAGATTATGGAGCAATGGCCTGCATTGAAAATCCTGGAGACAGATTCTGCTTTTCTCTGCTAGCTCTGTGGCCTTGCTCAAAGCACTTAACCTCTCTGAGCCTCAGGGTCTCCATCTATAAAATGGGGGCTCACTTTTTTTTTTAATTTAAATTTGATTACCCAACATATAGTACATCATTAGTTTCAGATGTAGTTTCCACTTTTTTGTGTATTAGAGAATGAAGCACTAACATGCTCTACGGGCTGTAGTTTAAGGCAACGTTTCTGAACTTCAAGTCCCTGCTTCCTTGATGGCACATCCCACAGAGGCACCTTGTAGGATTTCCAGTCTGGGCATCTGCTTTCATTGACCAGCTCACTGGTCCTCTGAGAGTCTGGTCTAACAGGTGGCCTGGCTAATGGAGAATTAGGATTTATGTATAAAGTGTAAGTGACTCGCTTGCCATTTGCAGGATATTGCAGCCCAACAGAGTACACTAAATTCAAACAGGAAGCACATCAGTACCCATGTTGCATTGTACAAAGCACTTTGACCCCGCTCAGCACCCTGGTCCTTTGGTACTTGAGCGAGGCAGCTGGTTACCTCACAGGTTTACCCACGAGAGCACAGTTCCAAGCTGTGGCATGTCCTACCTAGAGGAGCTGCCTTTGCATGAAGGCCATAGCTGGGATCCTAGACCTTAGGTGTCAGAGGCCAGAGCCGTCGGTGGAAGGTGTCTCCCACACCACCCCATGGTGCCACCTGCTTGTGTTGTCCTAGCAAGTTAAGGAGTCCAGTAGTGGACACCCCTCCCTTGCTCTACTCCAGACATGGGGTAGTTCATGTCAGAGACCACATATTCTACTTCAAGGATTTCAAGGATTTTAAAGGGCTGAGGGGAGAAGGGGACAGAAAGCCCCAGGGAAAGTGGGAAGGTCAGGTGTGGGCTGTGGAGGTGAGCAGGAACAGCTGTAGAGGAGGGATTTGTTGGGCTCGTGCATCCATCACTCGTCCTGAGAGCCTGCTGGGTGTGGGTGCTGGGCCCACACTGGGGTCCAAGTGGGCAGAGTGGTCTCTGTGCCCCAGGAACTCAAAGGTAGTGCTTCATTTGTCTGCCTGAGTGGACTGACCAAGGTTCGCGGAACTCAAAATGCCCTTTCAGTACATTTCTCTTCATTTTTTAAGCCAACCAAATATCAGTTTCCAACAAACAAATATAACCACAAACAACCAACCCTACAAATTACCTGGAGGCCCTTTTATCCAATAGGAAGGCCCAGTGCTTTTCATGGTTGTGAGGTTTCTTTTTCCAATCATCGGATTTCTGTTTAGACACTTCTCCCAAGAGAGGAATCCACCCAAAGTCTGCATCTCCCAAATTGCCAATGGGCATCTCTGGGTGTTTCAACTATTTGGTGCTGGCTGGATCCATCTTCCCATTTCTAAGGGAAAAGGCTTAGAAGGCTCTGGAACTGCTTATACCTTCTTTCTGAGAATGTCTTGAAGTGCAAATGAATGCAAAATAGGCAGATTAAATGTCCCTTAATGCCCATAGGGACTTAACATTTGACAGGAAAAACAGGCCTTCGAAGAACACTGCTGGGTTTATTATGGATCCCAAAGGCTTCATGCTTTGGGCAGTGGTGAGACTCAGGCTGATAGCTGGCATCCGTTGCCTGCGTAGGAGTCTGTTTTGTATCAGTGAGGGCCATTGTCTCAGGGTGCTGAGGGCTAGGTGGAGAAATTTCCCATGTCTCTGGGATGCCCACCGTCACCAGATGCATTTGGAGCAGACCATCCATTGGGCAGCTACAAATAGGATGACCCTGTTATAGTTATTTACAATAGTTGTCATGTGCTTTGCACTAAGCAGAGCCTGAGACAAGGATTTAGGAATGCAGTTTATTTAGGAAGGGAAAGGAATATGAGGTGGACTCTGAAACCCGGGCTTTCTAGTTTGGGATGCTGTCCACTCCTAGGCAGTAGACGCAAACTAACCGCCCCAGACACAGCACATGACCTCTCTACGGAAGTGTTCCGAAGTAAATCAAGACCACACAACACCCACCAACCCTCTGAATCAAGGCTCCACGCCAAACCCCAAAACTTCTAAATGTGTATATGTCCCTGTTGCCTTGATTATGGAGAGAGAGGTGATGAGTCAGAGTGTGGAGGCCTGTTTGTGTCACAGGGATATTCTAACTCAACTGTCACGGAAGGAATGGAACAAATATCTGGACAGTCAAAACTGTTTTCCCCTAAAATATTGCTTCACAGGGAAGAGGAGGAATCACATTTGCTCCAGTTCTATGCGCCCCGTCTCAATCAACAAAATTGAGCCTGGAAAGTTTTGGGGAATGGAGTGAAGGGCTGGAAGTCTGCGTTAGGAAAGTCCAGCCTTCCTGTGCTTGGGAAGATAATGCTCTGTGTTTGCTCGGTGGGCTCTGAGTATCATTGATTACATTGTTTTCCTCATTCATCCCTCCTTGAGTTTATTAACGTACGAACAGCAGTTCTGCAGCAGGGATGATGTCAGGTGTGGGTGATATAGAGAGGAACAGGGCCTGTTCCCAACCTTGGAAAGCTCTAGTACAGTCAATGGACAGTGACAGTCAAGTGTGAGATTAAAGATCCAGGTGTTTGTTGAGTGCTCTACAAATGCAGAGGAGGAGCATGTAACCCAGCCAGAGGGTTCGTGGGGGCTGTCTAGTAGGAGATGATGCTGACTCTGATTTTTAAAGAATGAGTAGAGGCTAACCAGTTGGAAGAGGGTGAGAGTTCGAGGCAGAGAGGGGAAATCTGGGCAGTGATGCCGAAGCCTGGAAGCCTGCAAAGACAAGCCCCTTGGAGACGACACATGGTCACTCATGCTGCCAAGAACGAAGTCCCAGAGAAGTGAATTCTGAAATGTGTGGTAGCTGTCACAAGACTGGGGGTAGAATTGCCTTTCGGGAAGGATACCCTGGTGCTGTGTGGCTGGGGGTGGGAAGGAGTCTAGGGAACCAATGAAAGACTATGATAAGCCAAGAGGGAGGGTCCCACAGACGGGGTATGTTTGAGACCAGTTTGGGAAACAGGCTGGTTGGATATGGAGGTTGATGCCAGGGAGGAGGATGGCTCCGAGAGAAGTGAGTGCCCTTGACCAACTCGGGAAGTAGGAGGAGCTGAGTGTGGATGTGGAAATGGGGAAGATAAGAGAGAGGGCAGTGCCATTCCTTCCACTCCCATGTCCTCTGTGCATGCCTGTGGAAACCTGGCAGTTGCCCCCCAAGGTCTCACAACTTTCTCTGTGGCGATTTACAAACATTTGCACATCAGTCTGTAGATGTCGGTTGGTGACTTTCTGAATCTACCAGATGCTCAACTTTTCGAGTGCAGAAGTGAACTGAATTCCATTGGATTGAATGGTGTCAAAGTGAGCAAACACCAAGGATAAGGTGAAGACTCACCTTTTCCAGGCTAGAAGCCCCAGGGTTCTGTTGCCTCAAGGTGGACAAAAAGTGGGTAAGGAAATTCCATCCCCACCACAGTTTAGTGCATTCTGGCCCCAAACACAGCCTTAGATCTGTGTGCACCTGTGTGGAGCCCCTGTTCTTCTCTGGGTGATGGAGAGCATCTCTAAGTTTCCTTGCTACTCCATGAAAATCAGGACACACCACCTCAAGATGTTCTAGACAACGTGTGAGAGGCTCACCCACTCACCCAAGTCAGGAATGAGGACTACTGAGTGGTGGAGAAATCTTTGAGGGATTGTTGCTCTTGGGAAGAGACAGCGATGGGGATGTGGATGAAGGCTCATTGAGGGCCCATGATCAAAATGCTCAGTAGTCTCTCATGGTAAACTACTTTATAAAGTGGTCCTTCATTTTAGTCTTTTTTTTTTTTTTTTTTTAGTTTTTTTTCATTTTAGTCTTATATTTAAAGCACCGTAGAGGTAAGACATCATTTCTCCTCCTTTTACAGGATAAATAAGAATCCTAATGCAAAGCTTAAACTATTTTGAAAATTTTACTTTATTTATTTATTTTACTTACACCTATGTTACCAAAAGTATCTATATCTATCTATCTATCTATCTATCTATCTATCTATCTATCTATCATCTATCTATCTATCCATTCATCCATCCCACATAGTGAGGCATAGTCAGTATACCACATAGATTTGGGTGTAAAAAGATTTAAGAAACAAATTATCTAATTACTTTTGAGACAAGGCCCAAAGTCCCCTCGCCTGCCCTTCGTCACAAGAAAATGTGGTCAAGAAAGATGGCAGAGCAGAGCAGATTGAGCAGATGACCCTGCTCGGTGTTGGTGTTGGAGGAGTATACGATGGGCTCCTCGGGAGTGTGTAGACTGAGTTTCAAATTGTCAGAGATCCAAGTCTAGATCTCCCAGGTATCATAGGTTTTAATTTCCCCTCATTTTTATAAGTGACATCCACCCTCTGAAGTGGGTGATGAGAGAATTACGAGTAGGTCTTTTAGGGAAATGCGTAATCACAATATTGGGCAGCATGAGACGTTCTAGAATTATTGTGTATTCCCATTTTAGAAGCAAAACCAAATGGAAGCACAACTCAATATTGTTGGCTCCCACCCCCACCCCTAGCATAGAGCATGGTCATTCTTGGGAGGGGCAGGGGCTCATGACTTTAATAGCTGAGTTTTCCAAATCGTTCACTCTTTAAACCTCCTTGAACACCTCTCTAAACAGAAGCACATCTGCAGATGTTTGCCATTTTGGATGGACAGAATTGTGATTGAGAACATGGGGTATGGAGCCAAGCAGGTGGGATTTGAATTCTGGCATTGACTTCTCTGGATTTTGATCTTCACCTGGTATTTAGAGACAAGAATACCTATCTGTGAGGTTTAAGTGAAGCAATATCTGGAAGGTGCTCATCATAGTGTTGGGCAAGTGGCAATGACTCTTAATAACAATTGACTATAATAATATATGGTTCTTGATGATAATGAGCAACATGTGATCACTTCTTGAGGTCTCAGGTTGGGCACCAGGCGTTTCCTGCCACGTGCGGAATGTTTGCCTCCAGAACCTGTGTCTTCTGAGCTCTTTCCTCAGCCTTTCATAGCGCAGGAGGATAGGCAGGATCTTAGGGCTGAGCAGAGGCAAGAGAGGCGGCCTTTTTTTTTTTTTAATGATTTTATTTATTCATGAGAGATACATAGAGAGAAGCAGAGACATAGGCAGAGGGAGAAGCAGGCTCCCTGTGGGGAGCCCAATGTGGGACTCGATCCCAGGACCCTGGGATCACGCTCTGAGCTGAAGGCAGACACTCAATCACTGAGCCACCCAGATGCCCCAAGAGAGGCAAATTTGACCATCAAGGAATGGTGTGCAAAGCCAGTCTCGTCTGGATGATTCCAGGCGGATGTAGCTCAGCAGAAAGGAACACTGAATAATACTAATAATGAATCAAATAATGGCAGCTGCCCATCATAGAGTGAATATCAAATGTCTAGGGCCACAGAAGACAGTTCACAGTATCCCCACCCTCCCAAATATGATCCCTGCTTGCCTATGTGGTGAGATTCTCAGAGGGCATCCATGACATGGACAATTGACATAGTACCGGAGTCTCTACAGGCTTAGTTCCCTTTCAGCTGATCCCCATTACCTTCACTCGTTCTGTGTCATAAGAAAATCTCTTTGTTGCCCTGCACAAGACACCTGGGGTCTGACCAGCTCTGGTTTTGTACCGGGGATCCGGAGGACAGCTCCACGATGCTCTCTGTGTGGGGGTGCACCTTGATAGGAAATGGGGTTCTCAGGCCAGGAGTGGCCCGTGTGGGAGAGGTGGGTCAGTGTGGCCAATGCGGGTCCCTTTGAGAACAAGCCCATTCAAGCTCGTAAAAATAATTATCTCTCCTTGCAGTTCCGGCAGCCCTGGAGGAACTTCGGGCACCGTTACCAGCTTCCAGCGGGTTTATCTCTGGAAAGGTGAGATGTGGGGTGGAGTGGGGGAGCGGAGACGCTGATTACACCAGACGGCTGGGCTCCACCTCCCGTTCACAGGGCACTTTGCTCCCCAGAAAGAAACAATCGTAGAGATTTGCTTTCCAAGTGAGTGCTCTGTGTGGCATAGATGGGCCTGACCCTCATCAGATAAGACACCAAGCCCCAGGAGAAACATGACAAGTGTCGAAGCCCCAGGAAGGATGGGGGAAGGAAGCAGGGCTTCCTGTGAGATCAAGTTCGCTGCCCTTGCTCTGGGGTGGGCGCTCCCAGGCCGCTGCACACCAGGGAGGCATTTCTCCAGGGCTCTCGGCCACAGGGGGCTGGTCTCATGGCCAAGGGACGCATGAGCCCGGCTTGGAGGTAGTGCTATTGCAGGTGCATGGAGCACACTGGGGCTGCAGATAAAATAAAACCCACACTTGGATCTCCCTGCTGCTGTGTTTGTCCTCCTCCGAATCTCCTGAGCATTGACCAAGTGCCTACTCAGAGCTGGGGCAGGGCAAAATATTTGGGATGAGTCTGAATGACATGGGATAAAAGAGTCAGGTGAGGCACGGCCTTCACCTGTAGGAGGCTCCAGCCTCAGGAGGCAGCCTGAGCAGCAGATCCATACAGGCCATGGGGCCAGTGGGAGGAGGAGGACAGATCCCACCCCACATCATGTCCCTCCTCTTCCCGGGATCCCTCCCTCACCCATATTGGGTCCCTGTAGAGACACGATTGGTGACCCTGGTGACCTGTTTTTGTGCCTGTGAAGTGACCTCATGGGAAGGAGCACAGAGCGTGGGGCAGAGTCACTGTGTATGATTTCTGGTTGAGTCACCTCCTCGCAGCCTTGTGCACACCATTCATACCCTCCAAGCCCCGTCTCCTCATGGGCAAGCACAGGAATGAGTGCTCGCCTCCCAGAGCCGCATGGGCGTGGGCCCAAGGGTCACATGTGCAGTGCTGGGAGCTGTGCCGGGTGCATGGGGTGGCTGACTCAAACTGGGGTTGGCGAGGCTGGATGGAGGGACAGGAGGGACAGGAGAGAAAGAAACAGAGAGTGGCCACCATTTGCTCATTCTAAAGTGATTTCACTAGATGATACACCTCTTTTTTGCATTTAGCTGTCCCTATAAGGAGGCTGACTGAGGGGTGGGATTGAGGGGATACATTTTAGTCATTTTGCAGACAAGATAAGGTGTGGAGAGGTTTGGTGAAATGCCCAGAGGTCCCTGTGGGGGACCAGAGGGCCCAGACTCTGGCTCCAAGTTTAGTGCTTCCTAGTTATCAAAAATTTCTTTTTTAAAATAAAGAGTTTATTTATGAGAGAGAGAGAGAGAGAGAGAGAGAGAGAGAGAGAGAGAGAATATGAGTGGAGGAGGGGCAGAGGGAGAGGGAGAAGTAGACTTCCCGATGAGCAGAGAGGCTGATGCGAGACTCAATCCCAGGGATTGAGTCCTAAGGATCATGGGATCATGACCTGAGCCAAAGGCAGACGCTTAACTGACTGAGCCCCAGGCACCCCCAAAATTTCTGATAAATAAGCTGCTGGCTGGTGAAGAATTAAGGAAGAGCTTCTCCCGAGGACATGTGCCGCGTGGAGCAGAAGCCCCCAAAGGCTTGTCTGATACCCGCTTCTCCCCATAGGCTCACTCTGCTCTCATGGAGACAAGTTCCCAGCATGGAGATTTTTAAAAATTTTTTTCAAATTCTAGTTCATCAACTTTCCTCCTGCATATTCTGGGATAGACTATTTCATCTCTATGCATCTCTGTTTTCTCTGGAGTAAAATGAGAATCTTACTCCTTTTTCACAGGGTGTTCTAAAAACCAATATTTATGGATACATTTCATCACCTTTGCAATGAATCATTTTAGTATCAAGGACAATAATGATTCTGGTATTGAGAGGTTGGCTGATGTTCCACAAAAGGCCAAAGAGTACAGGCCTCTGCCACTGGATTCAGCCCAGACCCTATCTCGGACACCTGGCGGTGGACCGTGAGGATTTCCCACATTGTCATTTTGTTGACGAGAAGAATATCTCCTTTTTTCCATCCCAATGTAAGACTAACAATCCTTTTATTTTTTTTTGCCCTCCCAGAGTCTGACATGGGATCTCGGTCTGAGTCTATGGGATGTAGAAGAGACATGGAACCAAGGCCAGCATCTCCAACAGAAACAGGTACCAGTCCCCAAACCCTTTTATATGCCTGGGTGTCTGGCTGTGGAGACAAGATGGCTGACACCAGGCATTTGATCAGTGAATGAGCCTGTTAGCATCACTGCACTCCGTAGCTAGGGACTACTCTCTAGCTCTTCAACCAGTTATTCATTTCACAAATACAGGCAGCTCCTCAGGGGGGCATTGGGCACAGAAAGGAAAGTGAAATCATTGCAGAATCATCACTGCTCCTGGAAAAGCAAACAACCATAGCAACGAAAGACTCTTAAAGACCAAGCTTCATCCGACTGCGGGCAGTGAGTGCAAACAGAATGTACAGATTCTGGAATTGTGTGGGGAGACAGATTTCTCGAGAGTCATTTAATGCAGTGGAAGATCTAAAGCCATACATTAGCAGGGGCAGAAAGTATGTGCAGAGACACTCTATCCCTAGCATTTGCAATTGTTATTTCTCAGGTGGAGTGAAAACTCAGGGTGGGAGCAGGGAGGAGAGAGGGAGAGGAAGAGAAAAGAGGATGAGGAAGAGGAGAAGGTTTTATATAAAATGAGATTTCAAGTTTCTTTAGAGGAAAACAGAGGAAAAGCTCTGGGCGTACTGGCTTCAGATTCCCACTTGGCGACCATCCTCTGAGCTGAGTTGAATTGCCCTTGCCATCAGGGGCCTGGCTCCTGCTGGCACTCCTGCTGGCATTCTTGGGGTACTTTTGTTTGGGCTGCCCACCCCCCTGTACCTTACCTCGTGGCAAGGTATAGGTGAATGATGGTGGAGCAATCCTAGATAGTCTGTAAAATCCATCATTATCCCCTGTGTCAGGCCACACCTACAAAACCATCATAGGACTCCCACAGGAAGTGGAGTCCCCTCACTCCCCCCACCCCCGACCAGGGGAGCTGAACTCCCCCTTCCCCCTGCCCAAGACCTTGGAAAGAATCAGAGTGAATAGACCCAGCTCGGGTTAGTTTTCCCTTTCTGAGCTGATTAAATTCCTGGGCTTAGGAAGATAACACCCCTGCAGGAAAGACCTCTTTGATCTGCTCCTCTGCAGCTGGGCCCAAAGCCACCGCCATGCCTTGTTTACCTGGCCTGAGCTCCACGATGTCCCTGAGAATGGCCTCCCCAGTTCAGAGCATGGTGAGGGATTGTCCGTTTTCTGCCCCAGGAGGGACAGCAACATGGGCTTTGGGGTCTCTGGCAAGGCTAGCCTTTTGGCCTTGGCAGATGTTAGTAAAGCTTTTATCTCTTGTGGTGGATTTTGTTGGTGAAAAAGGTCAGTCTTCAGGAGCCTGCTCTATGGAGCATGGAGAGTGGGCTCCCGGGAGGATGCTCAAGCCCAAGGCAAATGGGAGTCCATATGGCATGTCATGCACCTTATGCCAGAGCCCTGAGCTAAGATACATTGTAAACAGGCTCCAGCTCAACTCCATGAATTGCTTCATGCCCCCAGTGTAAGCATCTCTGCAAAGTCAGAGCTCTCATGAAGGGCCTAAATAGGCTCCTCCCCCCCCGGGCCTGGGACATTGGGGTCCTCCTCCCTGGAGAACCTCTTTATAGAGCAACAGAATGTCAGAGCAGGAGGGAACAGCATTGGCCTTGAAGCTCAGGAGGACTAGAGAGGTGAGGAAGAGGGGAGAGCATGGACAACAGTCCTGGGGCAGCAAGCAGTATGGCAATACTTCTGGAGTGTGAGTTGAGGACTAGAGATAAAGCTTAAAATATAGGTAGAGCCTGGACCAAGAAGAAAGCTTGGACTTCCATCCTGTGGGCAGCAGGGCACCAGAAAGAGCCTTAAGCCAGCAGTCATGGCATGTGAAGATATAAAGAAAGACCAGTCAAGCTGGAGATTTCAGATGGGGCAGAGCAGAGCTGAAAGCTGTCTTCACAGACGAAGGCTGTCATTTGGGAAAGAGACAGGATTTCTGTGTGGCTTCAAAAGATAGGAGCATCCGTGGTTCAAAGTGACAGATTTGACTTCACAACTTCTGAATGGTGGAGTGGGGTGCTCTGGTCAACCCAGACAGGTCACGCAGGGGTACAGGGGCATCGACCAGAAATACTATGGGGAAACTCCTGCCTTGGGTGAAAAGTTGAACCAGATGGCTCCCAGTGTTTCTTCCAAACTAAGATTCTAAGATTTTGCAACTCTATAATTTTTAGGAGTTTCTGAAAACTTCTGAATCCTTTCTGCCTGGCTAGACTCCCAGGCCCATGGCCTCCAGACCTCCTCTGGCTTCACATAGCCTAAAAAAAACAGTGTGTGTGTGTGTGTGTGTGTGTGTGTGTGTGTGTGTGTGTGTGTGGTGTTTGTGTGTGTGAGAGAGAGACAGTGAGAGACACACATAAACAGAGAGGTGGGGACAGAGAGAGGCCTGTTGTAGAGATAAAGCGAAGGATATTGATTCTCTCCTTCTTTTTTAGATTTGACAACAGAGCTTTTCTCCCCTGTGGACCTTGACCAGGTCATTGTCAATGGAAGCCAATCCCTGCCCAGCCAGCAGCACTGGCTTTTGAAACACCTGTTTTCTCCTCAGCAGGCAAACCTGTGGTGCCTGTCTCGTAAGTATCCTTAGACCCCATCCTTCCTCTTCTAGATCCACTGGTCAGGCAACACAAACCTGGTTTAACAACTCCCAAGAAATAGATATGATGAAACTCAATGGCATAACTCAGGGGTCACTTCAGTGTTAGTACAATCAGTGATATAGAAGAAAGACAGGATATAACCCATATCTTCAAGAAGCTCATGGTATAGATAATCTCTACTCTACTCTCAGAACCTATCATCCTTCTATCTATGCATCCACCCACCCATCATCCACTCACCCATCATCCATCCATCCATCCCTCTATTCATCCATCATCCTTATTTCATCTATCCACCCATTTATCCACTCATTCATCCATCCATTTATCCATCCACGCATCCATTCATCCATCCATCCATCCATCCATCCATCCATCCATCTACCCATCATCCATCCATCCATCTACCCATCATCCATCCATCCATCTATCCACCCATCCTCCATCCATCCATCCATCTACCCATCATCCATCCATCCATCCTTTTACCCAACAGGCATGTGCTATGTCTACCATGCATTATGTTCTAAGCCTTGGGTTTGACCTTGGGGATGAGAAAACAGAAGAAGATGAATTAATTATGACCCCTCCCTGTGAGGGAGCTACCATATTCCAGTGGAAAACTCTGACATGGGAGTGGGAGCAGAGGAGATCATTCACAGAGTTCAAAGTTTTTATAGTCCTGTGGGCTCTGATCCCAACTGCCTCTGAGATGGTCTGCATAGATCCAATGGAATACTGCCCTATCGTCTCCTGTATTTATGAGTTTACACCGCACTCTTCACCTTCTTAGACTGCTTTTATTCAGAGCCACATGGACTCCTTGTTTGGTGGACAGTCCCCTCCCCAGCTAGCAGAACATCATTGTTTTTTTCTTGGACCTTCCGGACTGGGTAGTCTCAACTATCCTGGGCCTCTGTCCTCCCAGGAGGAATCCCTATCAGGTATAGAGGGACCTGTAGAGGTTCCTTTCCTGCAGACCTCCCAAGGGCTAAAACCCATTGCTTCCTTGCCTGCAGGCTGTGTCCAGGAGCCCTCTTTCTGTCAGCTGGTGGAGATAACAGACAGTGCACCCTTGTATTTCACCTGCGCCCTCTACCCAGAAGCCCGGGTGTGTGACAACGTCATGGAGTCCAGTCCCAAGGGCTGCAGACTGATCCTGCCCCACAGGCCAGAGACCCTGTTCCGGAAGAAAGGTGAGTGCTTGGTGGGCATCTGCACAAACTGCATTTCCAGTGGTCTACGGGCTCTGCGGTTTTAGAAGTATCCAGATTAACTTATTCTTCCTTTTAAAATTGAAGTTACTCATGCTCCTTGCAGTAATGTGAAGTCATTTAGAAATGCAGGATGTTGACTATAGAGACCAATCCTGTCCTGCAATCCCACTCCTTAGAAAAAGCCACCATTAATGCACATATCAGTTAAAATTCCATTTGGCTGTATATCACAGAAAATGCCAACAGTGGCTTTAACAAGATAGAAGTTGCTTTTTCCCCTGAGGACATTAATGACATTTCTTTTTTTGGAGTTCCCCCCCCCCTCCGCCATGCAGTCTCCATTTCTTCCAAGATGTTATCATGCTTCATTTACTGTTCTATCAGTGCTGGAGGTCTTTCTCAGAGATCTGGCAACCCTTGGTTTCACACTCAAATGTAAGAGAGGGACCCAGAAGCTGACTGGGAGGCTTAGAGTATGTGGTGAGAGCTTACTGACTTTTAAGTTTCCCTGTAGGATAATCTAGTTGGGCTACCCTTTGGGAAATCCCTCTGGTTATTATCTTTAGGCCTTCCCTATGTAGGAATCTTGTAATATCTGGCCTGGGGCTATGAGCCTGGCTGATATTCATTTGGATACCAAATACAGTTGGAAGATGGGAGTCTCAACCTTCACCATGTGGATGAACTTGAAGGAATCCCCTAGTTTCAGTGTGAAACTCCCACCATGAACTCCACCTGATGCACCCAAGAGAGACTCTTTTTTTGGACCTCTCCAGAGAATAAACCTTCCACCTTCTTCTATGGTGGGGAGAGGACACTCATCTACTGTGCAAAAGAGAGGAAGCCATCTGGAGACCTAACTGCTTCTTAAAGAGATTTCCAGCCTATCCTGGTTTAGCCCACCTTCATCCCAGTGACACCAACACTTAAACTTTTTGGGATTCCAGAAGGTGTATAGTATTTCTTCTTGTTCTTCCCACAGAAAAGTCACAGATTAGGTTTTCTTAGGTCTACAAAGTGAACTTTGTACTCCTCTGTGTTCTTTCTGGCATTCACAACTTTGTTGCTCCATCCCCTCTTCTATTCTCTTTATGCCTGTGGGTGTGAGCCTTTACACGAATCTCCTTGCTGTTATTTTTGTGAGATCTGGATGAAAGCAGAGCATAAGCATGGGAGTTTAATAGGCCATCTTTAATTGGAAGCTCTTGACCTGGTGTCTACACCCTCACCCTCATATTTTCATGGATGCAACTGATCTGTCCCTAAATAATGTTATTTCTTTCTCCCCCCTGTGTAGTTATACTGAGAGATAAAGTGAAGAACTTTTATACTCGCCTGCCATTCCAAAAACTGATGGGGATTTCCATTAGAAACAAAATGCTCATGTCTGAAAAATCCATTTCCAATGGGTAAGCTACATCTGTCCCTTCAAGTGTTTATCATTAAGGCTTTTCTATGGCCATAAAGACAGTGACTTAATATCAGTTAAAGGCACACAGAGAAAAACCTGTAAAGCCCAAAGTGAAGAGTGAAAAGGTAATGAGGAGGTGACCATACCTAAAAACTGTGGCCAAGGTCAACACAAAATCGAGCCCTGAACGCCCAGTCAGCTGACACAAAAGGGAAACACTGACCCATGTCTTGTCAATTAACAAAAGTTACCAAGTATTGTAGTGAACCGGGTGAGCAAAGTCTCACTGTGCTGTATGCAGAATCTGGAGAAGCAGTGGAACTTTTAACAGGATCGCAAGATGATAAGGACTTTGAATTTGTTATACTTCTTATTTTTAAAAGTATGTTGTGATATATTTAGTTAGCTATTATTTAGTTGTTTTAATTGAGGGTGACATTTCCGTCAGCCTAGTTTATGGATCTCATGCATCAGGATCACCAAGAGGACTTTTTTAAAAAATAAATTTTATTTATTTATTCGTGAGAGATACAGAGAGAGAGGCAGAGACATAGGCAGAGGGAGAAGCAGGCTCCCTGCTGGGAGCCTAATGCAGGACTCCATCGAGGACCCTGGGATCAGGACTTGAGCCTAAGGCAGATGCTCAACCACTGAACCACCCAGGCATCCCCCAAGAGAACTTTTTACAAACCACATTCCTGGGTCCTTTCCTGGACCTACTGAGTCAGCATTTCCTGGGGTGGGGCTCAAGACTCTGAATTTCAAGTAAGATTCTCCTCCCAGTGATTCTTTTCTACTTTAGAATTGGAGAATCATTGATCTATGATCTGTTGGTCTATGAAGTGTTGTTGATTTTTGAAACTATGTCATGTTGCTGGTGTTGAAGATCAGCTTTTGAAAAATGGAATTAAAAGGACGCTACAGGGCAGACTGTCTTGAGATCTGGTAGGGTGTCTCCTGTGATGATGGGACAGGGTTAGAGAAGGATGGTTAGAACCAGGGATCAGTTTGATTCTGGTGCTGGGGACAGAGAGGGGTGGTTCGATGGGAAAGCACCTCATTCAGGCTGGAGCTCAGCATTGGGCTTCCATGGAAGAAGAACAAAGTGATGGGTGGGCAAGTTGGGTGGGGCAGGACTCTGGAAGAGGGAGCTGTGGGACAAACGGTCTACATGCATCAGGGCAGAGATGCAGTCAGCATTGGAAAAACTGCCCAAGACATGGAGGCTTTATCCACAAGGATGTGACTTGGATTTGGGGGCTCTTAAGACAGAGCAGGAGAATGGCAAGAAGATGGCAGGGCTCCCTACCTTGAAAAGGAGCTGAGGAGTCAAGCCACCTCTCAGGAGTCAAGAATGGGTGATCACAACTGGGACACATGATTAGGGTGAGAGATACTAGAACTGAGCCCAGGAGCACTGGGTTGGGGGCACGTAGGTGGCTCAGTGGTTAAGCATCTGCCTTTGGCTCAGGTCATGATCCTAGAGTCCTGGGATCGAGTCCCACATCAGGATCCCTAGAGGGAGCCTGCTTCTCCCTCTGTCTGTGTCTCTGCCTCCCTCTGTATCTCTCATGAATAAATAAGTAAAATCTTAAAAAAAAAAGTAGCATTGGCTTGGAGCCACTGTTTCTCTAGGACAGGTCCTAGAAGCTGAAAGTGGGGTCTAGCAGTCACTGAATTATTAAGAAAAGTAGGTCCTGGGATGGGACCTGGATGTGCTGACCCAGCAAATAGGGGCCTGTTCTTGGAGTGTGATCATCCTACATTGCAGAGCAGACATGGAGGGAAGCTGTGTTGGGAGACAAATGCAGGTCATTTCCAATAGACACCTAGTTGGGTCAGTAAATCCATAAGCCCATAGAATCCCCCATTTCTGAAGATGCCTTTTCACCTTTCCTACCATCGCTTCCTAGTCCCATAGCCCAAAGCTGGACTCTCCCAATCCGAACGGATTGGCATGTTCAGGACACTGGGTGAACATGGCTTAGAGACGGGCACATAACAGACACAGAATAAATGCTCGATGAATGAATGAGCCAACGAATGAAGGAGAAAAGAGTAGAATTCTGTTTTCAGAAGGAACCTCAAAGCTAGGAATTCACTTATGTGTATTAGCCAAAGCATCCCTACTTTTAGAAGTCATGAAGAAGAGAGCCCCTAGATGTAGGAATGACTGTAATTCGGTAGGTCCTGGGCCACCCACACAAACCCTCTTCCCTCTCTCTTCCGACTCCAGCTTCTTTGAATGTGAACGGCTGTGTGATGCGGACCCGTGCTGCACTGGCTTTGGTTTTCTCAATGTTTCCCAGTTAACAGGTAGTCGTGATAATAACTCTGGCTGCCTGCACGCAGCTCCTGGCAGCCTGGAGAGCATGCTCACACCTCTGGTCTCATGCTGGGTGGGGAGGTGTGATCTTTGTTCCCAGATGGGAAGTAGGGGCGGGGACAGGGGGGGTGGTTCATAATTGGGATACCTGGACATGGCTTCTGGCTCACTGCATGGGCACCTTTACACAGCACTACTGCCAGGCTAGAATCACCTCCCTCCATACTCTTGTATTATCTCTCCAGACCCAGCTCAGGCAGTTTGGTGGGATGAGCTTTGGATCTATCTGTATGACATGAATTGAAAACTTGATTCAGTCGCTTCCTAGGGGTGTGATCCTAAAAAAGCCACTGCATCATAGAGCCTTGGCATCCCTTATCTGCAAATAAGAATACAAACGCTACCCCTCTCCTGGCATTGCATGAGGATCAAGTGATAGATGCAGACAGAGCCCAAGCACAGACATGGGCATGTGACGGGTGCCCCGTAAGGATTAGCTGCCTCCATCCCTGCCCTCTTAGACCAGGAGCTCATTGCAGTACCCGGTTTTTCCATCAGTGACTAGGATCACACCTGGAATGCAATAGAGTACCCCAAATATCTACCAGAGAATAAGTTTGCAGAAGTTTTCTTATTCACATACAGTCGACTGTCTTGACATTTTCCTGGTCCTGGTTACTGTTTGCTCCAGGAGGAGAGGTGACGTGCCTAACTCTGAACAGCTTGGGACTTCAGACATGCTCTGAAGAAAACATGGGAGCCTGGCGCATTCTGGACTGTGGCTCCCCTGACACTGAGGTCCGAACCTATCCCTTCGGATGGTACCAGAAGCCTGGTGAGTGACCTGTCCCAAACAGCTGTGTGGGTATCTTTAGTTGACCATTTCCCAACCATTAGGATGACATCCTTGGGCTGGGAAGTAGATTAGCTGGGATTCATTGGGTACAAGGGACAGAAACTGAGTCTGTTCTACTTAAACAGGAAATAAAATTTTTAAAAGTCTGCTAATAGACTCAAAAGAAAGATACTTGCTAGGTCTCTTGGATGTATTCAGCAAGAATGGATGGACACTTCTCCATCATTGGGTTTTGGTGGCTATAGCCAAGCTTTAAATTCAAGGGAGAGAGTTTGGCTCAGCTTGGGCTATGAGTCCTCCCACTGCCAGAGGGAGGGTGGGGAGGCTTGAGTGATGGTCCCAGAAAGACTGGATGTGTTAGGGGAGAGGAGGGTCCCCAAAGTATAGTTAAGGTGCTGTTGCTGGGCAGGGGAAACCAACAGATGTGCCCTCTGCCAAGTTCCCTTGTTTTTTGAAACTTGTCACTTCATCAGGACAAAGGAGACTCATGGTCGTCTTGGGGCAAGAAAAGGGGACACTGGTGTGTATTTGACAACATACATGGAGTTGGGATTTCAGGGTTGAGGCAGTTGTTGCCCCAGGGTGGCACTTCACATGTATGTGCTGATTACATCCCAGCACATTTTAGGAGCTCAGTCTGAAACTGGTGAATGAATGAATGAATGAATGGTCTACATGCATGGTGTGATGGAGAAGCCCTTGTACTCAAATGAAGAGATATTAGTGTCTTCCCAACTCTGCCATCTACTGAAGCTTTGTCTTTGGAAAAGTCTTCCCTTTCCTCAGTTTCCCCATGGGTAAAACAATGAGTGAGACTTACTCTGGCCTTCTTGGTTCCTACCTTCCGGGTGTACATGAGTGTGGATTCATCTGGGGAACAGGAGGCAGCTGCATGGAAACTGGACATCCTCACCCTGTGTCCCAGAAGCAAATTCATAGACATGTCCCAGATACAAAAAGATTGAAAACCGCCTCTGAGTAGGTGTCCAATGGAGAGACTGAGCCAAGGTTCGTTATCTCCAATCTCTCCTACTAGTGGCTTCCTGTTTAGTTTTCAGAGTTGATTATTGGACAGATACTGGCCCTGCTGGGGCACCTGGAAATGAGAGTCATGGAATGTGTGGTTTGGAGGAATCTTAGAGATCCATAACTTTGATCTCTGCATTCTTCACATCACCCAACACAACACGCTGCCCTAAGGAGGGAAGGAGAGGAAACTTTGTGTTGCTCATGGGGCTGCAGAGTGTCCACACGTGTGCTGTATCCCTGCTCATGCTGGGGCTTCTACATGGGCGTATAATTCAATACTCCTGGTGCCCGTTGGAATTGGCATTATTTCCTCCATCTTGAGATGAAGGCATAGAAAGTTGAAGCTACTCAAGTCAAGCCACACAGCTGGAGTCAAGTTGCAAGCCCACAGCTCATGACTCTAAACTTCACCCTCCTCCATTTTCATGCTGCCTGGAGGGTCTTCTGTATCCCAGGAGTGATTGGATGGACAGATGTCCAGACGCTTTGTTTGACTGGTTTTCCCCTCTTCAATTAACTAATAAGCAATTAACTAATACATTGAAAAAAATAAAATAAAACTAATAAAATAACAGACCAAACCAGTCAGTGGTTTGGCTTCTGGTTCCAGAGCCATCTCCAGCTTGAGGGGCCGGGGCCGGGACCCCTTGACAGAATCCGGCCCTTGGATCTTGCTCATGTGCCTACTAATCTCCAAGGCATTCCTTGGCTTCAGGGCAGATTTATTTGGAGTTAATCATTAGCAGACTGAATGGAATCTTTCCTGCTGATGTCTACCTTGAGCATCCTGCGATTGATCCTTGATCTGAATTCACTCAGGGTCAGGGTTACGCTTTTCATTTTATTTTCACATCTTGATTTATTTTAGGGAAAACATCAGGGTTGTAGGATGAAAGAGCCTCACTGGGTTTCTATATAGAGAAGAATGTTCCATATAGGCTTTCCACTAACTCGCAGGGATGGGAGAGAAGCGAGTGCCCGCTGAGGACAGTGGCCCCTGCGGGAGACCCAAGGCCAGCTCTGGGTTTTGAGGGGTCTTCGAAACAAGTCTTCCCCTTCAGAACCTCCCTGCCCATCTCTCCTCCTGTCCGTCTTCCCATCTCCTCACCCCAACAAAGACTGAAAAATATCAGTTTCCATCCTCATCTTGCTCAGGGGAGAGTCGGGTAAAAAGAAGCTTAAGAAATAAGTCATTTGTTCAGAAATATCATGGGAATCAGACCAGAGCATTACAGCATCATGGCAGGAGTTGGAAAGGCAGAGAACCCAAGGTGCTCATTTTCCCCACTCGATTCCATCTGTTCTGTGTCTTTTCATCTGACAGCACAGACCACTAGCTTTTTCCAAACATATGTTTTGTGGGGTCAGGCTGGGGACTCAGAGTTCTGTCCAGAAACCAGAGACCAGGGAATTAAGAATTCCCAGCGGTGCTCTCTTTCAGCGGACACTGACTGAGCATCGGCCATGCCCAGGGCCTCCGGTGTTGCTAATCCAGCTCTTCCTGTGGGGCTGGCTGGAGAAAGCATTTGTAAGCATCATCTCATCTAAACCTCACAACCACTGTCAGATGAGGAAAGGGAACTCCAGGGAGGTCAAACCACTTGCCCACGGTCACACAGGAATTGTGTCTGAGTCACCCAGCCACATAACATAATGACTCAATCAATCAGAAAGAACGAGGTCTGAGCTCTGGCTGTCATTTGCCTGCCCGAGCCAGGAAGGGAGCATAGGACCCCGATCTTCCCACCTCCATCAGTTCTGGTGCACGAAGCGTGCATTGTCTGCAAAAATTCTTGCAAAGAATTTCCGTAATAGACCTTGCCCTAGCTTCAGATGCATGGCGTGGCCATTTAGGGGGCTGACATCTATACTTAGTCTTTACCACGGGCCTCTGATTGGGCTCCAGGCTGAGAGCCAGAGACAAGAAGCGTAACACCTGTCCCATTTCCGAAGAACTACCCCTGAGAAAGGAGAAAGGAAGTGATACTCACTGAGTTCCTACTACATGTCAAACACCATGGGAGCCTGGGAAGTGGATGGTCCTGCTTGCAGAGGCTTTAGCTGGGCCGGGGAGGCAGATATGAGAGAAACGGAACATTTCTTGAGCAATTACTATTTGTCACAAGCAACTCTAGAGCACTTTGTCTCCTGTATTAATTTCCCACCCCCCTGGGAGGTTGGCTCTCTATTCCTCTCCCCTCGTGAGGAGATAATTATTCCCTGTGGAATCAGAGAGTTATGCAGAGATGTGGCTGACGATCCTGTGGTGGGATCCACGGGGGCTTCTGGAGTGTGAAAAGGATTGTGCTCAAGTGGCTCCAGGGAAAGTCTGCATGTAGGTGAAGACCAGTGGGCTGAAGGGAGCAGTGGCCACTGTGTGGGGACAGGCAGCAGGCCCTGGTGGGAGGGGTGCACCATGGTCCTGTCCTCCCAGCCCTCAGGGCTTCAGAGAGCTGCACAGCATCACACCATGAGCTCAGGACCAGGCTGTTTGCAGAGCAGAGGCGAGAGCTTAGCCTCCTGGGATCCCGGAGCCCCAACAGGGGACCCCAGAGAGCCCGTGGCAATGCTCTATCTGATTTTGCTGTCCACAGTGAACAGAAAGTTCCATGTGTCAGATCAGAGCCTACCCAGGCTCATGCTGAGCAAGGGTGTATGCAAAGGAGGCTGTTTGTAGCCCCTTCCTGGCAGTGGGGCCCGAGAGCAAGCATTCTTAGCCTCCTGGGTGGCAGTAGTGGGCGCTGCTCTGTGGTCAGACAGTGCCCCAGAACCCAGGGTTTTCTGGAAGGGGTGGGGGCCTCTGGGGCCTCTGTACCCTCCCTATGCTCTTTGAAGAGAGCTAGAGCCATTCTCTCCACAGCTGTGCATGGCCTGCAAGTGGGGCAGGGTCTTTGGTTTGTTTATAAAGTCAAATGTGGCTTCTAAAAAAAAAAACCCAATCGAAGCCACATGGTTCCTGTCTTCTGCTAAGCAAATGTACGTGGACCTTGTAGCAGTTCTAGATACGGGAACGTAACCTGGGAAGGAAATGAAAAACCCTTCTAATTACGCCTCCGTGCAATCCACATCGAAACTGCCACATGTAGGTAGGGTTAGTGAACGGTCCACCCTTGGTCCTCACTCCCCTCCGGTTGACAGATCCTGCCTTGTACTCAGCCTCAAGCTGGCTCCAGACACCAGGCTGGCAATTTTTTTTTTTTTTTTTTTTTGCTATAACATCTTATTTAGTGCCCAAGCAACCCGATGAGGTAGGGCCTGTTGCCGGCCCTATTCTGTTTCACAGGTGGCAATGTGAGCAGGAGCCCTGCTTTGTAGTGGTTGCCACTTGCCAGGCTGTAAACGTCCCCATCATGACTGTTTTAGGTTACCAACTTGCTTTCTATTTTTCCCTAAAGGCAAAATCCTATTAGGAATCCTATTAAGATCCTATTAGGAAATACTGCCCTGGGGGATGAGAAGAGGTAAAGAAAGCAAGAACAGTGGGGCTATGTGACCTGTTCTCTGCTGAGATGAACTGCATGGTAGGGCTCCCTATGTGGTTTCCAGTGACCCCTTAGCACAATAAAGTTAACTGTATACTCTATGTGTACCACATACATTCTTCACAATACCACACAACGCAATGCAATACAATACGATGATAGAGATGTTGCCTTTGCAAGCTGTGTTTCTTTTGAATTCTAAATTTCAAGCTACATTTCCAGAAGCAGAGTTACTGAGGCCAAGGGTGGGAACATTTGAATGGCCTTGATACAGATGGTCTAATTGTTCTCTGTAGACTGCAGTCATGCTCAGGACCTTTGCTCTGCTCTGAGAACCACTCTCTTCCAGGAAAGACAGATATTTCAACAAACAAACCAGGCTGGCCCACTGGGGGTAGTGGTGCATGGCGGTGGTTAGTAGCTCTGAGTGTAGCCTGAGCAGCTCACAGAACGTAGGATGGCCAAAACCACAGCTCGGTGGTCCTCAGACCGTGTCCTCGGACCAGCATCACCTGGGAACCTGTTAGAAATGCCAGAGTACAGGCCCCACCCAGGATCTGCTAGATCAGACATGGTGGGAGTGGGGCTGGCTTGGTGGTGTTACAAAGCCTGGGAACCAGAGCCTTAGAATGATGACTGAGGGGAGAGCAGGTGTTTCCAGGCAGGTAGAGCCATGCAAACAACAACAACAATAACGACAACAAAACCCCCAAAATACTACAACTGGAGGTTCTAGAATGGAGTGAGGCTGGGTGAGCTGACCCAAAGTGAAGAAGGCAGGGGAGGGGAGGCACTTTAGGGATCAGAAGAAGGAGGATGACTCTCATCTGAGGCTATTCATGGAGGCAGACAAGGACAACAGACAGTGCCAAAGTGTGTCACCGTAGAAGGACAGTGTTAAGAATGAATAATGACCTGCATTTGTTGAGTGCCTACTGTATGTCCAAAGCTTTACATGTACCAGCTCATCTAAACCTTACAGACCTTACAGACAGCTATGGTGGTAGCTGCCTATTTTACAAACAAGGACATCGAGAACAGGGAGATGAGGTAACTTGTCCAGGTCACGCAGAGGGAAGCATCCAAGCCAGTCTTGCCCTGGGCAGCTGACCCCAGAGCCCCGCCCTTGACTGCCTACCATGCTCCCTGCAGCTGAGCAAGGCAGGGGATTCCTCATGCATTCCTAGTTTAGGCCACTGGGAGAGAACTCTGATGGGGCTTTAGGTCTGTTGAGGGAGAGAGGTCTGTTCAGGGGGAGAAGAGGATAGTTAACACTATGGATCACCAACTCAGTGCGCCTGGTTTCTCATTTAATTTTTACAACATCCTCATTTTATCAATGCTGACACCAGGTCTAGACAAGTCAGGTGACTTGTCCCTCCACACTGCTTCTACGTGGCACATGGAGATCCAGGTGCAGGTCTGTCTATGCTCAAAGTCCATGCTCTGTCCATCCCGCCATGCCACGTGCCATGAATACCCGCCACTTACTGAGCTATTGCCCTATGCCTGGCACCATGTTATCTCCTGTCATCCTCACGGTCACTCTCAAGGTAGATTGTGTTATCCTCATCGTGCACATGTGGAAATAGGCTCAGAGGGATGAAGTGCCTTGCCCAAGTGAACAGAGTCAGAGAGTGATGGCCGTAAGCATGTATGCTATCCCCAGCCTGTTCCCCGGGGACATGACAGGACTGCACTTGCTCACCCCCAGCCTCACTGATGGCTTTGGTCAGTGACACGTGTGCAAATGGGGTGTGTCCCCTTAGGCGGAAGCCATAGAACAAGAGGGAAGTTTGCTGTGTTCTCTTTCCCTGTGGCAGTGTCATGGAAGCAAGGGGCATCCCACCTGGACCCCATCCTTCACTTGGGGTCCGGGTGGGATGACACAGAGCCAAGCCCCAGGCCACCTCAGCAGACACAGTGTGAGGCACAGACCATCTGGGTGGTGGTTTTAAGCCGCTGAGATGGGACTGTCACCTTGGCCCAACCTAATCCCTCCTGACCCATTCAGGGTGTCTCCAGGAGCTGAACGCCTCCTGCCTGCCCTCCAGATCCGATTTTGCCATCACCACCATGAACCTCTATTAATGCCTTTGAGGGTATAGGGGAGCTAAAAGGCTGATTCTTCTTCTTTTCAGCTGCTCGGAATGATGCTCCCAGTTTTTGCCCTGTGGTGACTCCGCCTTCCCTTCCAGAGAAAGGTAAGTGCATTGTCTTTTCCACCTCCCTGATGAGAGAGCCATCTCACTTTCCCTTCTTTTCCTCTTCCCTTAGTTTCACCCAGTGGCGGATAGCTCACGGGGCCCTCTTATAGCCATTTATTTGAGCTCCTGTCAAGTGTGCACAAGCGTAGATAGGGCCATGCCAGCACCACGCCCATTTCACAGTTGAGGGAACCAGCTCCCAGAGAAGAAATGCCTTCCTTGACCAAATGGTGCCACCCGTTGGAAGCAGAGGAGGGGTTAGTCCAGGTGCTAAACCACTGTGCCACCCAGGGATCCCCAGTTCCCATACTTTTCATCTCAATGATTGTTTTTATCCAGCCAAGGAATGACTGGACCTGTACCATCCTGGGGCAGTGTTAAGAATGGTGGCACTTATGTCCCCAAAGGGGAAGGACTAGCTATCAGTGCAGAGGAGTGGGGGCTCACAGCCCTCAGCCCACCGGGTGGCCCGGTGACATCTAAGGCAGGGCACCAAGCCTGGGAGTATGGCCCAGACTGAAGCTGCTGCCCCTACCTGCATGTTGCACACAGCCCCAGCACCACATGTCCCATCTAGTCATCAGGCCGCAGAAAGCGTGGGGAGTGGGCGCAGTGGAGCCATCCCAGAGGGTGGTGAGCTGGGAGCAGGGCAGGTGAGCGTGGGCCTCGATGCACGTCCTTATTCTACACCTCCCTAAGTCGGGAAATGACTCCCAGGGCCCAAGCGACATTAATTCCTGTCCTGTGACATGATGTCTGAGGAGCTCCAGACATCTGTCATTATGGTCCTGCCTAAAGAGTCAGAATATAGCTTGTGTAGGAGGGAACCATTTAGCCGAGGCTGTGGCTAAAAGTATAAACGTCCTCAACCCAGGTTGTGAGTTTCTTCCACCCAGTTCAAAGAGCTAACTTTGGGGATCACGTGCACACACATATATTTTTTCCCCTTCACATTCTATATGGAATTACATCTGTGTCTCAGCACCTGAAGACCTTCTGTCCAGGACTTGGGGTGCAAACACCACACGTGTACGATCTGGTGTCAGCTTTTAGAAGTACCATCAGGTAGGAGTCACCATTGGCCAAGAAACGCATGGTGGACCGGGGCGCTTAGGGAATGTCAACATACCCAGGGCCAAGCAGGGAATATATATCCCAGCCAGACTTTGGTCAAGGTTGATGTCAATTTTTATCAAGATCCTATAAAGGCAAATGAAATAACCAAATTGTCTCCAAAGATTTATGGTTTAAAGAAACCCAACTGGTCCCTGGTCTCGCCTCTACTGCCTACCATTTCTATTTCCAGAAGCCTCTGGAACTGTTAACTCTTAGATTTTTTTTTTTCTCCCTCTGGCCTCTCTGTTTCTAAATAACATAGAGATCCTGCCATTCTTTGATTTGTCCGTCTTGGAAGCAACTGTCTTCCCGCCTTGATGGGGGAGGACTTGTTTTTTTTTTTTTTTTTTTTTTTTTTTTTTTTTTTTTTTTATCACCGTCTCCAATTTTACCCCTGCATCTGCAACATGTAGTTCATGTTAGACTTGGGGTCAAAACCAGAGTGAGTGTTATTTGTTCCATCCACGTATATATGGCTCCCTGGGGAGCCCCTCAAAACAAGAACCACCTCCTGTTACCATTACCCATCACTGTGTGTGGGCAGCTGACCCTCTGTTTCCGCCCCACGTCCCACACCAGCCTTCCACAGGACCTCATCCTTCTTGGGCTTCCCGGGGCGCCTGTGGAACAGACAGGTCAAGTCCATACTCTGCTCTGCAGGCACCTGCATCATTAGCTCCTCCACGCTGACGTGTCCCTCAGCACGCCTCCCTCTCCTTCCCCTCACTGAAAAATTTGTTGAATTCCCTTATCTGCTCTTTGCTCATTCTTGTTTCCTCTTGTTATCTCTGTGGGTCTAGTCGTTTCAAATTCCTCTACCTCATTTTGTAGGAGGGAGAGAGGAGAAATGTGCCGTATCTAACTAAATGGGAAATAACATTCGTTTTCTTTTTTTTTTGTTCAATGGGACTTTTATTTTTTTAATAAATTTAATTTTTATTGGTGTTCAATTTGCCAACATACAGAATAACACCCAGTGCTCATCCCATCAAGTGCCCACCTCAGTGCCCGTCACCCAGTCACTCCCACCCCCCGCCCTCCTCCCCTTCCACCACCCCTAGTTCGTTTTCCAGAGTTAGGAGTCTCTCATGTTCTGTCTCCCTTTCTGATATTTCCCACTCATTTTTTCTCCTTTCCCCTTTATTCTCTTTCACCATTTTTTATATTCCCCAAATGAATGAGACCATATAATGTTTGTCCTTCTCCGATTGACTTACTTCACTCAGCATAATACCCTCCAGTTCCATCCACGTCGAAGCAAATGGTGGGTATTCATCATATCTAATGGCTGAGGAATATTCCAGTGTATACATAAACCACATCTTCTTTATCTTCATCTGTTGATGGATACCGAGGCTCCTTCCACAGTTTGGCTATTGTGGACATTGCTGCTAGAAACATCGGGGTGCAGGTGTCCCGGCGTTTCACTGCATCTATACCTTTGGGGTAGATCCCTAGCAGTGCAATTGCTGGGTCATAGGGCAGATCTATTTTTAACTCTTTGAGGAACCTCCACACAGTTTTCCAGAGTGGCTGCACCAGTTCACATGCCCACCAACAGTGCAGGAGGGTTCCCTTTTCTCCGCATCCTCTCCAACATTTGTGGTTTCCTACACATTCTTTTTCAAAACTTTTCAGCATTTCAAGAAAACTCCATTTTGTCCCCTGCTCTGCACTAAGCATTTGATCTTCACACAAACCTCAAGAGACAGGTCCTCTTTTAGTATCTGTTAGTTGCAGAAAATTCAAACAATGCAGAAACATAGAAGAAAAGTAAATCACAGGGTTTCTTTCTTTTTTTTAAAAAAAGATTTATTTATTTATGATAGAGAGAGAGAGGCAGGAGGAGGGAGAAGCAGGATCCATGCCAGGAGCCTGACGTGGGACTCGATCCCGGGTCTCCAGGATTGCGCCCTGGGCCAAAGGCAGGCGCCAAACCACTGAGCTACCCAGGGATCCCAATCACAGGGTTTCTAAGAAGTCATGTCACCTTAAATATTGCTGTATTTGCCTCTCATCTCCTTAGGCTTATTCTGTGGTCTGAAGTAGTTGTAATCTCTCTACAACATTGCTCTTTTATGTTTACCTAATAGAGCATCATGTGTATATTTCCAAATTGTTGTAGATCTCTCTAAATCATGCATCGGTGCATGCATATCTCCCTCCCTTCCTTCCTTCCTTCCTTCCTTCCTTCCTTCCTTCCTTCCTTCCTTCCTTCCTTTCTTCCTCTGTCCACATTCCTACTGTCATGATGCTCCCCATCTGGTGAGGATGAAGCAGGTATAGACAGGTCACGTCCGTACCAGCGATGGTTTCTGTTCTATTCCATCAGGTAGGCACACGGCCCTTCACCAACTCGTTCCTCTCGTTTCGGACTCTTGATTGTTTATGACTCTTCACCTTTCTGGAAATGCCATGATGAATCCCTGAGTACATAAAGCTCTTCCCAAAGTCTAGGTTACTGGGGGGTGGGGGTGGGGGTTGGGGGGTCACATTCTCCAAAGCAGAATTACCGGGTTTGACAACTTTATATTTTATATTTTAAGACTCTGGGTTTGTGTTGCCACATTAGTCGCCAGCAGTTGTTCCTCGTGGCATCCTCGCTAGCCGTTGAGGGAGTTTTACCATCTGACTGTGGAAGGTGTCCCGTGAGAGCTGAACCAACCAGGGCACAGTCACCTTCAGGTGACCCCAGTGCTCCCGCTCTGTTTTTGTGATCGTGTGTATTTCTGGGACTTGAGTTACCATCTCGGGAAAGGACGTGGAATTTTGCTTCCCCCTTCATGCATGTGGACCGCAGATCTGAGTGGAACTTTCCAAGGCAGAATGACATGTCACGGTATTTTTAAACAAGTGTGATTTTGACAAGTGTGATGTAAAATCAGGAGGGATGTCAGAGCCGGCGCTCCATCTGTGCCTCGAGTTCCCAAATTGGAATTAGGCGTCTGGGCGTCTTCCTTGGCTGGGAATCGGTGGAAGGTGTGGGGGCACATTTCTGCCTCCATGGTACTGATATGTCATGTACATGGATTGTGTGTGCGTGGGAGTGTGTGCGCGTGCACGCGTGTGTGTACACACCCCGTATGTGTCAAATGCTCATCTTTATGCACTTTCTGTCGGGGGAGAAAAGGAAATATTTATCAAACACCAAACATTTCACGAATCCTTTAGCGCTCTTAAGACCTTTGGATGGTAGCAAGGTCTGACTTTCAAATAAGGGTGCGGAGGGTCTTTGAGGTTAAATGAACACCTGGGATTTGAATCCCCAGGCATCTGGCCTCCCTCCGAGTTAGATGAGAATATCTGGTTGGAGTTTTTGGAAAGAGTGCCAGAGATAGACTTCCAGTCCTAGACTTATCTGGACATCTAATGCTTGGCCTTGTTTCTTGTGATGAGTCGGTACGAATAAAGCCACACATTCAAAGCCTCTTTGAGGAGGGGATTCTCAGACCCTGATTGGCCAGTGGGGATGGCGTGAAGGGGAAGTTGACTTCTGAACTCTCACACATCTGTCTGCGGTACATACTCTGTACTAGGGCACTTCGTTTATGTTGCTTCACGGAGGTGTCTAACACACTAGCCAGCTTGAAGATGGCAGGAGTTTGTCAAAAGGCCAAGTTTCAGAAAGCCTTTCCTTCAGACAGAGTGCTTTGTGTGTGCAAAGGCCCAGGGGCACAAAATAGCCTGGGGCGTTCAGACATTGGAGACCTTCCCATATGGTGGGCGTAGTGCCATCGATGAGGTGAGGCAGGTAGATGAACAGTAGAAAAAAGCTTTCGTTTGAGCATGGAGCCGGCAGGAGACTCTGTATTGGGTTTGGCACTCAACCTTGGTAGTCTCTCTTGGGGTGATGCGTGAGGAGGAAAGTGGTAGTGAGCTCAAGGGTGACCAAGTCAGACAAATGCGTTAGGGCAAAACACTTCAGTGTAGTTCAATTCAGCGAATATGTGTAAGGCAGCCACCTTTTGGGTAATGGGTTCTGAATTTTCACTTACATTCCAGAAAAGGCCCTGTGCTGGGGGTCAGAGGTCTTGATTGCAAAGATAGGAGCCCGCCTGCTGGTCAGGAGGAAGGCACAGGAAGTCAGAATGTTAGATGAGCCACTTACCACAGTGGGGAGGCCTCAGGAAGGTTCCCTCAAATTCACTGCAGACAGGCAGGGAAAGCACCGCAGGTGTGGGTCGGCCATACTGGGTTGTAAAGAAGGAGGGTGCATTTGTCAGACGCCAAGGTGGGAATAGGACGTGTCCTGGGTAGAGGGCGGTGCATGAAGAAAAGGCCAGGCGTGTGCATCGGCACCGTATATGCAGACAAAGGCAAGTCCCTCAGGATCACGGAGCCAGCAAGCAGCAGGGAGAGGCTAGCTGGGGTACAGGGGCCACTAAATAGAGTGTTTCAGGTACCACACATCCGTGAACTGCTTTACGCAGTTGCACGGGGAGCTTTAAAACTATTTGAAAGCTCTCCTTTGGGGATGTGAGGAGGATGCATTCGTGGATGGACAAGCTCGATTTCGAGAAAATGTGGGCAGTTGTGTCATCTGTGTACACAGTACCATTTTACTCTTTGGGGAAAATAATTGTATCTTTTTAAAAACCAATGAAACAGTAATGGTGTTATTTCTTTATAAGAGAACAACATCCGATGCTTCTTAAAAGACCCACAATGACCAATCCAGAGAGGATGCTCATGGTTAGCAGGAATCATCTTCTCAGGCCTTGGAACCTGCTGTAGGATGGCCCCTGTCTCCCCCCTCTCCTGCATGCCCAAACATGGGGTATTTGGAGTGCAAATCAGAGGAAAACACGGAATATGAGTCTTTGGAAATCTGTATCTGTGTTCTAAGTTCATTCACCTGAGGCAACTGCCCCTTGGAAAATGCTCCAGCCTTTGAGCGTGAGGCCCCTCAGAGCAGCAGGTGCGGGAGGTCTGTGAGTGCCCTCGCAGCTAGGAGGGTGTAGGTGGTGCTGAGAAACATGCCTCCTTCCGGTGGGCCCTCTCTGTACGGCCTCCTGGAGCCCAGGGACAGCCACCAGCCCCAATTCCAGGTGATGGAAGTGGTTGCACATATGGTCTTTTGGATCACACAATTATGATCCATCAACGTTGTCTGCCTCACCTCCATCCTTTACCGTCGGCTGTGCCAGTGGGTTGATGGAATTCAGTTGATCTTTTCTGCAAATGTTTTCCATTAAGCTGGAGAGTTGTGTGATCCCAAAAAATGTCAGTGCTGGCAAGGAGCATGCACATCATCTAATTGAGGGAAACAACAGGACATGGCGCAGCCACCAGCTTTGAAGTCAATCCACTCAGCTTCCAGTCCTATTCCAGCTCTCACCCACCAATGCCTGGGGCCATGTTTCTCAGCCTTGCGATGCCTCTGCTTGCCTCTTTGAAATGGAGATGATGGTAGAAAATAAGAGATAAATCTAGTAGGCTTGTGTTGAACGCTAAGTGAAGTGCCATGCTCTGCACAGAACCTGATGCAGAGTGAGTATTTAAGAAATATCAGCGATAATTCACGAATCTAAACCCATCTTTCTGTGGAAGAAGAAACAGGCAGAGAGAAAAGAATGACTAGTAAGTCACAGCCATTAACTGGCTTAATGGGCAAAGCTATAAACTTTTTTAAAAAGACTTTATTTATTTATCCATGAGAGACACAGAGAGAAAGACAGAGATGTAGGCAGAGGGAGAAGTAGGCTCCATCTGTGCCTCAAGTCCCTGTGGGGAGCCCAATGTGGAACTCGATTCCAGGACCCCGGGATCACGCCCTGAGCCGAAGGCAGACGCTCAACCACTGAGCCACTCTGGTGCCCCTAAAGCTATAAACTTATAATATATATATATATATATATATATATATATAGAGAGAGAGAGAGAGAGAGAGAGAGAGAGAGAGAGAGAGAGAGAGAGAGAAGGCAAGCCGGGGCAGTGGCAGAGAGACAGAGGGAGAGACACAGAGAATCTCAAGCAGACTCCTTGCTGAGTGTGGAGCCTGATGTGGAGCTTGATCCCATGACCCTGAGATCACAACCAGAGCCAAAACCAGTCAGATGCTCAGCTGACTGAGCCACCCAGGCACCCTAACTTTAAAAATTCCTCTTTATTGGGTTATTGTGTCAATCACTGTGCTAAGTGTTTTCCATATTTTAACCCTCACAACTGCCCTATGAGGTGTGCGTGGTTGTGTCCATCTTACAGATTTGGAAGCTCAGGGTCAGAGAGGTCCAAGGTCACACAACTAGTAAATGGGAGAACTTGGATTCAAACCCAGTTCAAATTCAGATCGAGTCTCCCCACTGAATCTGCTGACTGTTGTCGGTTGAGTTCCTCAGGAATCAGACTCTGTGGGTCGTTGTCTAGGGAATGGTACCCACAGGGGTGGGAGGGGGAACGGGAAGGTGCACGACTGGCCGGAAGGAGGAGAAGGTCAGCTGCAGGGTGGCCTCAGTTGCCCTTTCAGGGATGCTAAGATGATCTTCGAAATGTCTCCGCCATCATGTAGGTCACACGTGGATGTAGGCATGACCCTCTGGGGGCTGGTGTCCTCACAGGGGCTGACAACAGGTCCAGCCTGCCAGCAGCTCTCTCAGCTGCTGGGCAGACGGGTTCATTCCTGACATCAAGCGTGCACCCCAGGGGCGGCAGACATTAATAGTCTCCCTGAGGGTGCATTTGAGGGCACAGTAAGTGCTAGTACAGACTGTGCAGGTGCATTGTCACCTTCCTATGAGCCATTAGACCAATGGGTGACACAGTGACCCCCACAAAGGCTACTTCGTAATCCTTTTGGTCCTGGAGCAGAAAGGCCCAGGTGGTCAGGCGTCAACTCCAAAAGCTTGTGTCACTTACATCTTTCCAAATACGCAGAGTTTCCGTGCACGTGCGCCCTGTCGAGGGGGCTCACGGCACATAGCTTGCAGCTACTGCATGAGACCTGCTGTCTGGGGATGAGTCCTGAATCCCAGGGACCCACTTCTGTCTCCCAGCAGGGCTTGGGATGCTCCACTGCCCAGGCAGCTGCTCTGGGCACAGCTTCAGAACCAGCAGCCTGTCCGGACCTCTCCTCTGAGACCCAGGGGCTGGGACGCAGAAGGACACAGCTAGCAAACTGGGCCCACAGCAATGGCAGATGGCAGGAAAACGGCGGGGCCTCCTCCTAGTGAACCTCTATGGGGCTCACTTGTCCTCCGCTCTGAGCTAACGTCACCACCTGTGCCTCTCCACCCCTCACCCTGCTTTGTTGTCAGCTGTGAAAGCTTTGCACCTGTTTACTTCTCAAATATCTGTCTGCCCTTTCCTCCAGAAGGGAAACAGCGCAGGGCAGGGGCTTCATCTGTCTTACTCATTGCTGTCGTCTTAGCTTCTAGAAGCTTGCCCGGCACCCAGTTAGCAATCATGTGGTATTTACTGAATGAATGAGCCGTACTGGTTCTTGCTTGCCAGATTTTGCACTCCCTGAAACTGAATTTGTAACTTATGGCTTGATCTTTCACACCAGGCGCTCAGTGTCTGGTACGCAGTAGATGCTCAATATTATTTCACTTATAATTGTCAGGTTTACTGTGTGTCTGTTCAGTTTGCCCTGGGTCAGTATATAAAGCCAATAGTGATTCAATTAATGTTTGTTGGAAGGCAGGATAAACGGTGGGGTATCGGAAGCTGCCAGGAGATGGGAATCCTTTCTTTGCACTCCTTAGATGTATGATCTTGACCAATTTAAGAACCTTTCTGAATCTCAGCTGCCTCACCTGTAACATGGAGATGGTGATGCCTACTCTCAAAGGTGTTGTTATTAGGCTTGAAAGAGACATTATATGGAAAATTCCTTCATCCAGTGTCTGGTGAAGGTTGGCTTTGTTGGAATTCCTAAATTACTTCAAGTATTGCCAGCTCAAGGGGATCCCTTTCACAGGTAATATTTATGAATGTTGCCTCATGCGATACTGAGATTATAGTGTAAAACCCGAGCAGTTGTACATAGTCAGCCTGGGAGGCACTTGTTGAATGTTTGCTGAATGATTGTGTCTTAAGTCCTTGTTGGATCTTAGGGGATGGAGAAGACTTAAGATTTTCTTTAGAAACTTCTTCCTCAGGACCAGTTTTGTACCTGGCCTATCAAAGATTCGCTCAAATTTAAGGGAGATAGAGCCGAAAAGAAAATATGCCAACTTAGCACCTACCTTTTGGGTTTGGTCACTCAGACTTCAGCTTAAAAGATTTTTTTTTCAAGTCTCTTGCTTAGCTATAGGAGGTATTTATTTTTATTTTTATTTTTTAGCCTGGAATCAATCAGATACCACATGATAAAAAATGTGAGGTGGAGGGAACTGACTTTTGGTTTTACCCAATGTTCTACCCCTTACTATTTTTTGCTATTCCTGGCCTTCAGCCCACTCTGGGAAACTCATAACTTTATGCTCCTCAGCACTATGCCTCCCCTCCGGAACTTCCATCTCAAGGCAGGGCTCTATGATGAAAGAAGTAGTTTCTTTTTCCTACTCCCAAATCAGTCTTACTTAGCTAGCCATCATTAGTAGAAGCTTCTTGCTTATTTACTGTTTCATTTCCTAGGGCTCTGCGAGAGAACTCTTGTCAAACCTGACGGAGTTAACAGAATAATTCACCCTAAGGTGAAAATGATGAATATTATTTTTATGATATTTTCTACAAGAGTTTTCACGTTTTAACAAGTGGATAAACCAGAAAAAAATTATCCCTCAGACCATTTGACAAGTATTGGGAGGAAATATTTTGGATAGTTTGCCTTTCCTAGAGCCCTTCAAGTCATTCTATGTGGCCAACTATGAATTAAACCATCCCTGAATGCAGTCCATCAACAATGGGAGATTTCCTCTCGTTTCATGGATTATAATAATATTAACTTGATTAAAAATAGTAATTTCATGTTATACATGGCTGGTGTTATGTAAGTTTTGTTTTAATGATCCTTTGGTCATTCCTCATTTATTCTTCCCACTGGTGAGTCTCTGCTCAATTCCCTGACCTCCTTGGAGGATCTGGATTTGATTTATGAAGGAAGCAGTCACCTTCTCTCCTATGTGTGCAAAGTCCAGGAGGTGAGAGAGCCCAGCTCAGGCGGGACCAAGGGAAGGCCTCAGTATGTATGAGGTGTCTAGCGTCATGAAGGGACCAGTGAGGGATGAGGTGAGAAGGGGATGAGGTCAGAGAATGGAAGGAGAAGGCCTCGGTGGTCTTACTGTGATGGAGATTGAGGTGATGAACTTCCTGCCACTGGAGTATTCAAGCATGTTGGAGATGCCTTTGCTGTGTGAGGAGGTAGCTTAAATGACCTCTAAGTTTCCCTTTGGGTTTTCTATTTCTGTAATTCTAATGATTGGCCCAGTTATGCTTTAAGGTGTGGCTTTTGTTTTTCTGTTTTTGTGATAACTTACACATAGGCCAGCAGGTTTTTGGCAGATGTTTGTAGAAGTAGAAGCAGTGAAGCAGAGAGACTTTGGCTTTGGGCGAATCTGGGTTTCAATTCTAGTTCTGTTCTTACTCTGTATGACCTGGGGCAAGTCACGTCACTGCTCTGAGCCTGAGTGTCCTGAAGGCAGATTTCTTAATATCCCAGCATCCACTAGTGACTGGGGGATTTGAATGGAATCACGGAGGGAAGCACCCAGCACAAAGCCCGACACACGTAATATGTGACTGATAGTGGTGACAGCCACAGCTGCCCTTACTGCTTCCACACCTGGAGGGCCAGAAGGTCTGAGTGAAGTCTCAGGAGTCTGACTTCTGGGGTCCAGACCAGCTGCATGACCCAGAGTGAGTTACCCACAGTCCACTGAGGTCAGGCTAGCCTGCCTGAAGCTGTTGTTCAGCTTCCAGAGAGAGACTTCTGCATTATTGGAACTACTTTGCTCAGCTCCTATTGGTTCTCCATATGCATTTATGTCTCTGACCTTCTGCAGTTTGACCCAACACCCAGGATCACACGCAATGATCTCAAGAAAGAGGAGTTCACGTGCTCTCAGAAAACCCCATCATCGTTCTATCTTCCAGGTCGCCTTTGTATGTGGGAGGATTTGAGGGGGTCCACCTGATAGGAGTTGCACTTCTTAGAAATCAGCTGCATCCCGAGGCTTTGAATTTCCAGTAGGAATTTTGCTTGTGATGAACTCAGTAATTTGTTAGGAGGACATGCAGGGAGGGTTGCTCCAAGTCTGGTTTCATGTGTGTCTTTTTCTTACTTAAAATTTTTCTCTAGCCGTGTCTTTGAAGTTAATGGTGTAAACGATGATTATTCATCAACCCGCAGCTCATAACCTCAACAGATGCTGGACCATTTTAGATGCCTCTGGAAATATTGGCCTGCAAAGAGCATGCCACTAAAGGGAACCACTTTATGTCTGACGTTGAGTCATGAGGAGAAAGGGGTAACTGTGGGGAAGTAGGACCTGGGAGGAGGTGTTCTTGGTCAAGTCTTTGGTTTGCCATCCATGAACTGTGATTGTGGCTGTGTCATTCATTACCACTTCTGAACTTCCATTCAGCCCCTTGAAAATAGTAATAGTGATACAACTGATGGACTCATTTGATGAAGTGATTAATCTTGCAGTGTAAATGCTTCATAAACTGGAGTGCACCACATAAAGTGAGATGTTATTAAATTGGTGGGCCATTATTTGTTTCGTAGGTGATTAGTTGATCACATATCTACTCTTTTAATAATTATTTACTGAGGTCTTATGGTGAATAATTATAGTATTAATATTTATAGAGATAAAAAAAATTGGTGTCCCATTTCTTCTTTATTAATCAAGGAACTTCATTAGTTCATTAAATACATATTTATGAATTGGGCAGTTCATACAAAATAGTGACATTATTCTTATGTAGCACATGGGATGCTTAATAAATGCCACCTACCATTATATTATTATTTGTATTGTTAATAGTTTTATATACTATTATGATTGGTCTTGGAGCAGCAATGAAAAACTGAGGCAGAGTTTTTGATCTCCAGGAGCTTATCCTTTAACAGAGATAGAAAACAAGGAAATTGCAATGTAGTGTGTTACTGGAAGAGTAGACATATTAGTCGGATGGGTTGGGGGTCATGGTGGAGGTGGGAGCCTTTGAAGGATTGTAAAGGAAGTGACATCCGAATTGTGTCTTTTTTTTTTTTTTTTTTCCGAATTGTGTCTTGAAGGATGATATGAGTTCATTATAAGGTTAAACTCACTTCATCTTGTAAGTGCATGTTGAATGAAAGGAGTAGTGAACAGTCCTACAACATAGAGTGATTTGCTAGACTTCCAGATGTGAGTTTGGGATGGTAGGGAATGGACTGATGCGAGATGTAGCTGAAGGGGTGGGTAGGATTGCAAGGAACTTCAGGGGCCATGTTTTTTTTTATTATTTATTAATTTAGGGGCCATGTTTTTGCTAGAAATTCAAAAGGCATGTGTTGGAAGAGTATTGGCTTATAATGGTAGAACCTGAAATTTAGACATGAAAGAAAATTTATCTTAACTTTCCTTCTATGATGTCCTTTCTAGACAGACATTCGGTCTATTGGATATCCATCAGGGACAATGTTTAACATTTCAGGCTGGGGAGTCCCATGGGTAGTGGTGCTAGTTCTTGAGACAGAAAATGCAAGAAGGGAACCAGATGAAGAGTGTGGGTGAGGATGTAAGAGTAAGCCTTCGTGCTTTCAACATGCTGACCTCAGGATCCCTTGGGGACATCTGCTGGGAGGGGTCCGGTAAGCATGGACTGTCTCAGCATAGGGCTTGGGTGAAGCCTCTGGCCTGGAGATAATCTGATAATCATCAATGTGTCAGTATTTTAAATCATGGGGAGAGTGAGATCGCCCGTGGAAAGTGTGTTAGATATCAATAGTAAAGATCAAGGACAGAACAGCAGCATTGAAGGGAAGAGCAGAAGAGAAGCCAGAGGAGGCTTGCTGGTGGTGCGGGATGTCATGGAAACCAGGGGAAGGAGATGTGACCAGCAATTTCTAGGAAAATGGGGATGGACCGCAGACATTCCTTGGGTTAGCCATGGAAAACACTTTGCAAATGTAGTGGGATGATGAGGGAAAAAATGATAGTGGTTTGAGAAAGTGGAACCTATAAACTTTTCCTAAGAATGTTGGCTCTGAAGAAAAAGAAAGAATGACATTGACAGCTAAGAAAGAAGGTGATGCATTCGGTGGTACCCATCCATTTCTAGGTCATGAGCCACCCCTGATGATGTATTGAAACAGAATCCCCGCCCATGCATAACAGATTTGGTCTATATTTGCAGGGAAATCAGCCCCTAAAATCCAAACCCTGAGTTAAGAGATGTGGGTTAGAGTAACATGTTGTTTGGGGGCCGCATTTGAGTATGTTTCTATGCTAGGAGTAAAGTGTCAGTTTCTAGGGATAGGCTGAAGGCAGAGGAGGGAAGGGAATGAGGCTGGACTGGGGGTGTACTTGGTTGTGGTTGCCCCTGAGGGGGTGAAAAAGAACTAGCTCTAGAGCACAGATTAGGGAACTGGCCATCCTTCCTCCATTTAGGAGAAAGAGAGAAAGATGGGGTGGTTCATAGAGAGTGGAGAGGGAGACGCAGAGTTGAGGCCAATGTTGATGACAATCCCTCTTTTTTCTAAAAGGCAAGAAGCTGGGTACCTGCTGAGCATGCCCTGTCCTTGATGACACTGGGCCCCTTGCTGGATGGAGCAGCAAGCACTGGGGGCAGTGATTGTAGAGACTGGAAGGGGGCACGGACTAAGGTTCCAAGATGTAGAGGGTTCAAGTGAGGCTAGAGAGCCAAATGTTGGGAAGGTGCCAGTCTGTCTGTGGAAGTGTCTCTGGTCATGCTCAGCTGACCAAACAAAGCTGCAGAGAAAGCAGCTCCTTGGATTAATCTAACTGGGAGGAGAGACAGTTGAGGGCAGTGGCAAAAGAGAAGGTGACAAGATGGACCAATGGGTGGCCTGGCTCACAATAGACCAATGAAAGGGGATAATGAGGAGTGGGGAAGAGAATGGAATCCCAGGGAAAGCCAGGAGCTGGTTTAGGTGGGATCAAGTGTAAAACCGTTGGACAGAAAGGGGATCATGGATTGAACAGCAAGTTTTGCTTAGAAAAAACAAGATTTAAATGGCCTTGGCATCCAGCGCCATGGCAGGATTAGGGTTGGTTGTGGAGATTCTTGGCTGGAGTAAGTAGACATAAATGTCTCCGGGACTGAAGAGGACAGGAAGCTGAGACCAGAGTGATGAGCAGACCCTTGTAGATGGTAAGGCCACCCAAGATTTTAGCAGGGGTTGGGGTGGAACTGAAAATTATAGAAAAGAATTTGAAGAATGTGGGAGAATGACCAGGCATCTCCAGTTGAGGGTGGTTAATGAAAAAGACTAGAACTTTCCATACTCAGGAGGTTGTGACCCAAAGCAGGGGAAGGAGCCATTATGGCCGTGGTAAGGGCCCATGTTTTCAGGCCACAGTACTGGAGAGGGAAGAGGCAGGGTCAAGCATCAGCTGTGACAGCAGTGACATAATTTCCGGGATCTGGGAGCAGCAGGAAGCTGGACCTGGAGCAGGATAAGGCCACGTGGATGTGAAGAAGACAGGTGGGCTTACATTCTACTACTGGATTGGAGGCTTACATTGTACTCTGGGACAGCTCATGGTCGCCAATTTTTTGTTCTACCAAATAAGGATGATTTTTATAAAACAAAAGCAAATGGATCATCATCATTTTGTAAAAGGACTTGAACTTGCCAAGTCAGGAAGCACGACTGACAACAAACCAAAAAGCGTGATATTTTGCCTTCCAGACGGTGTCTCTAGGGTAATCCTCATCTCTGGAGAAAGTACAAAACTCCCTCTCAAGTAGCCTGTTGCAGCTTTTGGTCCCCAGAATGTAGAACACCCCCCCAACCTACCCCCTCCCCACCCCAGTCCATCATGTCACATACAACTGCAACCCATGACCCTTCTAGACCAGTGCTGGCAAGCCATAGCCTGCAGCCTATTTTTGTATGACCCATGAGCCCAGAAGGGCCTTGGACATTTTTAAAGGACTGTATAAAAATATAGAGAGAATGCGCACTAGACAACCAATGTAGCCAACGAAGCCTAAAATATTTATTATCTGAACTTTAACAGAAAAATCTTGCTGGCCCCTGGCCTGGCCTGAAGATCTGTTGTCTTCTGTGGGCTTTATCCCAAGTCCTTGAATTACTTCAGTGGATCTTTTCTGGTCCACCTGGGCCACATGCCTGAAACCATGCCCTGCTGTGTGACTGTCTGGACCAGGGAGGTGAGGTGGTGGCAGTGTCATATCAGTACTATTACTGCTTATGATTTGGTTGAAAATGCCCTATTTTGGAAGCGAAAGCTTATATGCCCTCATGTATCGAGCAACATGGCCCAGAGGTAGGAGCTCTGGCTTTGGAGGCTGAGACACAGGGCGTCAAATCTCTAATACGTGTTATGGAGCACTTACTGTGCACCAAGCATTTTGTAGGGATTGATCCGTTCAGCCCCCACCCTGTGTCCAGTGCCCACTGACTTCTTCACGCCATGATTACATGAGGGATGATGACATCTCCATGTGGAAAAACCCGGTGAGAAGACCAGCCCTGGCTGCCTCCGCTCCTCGCCCCCAGGAGGGCTAGAAGCATCTGGAGTAAACTGAGACCCTTAACATAAGGGAAGCTCTGCCCTGGGACACAGGTGACACGACTCTTCCAATATATACATGGAAACAAGATAATATTTAAAACTGAGAGTGTAATGTGCCCAAAGCCAGAGCTGGCAGCTGGCAGGAGTGAGATTCAGTCAGATGGAGGGGTTCCAGAATGATCCCTCTCTAGAGCGTGCAGGGCCACCCCTCTGGTTCACCTCCGAGTACATGGCTGATAGTGGAAGAAATAGAACAATCCATGTAGCACCTTGTAGTGTGCCTAGTAAATAGGAGATGCTTCATATTAATATTAGCCGTTGGAATAGGGACGACTTTACATGGTAAGAATTATCAGGATTGGCATTTCCGTGTCAGAGCACAAGAGTGAGGCACAGCAGGCTCTCCGTGACTCAAGGAAAGGATGTTTCTTACTGACCATTCGCTTACTGTATTCCTCGGCTAGGGCTGCCATAGCAAAATACCATGAACCGGGGGCTCAAGCAATGGGAATTTATTCTCTTGTAGCTTTGGAGGCTGGAAGTCCAAGATCAAGGTGTTGGCAGGGTTGGTTTGGTCAGAGGGCCACAAGGGATGGCTCTGTTCCAGAACCATCTCCTTGGCTTATAGACAGGCATCTCCTCCCTGTGTCTTCACATTGCCTTCTTTGACGTGCCACTCTGTGTCCACACTTCCCCCTTTTTATAAGGGCACCAGTAGTTTGGGATTAGGGACCATTCGAATGATCTCAATTAACTTGAAGACCTCTGCAAAGACCCTATTTCCAAATAAGGTCACATTATTAACTCCTAGGGCTTAGGACTTCAAAGTACGAATCTTGAGGGGACACATTTCAACCCACAGGACTCACTGTAATCCTTTGGCTAAGCTCTTGAGATGCAAAGGGAAAGATGAAGGCGTGCTTGCTGGAAAGCTAAAATAAAACCAAAAATAGGTATTTGGAGGCTGAACAGAAGTGAATGTGTCTCTAGGTATTTTTCTAGTGTTAAAAATGCCAAAAGAGGCCCAGTAGGGTCTGCTGTAAGTGTAAGGCGTTTCTCTCTGCAGAAACGCTGGACCAACAGGCGGCTCTGGGCCCATTTTCATCTTTCAACTGATCACAAGATAGCATGGCTCTCTCTCTCTCCCTCTCTCTGTTATCAAAAGGACATCTATTTTTTTTCTGAGTGCTAACAAGGGCAAGAACAGCTCAGTGTGACGTGGTTCCCACTCGAAAGACAGTGTCTGCTGAGAAATCAGGAAGTCTGACTGTGAGTCCCGTCCCATAATGATGGCACATGGGGATCTTCCCACCAGTGAGTACTCATGGCCGTGAAGCTGTGAAAGCAGGACCAGAGAGTCTGTTACATTCTTCTCACGTTCAAGGTCATAGCAGCTTGCTGGGGACTGAAGCACTCCGCCCCTCCTGCTCAAAAGCTTCCACCGTGCATGTTTGGCCCCAGCCAGCCAGCCTGGGCTCGGGAACCATCTCCAACATCCCTCACGCTTTCTCCATTTTCTGCACCCAGCTCTTTGATACGTGCCAAGGAGCTGGAAGGAATTCTTTCTCATTCTGATTGCACAAAAAATAGGAAGGATCCTGTGAGCCTTGGGATGCTTTAGAGCTTGCGCTCATCATTATCTTTACTCTTGGTGATTCTTCAGAAAATCCTAAGATCTTTTCACGTTAAAAATGGGTCTGTGATTATTCGAATGTTGGAGAGGTGTTTGCTACTGGTTTGACATTTCTGCACTGGGATGTGCTTCCGAAACACCAGGAAGCACTTTCCCAGGTTTCAAGTGAGAAAAAAAAAAAAAAAAAAAAAAAAAGACGACCAGAGCAGAAACTTCGGTTACTCAGCCAGCCAACCACAGACCTATCTCTCCTGTAGCCGTGTAGGTCTGCAGTCGTGTGTGTGTGTGTGTGTGTGTGTGTGTGTGTGTCTCATTGGGGGTTGGACTAGGGTTAAAGCTATTTTTATTGGTTTAAAAAAAAAACCCTCTAAACCTTGAATTCAAAATCCATATTTCCACCTTTAATTGGTATCTGGAAAGAAAGACAGGAAGGGGAGGAAGAGAAGAAAAAAAGAAAAAGAAGAAAAAGAATGAAGTATGATTTCCATGTATTTGAAAATAGTCTAGTGATTTTGGTTTTACTTAGTCTACGTTAAGTAGGAATACAGTGCTCTCCAGAAGGGAGCAGAAGTACTTTCGATATTCTCAGAAGCTGACCTATGTCAGGGATTGCAGCCACACTGCCCAAGAGTCATGGGGGGACCCACCCTGCCACCCACCCTGGCACCTGCTTCTCGGCTGCCCTCAGGCCCTCCCTCTGCTCTGCCCTCACCCACCCTCCACAGCTCTGCGATGCACAGTGGAATACAAGGCCGCAGGGCTGAGCTGGGGTCAAATGCTGACTAGTTGCCCCTTAGCTCTGTGGCCTTGGGCACGTCATTGGCCTTCTCTGAGACTCACTTTTCTCCCCTGTAAAATAGGGATAATATTGCTCATCTCTGGAAAGTATCGTAAGATGGAATCAGATCATCTTGCATTTATAAACACGTAATGCCTGCCCACTAGCTGGTAGCACTTGTTGCTGCTATGTGCCATCACAGAGGACAGAGGCCATGTGACATTCCCTGCAGGGCCACTTTTTCCCCGTGGCTAATGGACTAGCAGCATCACTTACCTCCAAGAGCATGTTCTCTGTGGCCTTACCACCTGAGCCATGTGATATTTAGCTCTTTATATATGAAAGAGTTGCCTGGACTCCTTCCCACCACCATGAGGGGTGTGGGTAGAGAGTGGGAGAGAGTGCATTTGGTGCTGGGGCGGAGGGCCCAGGGGGGAAGACAGCACAGCCCCGACCCTTCCCCCGTGACTGGGAGGAATGCCCTGTGACCTTCCTTCCCTGTGGCTCCATGCTCCCTATCTGAGATAGGGGTCTGGGTGAGAGTGGAGAGCACCCAGGCCCACTGTATAAAAGCAGGGGGCACGATAATGCTGGACACCTAGTGGACGTGCCCTGCCCACCACAGCTTTGCCTGTTTCCTGGAGGATGCCAGTCAGTGAGCGTGGCCATCAGATTGGGAGGTGACCCCGGCCCTAGTGTGACAGCGGCCTGAAAGGGGCGAGACTGGCAGGAGGGAGACCCATCTGGGTCTCAGTTACTGGGGTATAGGCAGGTGCAGTGGAATTGGCAAGGCCAGAATCTGGATGGAAAAGAAGGGACAGTTCTCAGAGGGCCCAGGAAGGAAGAAGGGGGACAGGACAAGGTGAGGCCATGGGAGGCCAGGGTTTCTGGGTAGGACATGGTGGTGGCAGGGCAAGGAGGAAGAACATGGGGGTGGGGATAACAGTAGGACCAGGGGCCGTGAGGGTTTCATGTGGGGTTGTGCTGAGCTCATAAAACCTTGTCTCTATACTCAGCAGCAGGTCTGCTGTGGAAACTGAGGCCCAGCAGCTAGTCAGGCAGGCACACTGTCCGGTTCCACTGTGCCTAGGACCAGATCGAGGACTCAGGGGGCCAGAGGGCAGGGGTGAGGGGCCGATGGGCGGGCAGCAAGGTGCCCTGGGACCAGGCTGGTGGGGCAAGGGGAGTCAGGCGTGGCGGTGAAGTCAGGGTATCACTGGCTCCTATACCACTTAGGGAGCTCCCCTCAACCCCGACCCCCCCCCCCCCAGTACTTGGGTCAGGCTCAGCCTCCATAGCTCTGAGAAAACAGTGACAGTCCTGCCACGAGAAGCCACAGCGAGAGCAGAGGTCAGGGAGTTGGGGGGTGGCTGCGTTCACCAAGCTCTGTGCCCCGTGCCTGCCAGTCCCGGATCACAAGTGACTCGTTTCTGGCTACCACGCCAGGACGGGGAGGAGCTCATGGTATTCCCATTTTGCTGATGAGGAAACGGAGGCTCAGAGGGGGTCGCTCAAAGTCGCAGAGCTGTGGGCTTGGGAGCTTGGGATAAACTCCAGGAACTGGCTGCTTCATCATGTAGGGCTCACATATGACCTACGCTCAGGGCCACCATTCCTTACAGCTCCTTGATGTGTTCACTCATCCTCTGGTTTCAGGAGGCAACCGTTCTTACCAGGCTGGACAGTCCTTTTAGAGGTGCCACCCATCCTCTTCTCTGGTTCGTTCCCCCTCCTGCTCCCCTTTCTCCCTGCTCTGGAGGAAAGGACTAGTTTCCCAAGGTCTGAGTCGAAGGGCTCAGAGTAAAGGGGGCTGAGGATGTCAGCGGTCATGTGTCATTCACTCAGAGGCATTGTGTTTCCCTGAGAGTGGGACTAAGGGCGGTGTTTAACACAAAGGTGTGATTATTAAAGAATTGAGTTTCTCAAAGTGTTTAAGGAGCTTGCCAAGTGAGGTTTGAACCCAGAACGGTCCCTTTTCAGGAGCCTAAGCTGTTTTTTCCATCCATTATGGCCACATCAGAAGAAACCAAAAGGAATATTTCAGAGGCCATGTAGGGCCATTGTTCTCAACGTGGTCATGTGTCAGAGGTCAGAGTCATCCGGAAAGCTAATAAGGGGCACAGAGACCTAGGCTCGTTGACGTGGGGACACTGCCTGGGCTTTGGAATCCGTACCAAGTTCTTTGAGCCATTCTGATATTTGCCAGAATTTGAGAATTATTGATGGTAAATAGGAAGGATCCTAAGCGTTTTACCCAATTAACTTATTTTTCCAGGATTCCTCTGTTTTGCTATCAGGCACAGTGTCTGGAATGTAGGGGGAGTTGTTGACTGAATGGATAAATACAGAACTAAATCGGTTACTGCAGAGGACTGCCAAGCCAGCCTCACCTGCCCAGGCAGGTCCCTGCTGTACCTGTGCTCTAGATTGGGCCCCGTTGCCAAAAGAGCCACACGGAGAAGAGCCTGCCTCTCAACCAGGTCTGCGGGTTCCACTGAGTGAGTTCAGGATCCTGTTGGAAAATAAACACACGCAAATAGCTTTCCTTTACTCCAACAGTAGCCCTTTTAAAAATATAACAGGGGAAAGATATTCCACTCCGTCCTTCGTGACATCAAACATTAAACATAATAAAATCCAAAATCCTTTTCTCAAGTTAGTTTTTGACTTTAAGGCCATTCCAATCAATATCCCAAAGGAGCTTTTAGGAAACTTGATAAGATGGCTCTGAATTTCATCGAGTTGAATAAATAACCCCAAATAACCAAGGGATATTTTATGAAGAGAAATAACATGGGAAGGCTTTTCCCATTTGTTGGTAAAATGTATTACACGGTGACTAGTTTAAGCAACGGGAGGGTCGAGCTAGAATTTACAAAGAAATGAGTGAAGAACACAAGGTTGGGGCACCTGGGTGGCTCAGTCGGTGAAGTGTCGCCTTCAGCTCTTGGGTCCTGGGATTGAGCACCGAGTCTGGGCTCTCTGCTCAGTGGGGAGTCTGCTTCTCCCTCTCCCTCTTCCCCTCCCCCTGCTTGTGCAGGCACTTTCTCTCTCTCTTTCTCTGTGTCAGATAAATAAATACATAAAATATTAAAAAAAAAAAAGAAAAACAAAAGGTTGACAAAATTCACTTACAGAAGTATTTAATTTGATGAACGTGGCATTTCAAATTCCAGGGGAGATGATTTTTTCCAAAGTAAGCGATGCTGGCATTGCTATCTGTCAAATATATTTTAAACCAAAGAGAAAAATGAACGCTAATGAATATGGCACAGAGAGCAGCCCTTGGGCGGGCCCGAAAGCAACTACCACCGCGCTCATCTGGAGAGGAGGGCTGGCAGTGGGGTGGAGCATGGTTTCTGAACCTGAAGGAGCTGGGCTCGAGCCCAGGCATTGCCTCTTATCAGCTAAGCCCTCTGGGGCTGTTCCTGGATCTCGTGAATGTTAAATGCACTGGTGCTGCCCGGTTCTTGGCAAATAGTAAAGTCCCTCGAAATGCCACCAAGACCCCCTAGCTCTCCTGCTTCATCATCTTTTGCATTCACAAAGAGCCTGGTCTCAGAATTTGCATGAGCTGCGTGAACCCCAGATGTTGGATTCTGCACAACAGCAGTGGCTGGTCCTGGGTCCCTGCCAGCTGGGGGAAGGGGACAGGAAGAGGGTGTGGCAGAGACTTGGCTCCAGGCCCCAGGATGGCGACAGACGAGCTCTCACTTTGGAGACGAAATTCACCCATCAATTATAGCGCTTTCCCCCCAGACATCAAGCTAAGCACGGAGTGCGGCCAAGGCTTCCATTTTAAGACCATAATTGGCAAGTTTGGTCCTAAAACCCCATCATACATCTTCTGTGAAATTGCAGTGTCCCCACCATCTAAAAATACGCAGCTCCGTTTGGTCACGCTGCAGAAATGCCACTTGTACTGACCATGAAAATAGTAATGCGTGGAGGATGCTTAAAGATAATGAAAGCCCAGCGTCTATTGCAGGGAAGCCAGACCCCAAGGTCAGAAAGACGTGGCTCTGGATTCTGAGGACAGGCCCCGCCGTTCCAGGACAAGTATGGGGGTTCACCTTCTCCGGCTGGGTCCATCAGAAGTCTGGCAACAGTATTTGGCACTTTCTTTGGATAAACCCCTTTTGTCTTTCTTGTTACTTTCTTTTTTTAATTTTGATTTTTAAAAGATGTTATTTATTTATTTGACACAGAGAGAGAGAGAGAGAGAGAGAGCACACACAAATGGGGAGTGGCAGGCAGAGGGAGAGGGAGAAGCATGTTCCCCAGGGAGCCCAAGGCGGGGCTCAATCCCAGGGCCCTGGGATCATGACCTGGGCCGAAGACAGATGCTTCACGGATTGAGCCACCCAGGCGCCCTTCTTTTTCTTTTCTTTTCTTTTTTTTTTTTTTTTTTTTTTTCAAATTAAGAAGAAAAAAGCACGGTGCTAGGTTGTTTTGCTACTTTATTTGCCGTTCTAAATTTAGTGTTCTGGGTGTCAAAGGCAGTTTTGAGATAAAAATGACAGGCTTCCTCATATAGCTAAGAGCATGATACTGTCCAAGACAAAGACCTCTTCCTACCTGGGGAGAATTTTCCAGAAAGGGCACTCAGCTGTTTAGGAAGCTTGGAGGGGATGAAAGGAGCACTGGCTGGGAACCAAGAGGCCAGGTTCTGTCTCTCTGGCTTGGTCATGGCCAGCTCTGTGTTCTTGGAAAGCCACGTAACCTCTCCCAGCTTCTGACTATAGGTTTGTGGAGGAGGCCTTACAGCCCCTACCCCACCGCTCATTCAGTGCTTGGATCTTGAAGCTCCCTCCATGGGGATCAGATGTAATGCCGGTTTGCATTTGACTGAAGACCCTAACACAGTGGAGTGACACCCTTAAAGCACTTAGCTGATGAGTGGCAGCACTTTGTAAACTGTAAAGTGCTACACCTACACCAGTGTTCACCCTGCTGCTCTCCTGGCACAAAGGAACTACTCACAGATATTTGTTAGAAGCATACGCTGCTGGGGTCTTCTAAAAAAGAAAGAAAAGAAAGAAGAAAGAAAGAAAGGAAGAGAGAGAGAGAGAGAGAGAGAGAGAGAGAGAGAGAGAAAGAGAGAGAGAGAAAGAGAGAGAAAGAGAGAAAGAGAGAAAGAGAGAAAGGAAAAAGTAAGTACATACCTAGATTTTTCTCCAGTAACTCTAAGGATGCACCCACTGAACAGATCGTGAAGGTGCCAGGACCAGCACTCTGGGTGATCACACAGGCCTATGACGGGAGGCAGCGTTTTGCCCCCTTTCATGCTCTCTGTGGACAGAGGATGTGCCCGTCTACCTCCACCCACGGTCCCTTCTCAGAGTAGAAGCTCCAGGTCCCTGTTGAGGATACCTCTGTCCTCACAGGGACGCTGGTGCTCTGGCAGGACTCTGTACCTGTGCCAAGCCATCTGTCGGGCAGCAGCACCTGGACGTCCCACCCTGTTGGTGGACCAGATGTACAGATCGTGGGAGCAACCCCACTGAGCCAGGAGGGCATGGCCTGGGTGCATGCAAGGACCAGGTTTCACAGGTTGCTCCGCCCCCAAAGAATGGCACTCTTGGGGGACGGGTAGGGGGCTGTGGCAAGCCCAGTTAACCTCTCTGTGCTTCATCTCGTTCATCTTTAAAGAGGATGTCTTAGCTGCTGTTTTCCTGGAAACAAGCTCAGTGATGGAAATTTGCATGCAGGAAGTTTCATGCGTGGGGGGCTCATGGGAGTGGCCCCAGTAAGGAAGTGCGGGGGTGGGAATGAGCAGGGGGAGAGGTAGGACTTCCAGGCCCAGCAAACCACACGGCCCCGTGGATCCCATGGCGAGCTCTTAAGCGGCGCTGGCCCTGCACTGTTGTCCCATCTTGAGGCAGGTGGCTCGGCCTTTGCATACCCACATGGACTAGTTTTGAGACACACACTGACCCTGGGAGGGGAGGCATCTCGCCAAGACCACAGGCAGTTCCTGGAGGGGACTTGGCTGGGAGCCTCCAGACACCAGCTTCCTGACACTGGGGAAATGAGAGGCTGGGTCCTGGGACAGCACACCACAGCTCCGCTATGGAGGACAGTGGTCTTCTCTCCATCCAAGGCTTGGGGAGGATTCTGGTGTGTGGGAAGCACTCCACACAGCATCACACAACAACCCTGACACATCTGTGATTATCACTGTCCCTTACCTCATTCTGATGATTGCCTTGTAACGCCTGCATTATGATGCTCACCTTGCCATTTTTTTTTTTTAGTCTCTTGAGTTCTACTGTGAGCTGCTTGATAGAAACAGCCATGCTTTTGTTATCCTTTGTTTTTTACCTTTCTGTAGGTTTTTTACCTATCTGTAGGCTTGAGCACAGAACATGGCTCATAAAAACTCTTGATAAATCACTGTAAAATGGGAAACTGTTTCAAGGATGAGGTCACATGAGAATGGAGGCTGCAAGGAGGATGCCCTGGGGCTGCTTTCTGAAGGCACCAGGTGGCACCCCCTTGTCTTCATCATCAGAGCACAGGTGGAGGCTGTGTGCGACTAATGTCCCTGCTCTCTCTCCTAGTCGCTCTGGGCTCCTGGCAGTCCCTGGCTCCCTCTGCTGTAGTTATTGACTCATCCATCAGGAACTTTGATGTTGCTCACGTCAGCACTGCATGGATGGATGATGGATGGATGGATGGATGATGGATGGATGGATGATGGATGGATGGATGATGGATGGATGGATGATGGATGGATGGATGGATGATGGATGGATGGATGGATGATGGATGGATGGATGATGGATGGATGGATGGATGATGGATGGATGGATGATGGATGGATGGATGATGGATGGATGGATGATGGATGGATGGATGGATGATGGATGGATGGATGGATGATGGATGGATGGATGATGGATGGATGGATGGATGATGGATGGATGGATGATGGATGGATGGATGATGGATGGATGGATGATGGATGGATGGATGATGGATGGATGGATGATGGATGGATGGATGATGGATGGATGGATGGATGATGGATGGATGGATGATGGATGGATGGATGATGGATGGATGGATGATGGATGGATGGATGGATGGATGGATGATGGATGGATGGATGATGGATGGATGGATGATGGATGGATGGATGATGGATGGATGGATGGATGGATGATGGATGGATGGATGATGGATGGATGGATGGATGATGGATGGATGGATGGATGGATGGATGATGGATGGATGGATGATGGATGGATGGATGATGGATGGATGGATGGATGGATGATGGATGGATGGATGGATGATGGATGGATGGATGGATGATGGATGGATGGATGGATGGATGGATGATGGATGGATGGATGATGGATGGATGGATGGATGATGGATGGATGGATGGATGATGGATGGATGGATGATGGATGGATGGATGATGGATGGATGGATGATGGATGGATGGATGGATGATGGATGGATGGATGATGGATGGATGGATGATGGATGGATGGATGGATGATGGATGGATGGATGGATGATGGATGGATGGATGGATGGATGGATGATGGATGGATGGATGATGGATGGATGGATGATGGATGGATGGATGGATGGATGATGGATGGATGGATGGATGATGGATGGATGGATGGATGGATGGTGGTACAACGTGGGAAAGGACATAATCCCTGGTGGAAAATAGTGGATATAATAGGGAAGCTAGAAAGGAAGCTGAGGCTAAAGAAGAAGGCAAGGGCTGGAACATGGAGAGCCTTGTCTGGTATGACTTAATCCAAGGCCAATGAGAAGGCATGGAGTTGCTTCAAACAAGGCAGTGACAAGAGCACATTTGTGAATTAAACTCTCAAAAGCTTGACTTTTGTGTGGAAAATAGATTGATGGGAGAGTTAGGTTCCCCCCAAACACAATTCTAGTCCCAGCTCCTGGCACAGTGTCAGGGATGTATAGTAGGTGTTCTGATGAATAAGTAAGTGATTGCATGGATGAATGCATGTATGCATGGCTGGATGAATGTGTGGATGTATAGATGGACGCATGGTTGGGTAGATGGATGGATGCATAGATAGATGGATGAGTGGATGGATGGATAGATGGATGGATGGATGGATGGATGGATGGATGGATGGATGGATGGATGGATGGATGCATGGATGGATGGATGGATGATGGATGGATGGATGATGGATGGATGGATGATGGATGGATGGATGATGGATGGATGGATGATGGATGGATGGATGATGGATGGATGGATGATGGATGGATGGATGGATGGATGGATGATGGATGGATGGATGGATGGATGATGGATGGATGGATGGATGATGGATGGATGGATGATGGATGGATGGATGGATGATGGATGGATGGATGATGGATGGATGGATGATGGATGGATGGATGGATGGATGATGGATGGATGGATGGATGATGGATGGATGGATGATGGATGGATGGATGATGGATGGATGGATGGATGATGGATGGATGGATGGATGATGGATGGATGGATGTTGGATGGATGGATGGATGGATGGATGGATGGATGGATGGATACATGGATGCATGGAGGGATGGATGGATGGATGGATGGATGGATGGATGGATGGATGGATGGATGGTTGGATGGAGACATGGATGCTTGCATGCATGGGTGGATAGAGGGATGAATGCACAGATACATGATTAGATGGATAGATTGATAGTTGCAGGATTTATAGATGCATGACTGGATGAATGGGTGGGCTGGTGGATGAATAGATGACGCCTGGATTCAAGGATGCATGACTGGATGGATGCATGGCTAAGGTGCCTTCTCTGAAGCCCAAGCCTCATTGTTGTTCTCTTACTCTGTAGAATGTTCCCGTCACCAGGCCTGCCTTGTCACCACTCTGCAAGCCCAACCTGGTGCCGTGAGGTGTGTATTCTACGCCGATGCCCAGATCTGCACACATAGCCTGCAGGCCCAGAACTGCCAACTTCTGCTCCGTGAGGAGGCCACCCACATCTACCGGAAGCTGAGTGAGTCCCAGCCTATGCCTCTGAGGCTCTTCCAGAGAGCCTGGATATAGCTGGAAGGGACTATCCAAGTGTGTGGTGACTTGCGGGCAGTGGCTTTTGAGGTTCTTAAGGAAAAATCGGCCAAAGTTCTCTTGGGTTAGGTGACATTCATTTGAGAGTGACTAAAGGAAGGTGAAAACCCTACTTCTAAGCTAGAGCTTCTCTGTGCCACTTTTATTCATTTATTTGAGTTATGGAAGCCATTTGAACCTTTGAGTTTCTTAGTAAAATAATTAAATAGGCCATTTTTTATTACCATTTTAGTTTAAAAAGTTCTGTCCCCTGCCTTATCTCTTTTTAAAATTTTTTTTCAACTTATTTATTTATGATAGTCACAGAGAGAGAGAGAGAGAGAGAGAGGCAGAGACACAGGCAGAGGGAGAAGCAGGCTCCATGCACTGGGAGCCCGATGTGGGACTCGATCCCAGGTCTCCAGGACCGTGCCCTGGGCCAAAGGCAGATGCCAAACCACTGCGCCACCCAGGGATCCCTGTCCCCTGCCTTATCTCAATTGGTCCTCACTCCAATCCTCTGAGGTAGCAAGATAAGGAGGGTTTTATCCCCAGCTTAGAGATTGAGAGACTCTGGCCCAGAGAAGTTACTTCTTTGATTTTTGCCCAGCCAGTGATGACAGAATGGGAGCTTGGAGGCAGGTCTCCTATCTCTAGATGCAATCCACTTGCACAAAACCACATCATCTAACTACCATATCATGGTTACCGTGGAGAGGGCAGCTGCTCTCGGCTCCGTTTTATTTGACCACATTCAGGAAGGCGTTGTTATGTTTCAGATGTTGTGTTAGGTGCCGGGGAGACAAAGATGAAACCAGCCAGAGGAGAACAAAATAGAAATCCATCACTAAGTGAAACCAGTACAACCCGTATAATTTGGGGCCTGGGAACTGGAGGCCTGGGGGAAGCCATTCCCCTGTTAAACATGCTTAGGAGATGAAATTTGTGACTTTTTGAAATGTTGCCTACTTCAGCCATCTTATCTTCTAGAACACAAGAGGTGGGCCCTTTCTCTGTAAAGGGCCAAATAAATATTTTAGACTCTATGTATCAGTTACAACTGCTCATTTTTGCCACTCTGGCAAGGAAGCAGCCACAGAAGATACAAAAATCAGTGGGTATGGTTGGGTGCCAATGAAATTTTATTCACAAAACCAAGAAGCAGTTGGATTTGGTCCCTGGCCTTAGAGTGCAGGTATCCCCAGGCCTGTCTTGATCCAGTGGTATCCTCCTCTTGTGCCCCCTCCTCCACCTCAGCCTTTAGACCGTAAGAGTGCTCCCCAGGACTCGGGATACTTTGATTCCTGTATGCTGTGGTCTCCGGCCTACAATCCCAAGTCTCATCTTGACGTAGACATTTATATTATTTGGTCAAGTTGGATTTCAGTAGGACATTTCCCCCATCGTGTAGCTGATCTGCATGGTAATCCTGCTGAGGACAGATACCTGGCCTTGGGGTTTAGTTTCCATTAAAAACAAAAAAATTAGACTGTTTCTCTCTTAGTTCCGTGGAACTCCAGCTCAGTGTGAAAGGCTCACCTCCAACTGAAGACGCGTGCCCATGTGTAGGTGCATGGACACGGTCTGCATCTTGTGTACACACATGGCTACTGATCATTTCCTTCACTTATGTAGTCATGTGGCCTAAATGTGGGGCAAACCCATGATTTTCTGGAAAACATTTCAAAAGGGAGGACTGCACATTTTCCCCGTGTTGGATCTCATTCAGTCTGGGATTCATTGGGCAGCCTCTGGAGGGAGGGCTACATACCAAACACCACTGTCCGTGGGAAAGCAGGCTTGCATTCCTTCAAAATTCTTTAGCATTTGTATTTTGCGTCTTTGCTCCCTCTTTCAGAGGGTGCCATGTTCACGAAATGTGACTCCTTTCCCTGTGGAGCAGACGGACAGAGTCCAAAGGTTCTGGCCCTTTAGCACCCGCGGTCCTGAATACTTACTTGCCCGAGGTCCTGTGATTTACTACT